>NC_061098.1:9353311-9367695 GCF_015104395.2 Macrobrachium nipponense
AAAGACGAATAAAGGAAATGAAAGATTATTCAAATAAATATATGGAAACATAATCGGACCTAAAGACTAATAAAGGAAATTAAAGATTATCAAAATAAATATATGAAAATAAAAACAGATCTAATAACAAGGCTAAAGACGAATAAACGAAATGAAAAATTATTAAAATGAATATAAAAAACGTTAACAGATTTATAATAGCATATAGATGAATGAATGGAATGAATAATAATCATTCATTCCATTTATTCACCTAGATGCTGTTATTATTCATCTATATCCCATTATTATAGAAATCGAAAGAAAAAAAAATAATCGGATCTACTAATAGATCCGACACCTCACTCCCCAAAAATGGACCCGAGATCAAAAGTGGCCGACGGCGTCGCGTCGCTGGGTTTGGTGAAAGTGACGCAGAAGAAGAGGACGAGATCAAATACTCTCAATGGGGATTCGGTCCACGGCGCATGCGCTGTTCTGAATGTCCCCGGATGACGTCCCGTTTTTGAAGCAGACGCAATTCCCGGCGACAGGATTTACACGTTATCACCACGGGCGTTTAACGCGGTCACTCGGGCGTGCGCAGCAGGGTCGTGGGCGTAACCTTGAGACTTGTCTTTTGTAGGGGCGGGAGTTTGTCACGGTGAGACGAAGGGATATTGATAATGACTTTAAAAAAATAGCGAACACCTTCTTGGTTATTTTGAAGTCGATTCGTTTGTACGGAATAAAGGTATCAATGGCAATTCATTATAAAAATGACATGGAATAATAATAATAATAAAATAATAATAATAATAATAATAATAATAATAATAATAATATAGCTGTTTCAACGGCGTTTAACCTTTTTATATATATAACCTTGACTTAGAAATTATGACAGCTGTAATATTCAATGATACTCCCCTCAGAGAAGGCCGCCTCCCCTCCCTAATAATCAATAATAATAATAATAATAATAATAATAATAATAATAATAATAATAATGATAATAATAATAATAATAATAATAATAATAATAACAAAAACTTCAGGACATGATAGACCATCATTGGTAATTGCTATATCATGATGATTAAGACACAACACGAACTGAATCAACACCAAACAGGAAAACGATAAATCTAACAGTATTTTTTAATCCAGGTGAGTGAGGAAAAGGATAGGAAAGAGAAAGGCAAACAGCAACAGAAAACTCAAGAGGAAAAATTAAAGTAAACAGAAACAGAAAATCGAGAGGAAAAATAGAGGTAAAAACGGCAGAAAAATGAGAGGGAAAAAGAAAGGTAAACAGAAACTTAAGAGGAAAAATAAAGGTAAACATAAACAAAAAATTGAGAGGGAAAACAGAGGTAAAAACCAGCAGAAAATTGAGAGGGAAAAAGAAAGGCAAACAGAAATAGAAAACTTGAGAGGAAAAAATAAGAGGTAAACAGCAACAGAAAATTGAGAGGGATAAAGAAAGGTAAACAGAAACAGAAAATTGAGAGGAAAAACAGAGGTAAACAACAACAGAAAACTGAGTGAAAAAACAGAGGTAAACAGCAACAGAAAATAGAGAGGTAAATATAGAGGTAAAATCCAGCAGAAAATTAAGAGGGAAAAAGAAAGGTAAACAACAACTGAAAATTACGAGATAAAATGAAGGTAAACAACAGTAAACTGAGTAGAAAAATAATAGAGGTAAACAACAACAGAACATCGAACCTATGTAAATAAACGCACCAAGAAGAAAGAACAAAGGAAGAACGGAGAGCGTAGAAGACAGGCGAAGTATAACCACTGAAGCGGAGAGCAAATGATTCAACTTTCTTTCAGAATCGCCGAGCCTTCAAAGAGTACCGTAATGCAAAAGGTGCTCTATCAACCTACCTTTACACTAACGGAGCTCGACAAGAATAACCTTTAGTTTTCGTTCTTCAATTCAAGATAGTTAATTCATGTGCGTGTGTTTGTTTGTTTGTTTGTATGGTGTTTTTACGTTGCATGGAACCAGTGGTTATTCAGCAACGGGACCAACGGCTTTGCGTGACTTCCGAACCAAGAATGGCCAAGAATCGAACCCGCGACCACCGAGGTGAGAAGCAAACACCAAACCAACCACGCCACTGAGGCGCTCATGTGTGTGTGCGCGTTCTGCTTCGACTGCGTCTCTATGTCTACCGTGATACAATTTTCCCCGTATTTTAATAAATGACTAGCATTTATATCTATATATATTCGTCAATTTTTAAAATTTATTCTTTATTTGTGAATAAATGATCTTCTTTATTTCCAATTACTTTCTGCTACTTCTTTCAAACATACACCATATGTTTTTTAAGGTTGAATTTCAAGCCAATGGTCCCTTTAGTGGGCTTGTTCTATATGAATAGGGTCCATCTTCTGAATAATAATAATAATAATAATAATAATAATAATAATAATAATAATAATAATAATAATAATAATAATAATACCACAGCGCATGAATGAAAAACAATCAACAACGACTGAATTTCAAGTCGATCTTATTTCATCTAACTTATCATACAATTTAGATGTAAATTTTGACAAGACCTTTATATCTAAATCAAAATAAATACATTATCAAATACCATAAGAAGGACCAGCACTCGGTTGGAGACAAGCGTTGGATTCCTCGAAGAATGTTGAAATGAAAAACAGCCAGGAAGGATGACCAATGCAATTTGTGGTCGGCGACGCCTCGGAAATTGACGCCTCGGAAATCACATGCCTTGGACACGGAGTATACCCGTGTTTCCTGGGTGCCACACAGGGCGTGTCTGCTTGTGTGTTCATAGCAAACGATATATGGCTTTGGTTATGAGAAATAAGGGTTGAGAGGGCACTCACTGATTACTTGTGACAGTGTGAACACGCCTGGGAGAGGTGTTGCAGACCCATCGAATAAGGTAACGTAAGAGAGAACTTTGAAAAAGTTAACCTTTGAAGTGATAATTACTATGTTAGAGAAGTGTGGTGCGGTATACATTCTTTTTGATTAACTTTCATGGGTAGAGTGGTATAATAATTGTGGTCTCTTTATTTCAGATGGGTTCAAATTCACCATATAGAAAAATGGATTCTCTAAGACTTTATTGACTTATTAAAATGCTGTGGTTAGTTGGACATGGGGGGGGGTCAGAGTTAATTCATTTTATTCCATTTTATTAATTCATTTGTTCCATTTTAATGTTAGCTAATTTGGGAAATAAAAAGCATATTTTTGTATCTACGGGAATTCATTTCAGCTAACGCCTAGAGAGATTCTGCCACAGAACGAGGGTAGGTAGTTGCCTGTTAGCAGTTTGTTTCATTTTTTTTTAAACGAGTGTCATTTGGTCCTAAAAACTCGTTTAAGAAACATATCCATACTTTGATCAATCTTATCAGGCATATCATCGTGTACCTGATAAACTTATAATAAAAGATAATATATGTTGCAAAAAGGATCTTTAATGTCTATTTATCAATGGTCCCTTTAAGAATGAAAGATGTTACCTATACCTGAAACTTTTCAGTGAGATTGAAAATCATAAAATTGAAGGTAAGATATCTTCTGCTTTTAGTTCACACTTAATACAACACCTGTGATTATTCCGAATCAGGCTGAAAAGATGAAAGCTGAAATAATGTGATTTTATTTTCTTTTAACTTATATCACCAGAAACCGCGCCCTGAAAATCTTGATTCATTTTCTCCATAAACAAGGCGTGATCTGACCTCCAGCTTACTCGGGACCCGAACTTAAAATCTACGGTCAAATAGCGCGTTGTTTAACCTCCTATACAGCCAGGCACTGATTCATCTCCAGAAACAGTGACTATACCGGAGTACATTAGTTTTCACCTGCGATCCGCACGAACCTCGCCTCTTGACCTTGAAGTCACTGCTCAAGACCTGTATTCTGGTCACGTGCAAAGGAAGCGTGCTCATGCATCCCGATGCTTCCGTGCGCGGGTTTTGACGGAATTAAGACGAAAACAATGGGATCTTCTCTAGATAGTGATCCCCGGCAAACTTCGGGGGTGATTATCTAAGACTAACATTTCTTTAGGGTCACTATCTTTATGATGTTGACAGTCCTTTGTTTATGTTTATACGGTCATGACCCCGACGAGTTTGTAATAAACACGCGGCACAGGTGGATACATATACCGGGTTGAAACCCTTTGAGGGTCACTATCAAGGGAAAATCCAAATAAAGTTAGATGAACTGTGGCAGAAGCTGTCATAAGCTACACAGATTTAGATACACACTACACATTAAACATTATGTAAATTTATGTTTAGCTGTGTGAGTGGGTCCTGCTCTATAAAAGTTTAGATCTGTAAGTGGTTCCCGTTCTGTAAATGGTTTGTGCTGTAAGTGGACCCTGTTCTATAAATGTTCTGTAAGGGGGTCTTGCCCTGTAAATGCTCTGTAAGAGGGTCCTGTTCTATAAATGTTCTGTAAGTGGGTTTTGCCCTGTAAATGCTCTGTAAGAGGGTCCTGTTCTATAAATGTTCTGTAAGTGGGTCCTGTTCTATAAATGTTCTGTAAGTGGGTTTTGCCCTGTAAATGCTCTGTAAGAGGGTCCTATTCTATAAATGTTCTGTAAGTGGGTCCTGTTCTATAAATGTTCTGTAAGTGGGTCCTGTTCTATAAATGTTCTGTAAGTGGGTTCTGTTCTATATCCATAAATGTTCTGTAAGTGGGTCTTGCCCTCTAAATGTTCTATAAGTGGTCTTGTTCTATATCTATAAATGTTCTGTAAGTGGGGTCCTGTTCTATAAATGTTCTGTAAGAGTCTTGTTCTATATCCATAAATGTTCTGTAAGTGGGTCTTGCCCTGTAAATGTTCTGTAAGTGGTCTTGTTTTATATCTATAAATGTTCCGAAGTGGGGTCCTGTTCTATAAATGTACTGTAAGTAGGTCTTGCCCTGTAAGTGGGTCCTGTTCTGTAAATGTTCTGTAAGTGGGTCCTGTTCTATAAATGTTCTGTAAGTGGGTCTTGCCCTGTAAATGTTCTGTAAGTGGGTCCTGTTCTGTATATGTTCTGTAAGTGGGTCTTGTTTTATATCTATAAATTTCTGTAAGTGGGCTCTGTTCTGTAAATGTTCTGTAAGTGGGTCTTGTTCTATATCTATAAATGTTCTGCAAGTGGGTCCTGTTCTATAAATGTTCTGTAAGTGGGTCTTGTTCTATATCTATAAATGTTCTGTAAGTGGTCCTGTTCTGTATATGTTCTGTAAGTGGGTCTTGTTTTATATCTATAAATTTCTGTAAGTGGGCTCTGTTCTGTAAATGTTCTGTAAGTGGGTCTTGTTCTATATCTATAAATGTTCTGTAAGTGGGTCCTGTTCTATAAATGTTCTGTAAGTGAGTCTTGTTCTATATACATAAATGTTCTGTAAGTGGGTCCTGTTCTATATCTATAAATGTTCTGTAAGTGGGTCCTGTTCTATATCTATAAATGTTCTGTAAGAGAGTCCTGTTCTATAAATGTTCTGTAAGTGGGCTCTGTTCTGTAAATGTTCTGTGAGTGGGTCTTGTTCTATATCTATAAATGTTCTGTAAGTGGGTCCTGTTCTATATCTATAAATGTTCTGTAAGTGGGTCCTGTTCTATATCCATAAATGTTTTGTAAGTGGGTCTTGCCCTGTAAATGTTCTGTAAGTGGGTCCTGTTCTATATCTATAAATGTTCTGTAAGAGAGTCCTGTTCTATAAATGTTCTGTAAGTGAGTCTTGTTCTATATCTATAAATGTCCTGTAAGTGGGTCCTGTTCTATACGTGGGCTGAACTCTGCAAGTGGGCCCTCCTCAAACCACATTCACTCCTGCGCCGTCCTGGCCTTACAGGTGATCGGGGCACCGCCGAATTTAATTAATGCTGGTGAAGGCATCTCGCCAGCTACCCACTTCACTCCTTTTATGTATACAAGGCTACCTTGGCCATTGGGTATGGTGTCCACCCTCTCTCTCTCTCTCTCTCTCTCTCTCTCTCTCTCTCTCTCTCTCTCTCTCTCTCTCATTTACTATCTACTCTCGGTTTCTGTGTAAGCTTGTAATTCCAAAATATCACTACTATTTGTAAACTTTTGGTTTAAAAAGGAGAAAAAAGAGGAGAGAGAGGAGAGAGAGATCGAGGAGAGAGAAGGTAAAGGACAAGTTTTGGTTTATAGAGAGAGAGAGAGAGAGAGAGAGAGAGAGAGAGAGAGAGAGAGAGAGAGAGAGAGAGAGAGAGCATTTGAATATATGAAAAGAAAAAGATAATTGACATAAATTCGTCGTAATAGTAATTTGAAAACGTCCTAATAATTATTTGAAAATAAAATAAAACTATATTGAAGGGCTTTACAGATATATTTTGGGCTTTGGGAGGGCTATTTATAATTTACCGTAAAACTGGCAAATCCTCTCTATCGATTCCAATACTAATGAACTCAATCGAATTTGAGCCTACTGCTAAAAAATATACGTACATCAATCAGTCACAATAAACTGTAACATATTAAAACAAATTTCAAATAGAGAATGAAAACGCTTTCAGTAAATACAAATAATTTCTACGTACAAGCTTTTATCATAATGATACTAGAGGAACAACACGACATTTTAGGACTAGACCTACATCCTAAGTTTTCTTCATGTTTCAAGTACTAAATAATGCATCATGCGTTTTTTTTAACATACTGACATTAAATCTGAACAGGCAAGTAAAGTATGAATATGAAATCCACCAGATAATAAGATTCCAAACAACAAAGAACAATTATTGATAAAACGAAAAAAGACCACGGAAAGAAGTGTGAGATACATGATTATGGCAACGCTGTCGAAACTCCAACGAACTGTGCGACATCACTCAAGATCCACTTCTGCAAGTCCTACTATGAGATTCAGGGCCTCTGTAACACGGTTTTTTCGCAATAACTTTTTATCTATGCATTTCATAAATATAACGCTTATTCAGAATACATATTATATCAACACATAAATTTTGACTGTATTCATGCACTACGTAGGTGAAACATAAATTTGGTAACTTAAATAATGTAAAAGTGACCTTTTTTGAAGACCGGGCCAACTACTCAGAGAAAAAGGTTTCGAACGCACTCGTTACGTAACTTATGACATCATTTCTTCCCTCTTTCTCGATGGATGATTGGTTATACGTAACGAAGGCTAAACCTCTGGCAACAATGACATACAAATTTAAATACAAGCAAAGCAGTACACCTTTATGAACTCTGGAACCTCCCCACTGATAATTGTCATAATGAACAAACCAACAAAATATGTTAATAAATACAAAAACACTTCGATTATTAGTCTAACTCCCAAAAATAAGTTTCCAAAGAAATACAGTCTACTTTATAGGTCACAATCAGATTGACAAGATGTAGGGAATAGTTGGTAATTACCAAAAACATAGTAGACAAGCTTGATTTGATAACTGCTATAGCCAATGTCAAGTAATTTTTATTAATTGGCTATCTACCTATTTACTGAAAAAAAAAAAAAAATAGCCGGTACCGTATATTGGCTTTAAACCTTCACCAATAATTATCGTCAGAATGGTGACTTCATGAGGCTCCACCCACTTTCGCCTCGTTATAATTCAGGATAACACTGAAGGCTACCATGGGCATTGTTGGATTAGAAAATTTAACTTCTGGCTATAAAAACTAATTTCTCGAGTAGTGTAAGAAGTGCTAAATGATCCTCAAGGATCTCAGCAGTTTGGTCTAAACGTTTAATTCATGTATATTACTGCTATACTGTTGCTTGCGGCAACTACTGCTACAGTAGTATTACTACGCTAGCACTGACACCCCACCCACATCTATGTATCGTTCCGCCATTCATAAAGTCTTTGGGTTTCAGAGCCGATGGCATTTCTGTGTGGTGGATGGGCGGGGCAACATTTAGTCAAAAGGTGTTTGTTTACCTTGCTTACGTAATGAATGTTTTTCGACTCTTGGCTCGTAATCGTTGGCCATGGCGTCGGCTAGATCATTTTTACTCTATAAAATTAAAACTATCGGGTTTAGGTTATTGATAATGCTGACGAAAATTTCGTGTGTGGTTGTAAATATACATATGTCAACTTTCAGCTACATCCGATGCTTTGACAAGGAGCAAAGTCCAAAAAACCGTGTTACAGAGACCCTGAATCTCATAGTAGGTATAGCTAGCGAGGCAATAAGATTAACACAAACTACAGCAAGAAAAAAGAAAGGCAGGCGAAAGGATTATATCAGCTGGTGCTTCCGTGATCAAAGATGATTGATTTACGATCAAGCAAGATCTGTTTACGTGTCGGGTGCATGGGCGTAGCCATGGTTGGGTAGGGGGTGGTGTGAAGCCAGCCCTAACCCCTGAGTTCTATCGAGGAACGGAAGAAGTGAGATGTTTTAAGCGATGCAGTTCAATTTACAATCGACAAAAATGGTGCTGTTTTTTTTCCTGTAGTTAAAAGCAAACAAACGCGTATTACCAGAACTTTATGAACATTTTTATGAGTAGCATTCGTATTAGGATGGATTTTAGTCTCGCCACATTCCGCTTTCGCAAAATTATCGACTGATATGCTAGGCCGATGTCACGTTTCTTCCTTTTAGCAGAGGAGACAGTTATGAACAGCTATAAATTATAACTCATATAATAATTCACAGCCCATAAATATGTTCTTAATGAAATCATCATTTTCACTTCACTGGAAATCAAATGAGAATGAAATCAAGCAAAAAAAAAAAAAAAAAAAAAAAAATCGGTTACGATCATAGTACCAACGTTCGCTGAACTGAGCTGACAACCTTCTTGCAAGCGCTCACGCAGCTGTTCAAGACGAGATTGAATTAAAAGCCTGCCTCTCTCTCTCTCTCTCTCTCTCTCTCTCTCTCTCTCTCTCTCTCTCTCTCTCTCTCCACTCATACCCACTTGCTACAGCGCATCAAGTGACCCGTTTCGAATCTCTTAAAAGATACTTAAGCGTAGTATTTCTGAAGGGGCGAAAGTGAATCAGGCTGAGAGGTCTAAATATAAAGTTGGTTTAAAGATAGCTCTCGTTCTTCCCTATAGTCTGTCTGTCTGTCTGCGTTTGTTGCTTGCCTCTTGGCCGTTCCTTGTTTGTGTAATTGTCATCGGGCCAGATGTTCTCGTTGTTTGCCACTTTGCGGGGTAAGTTCATTTTGAGGTCTTTTGAATGTAATTTTGAAAGATACAGAGATCATTTGCATATGAAGATTGGAAATAACAGTATTCCAAATTAATTTATATCTATTTGACATCAATACAAATCATAACACGAGGGTCACTGACAATAAACGGACTTTATAAAACCTAAAAAAAAAAAAAAAAAAAAAAAAAAAAAAACATGAATTATAATAAAAGTCAGTGACAATAAACGGATCTTTTAAAAAATGTGAATTATGAATATTAGTTGCAATATACTGTCAAAATTGTGAATTATGAGTCAGTTACAATAAACGGTTTGTCAAACATGTGAATCATGAAAGTCAATTACAATAAAATGATCTGACAAAAATGTGAATTATGAAAGTTTATTACAAAAAATTTTTCCGACAAAAATGTGAATTATGGAAGTTTATTACAATAAAATTATCCGACAAAAATGTGAATTATGGAAGTTTATTTACAAAAATAAACCATTAAAATGTGAATTATGGAAGTTTATTACAATAAAATTACCGACAAAAATGTGAATAATGAAAGCCAGTTACAATAAACTGATTTCACAAAAATGTGAATTATAAAAGCCAGTTACAATAAACTGATTTCACAAAAATGTGAATTATGAAAGTAAGTGAGAATACTCCCCCAAAAATAGAATAACGATTTAAATAGCTGTTAATGTCAACGAAATAAATTCTTTTGAGAAACAATATTGTAAAGCTTTTCACGTTTTCAACAGAGTCGCCACATAACACCTATATAGACTGTCCTCACAATCGTGCATATTTACAAACAATCTTCGTGTGCATATCTACACATTCTTGAATTCTGTGAATGTGAGTCGAGAGAAGTCTGGATGAATTTAAGTTTTTATATAACTGTATAACTATCTTCAAACCCTCGCTGCATCTAGGTTACATTAAACGTTGGCGTAATCATACAAAAGATTATTGGCATAATGTCATAAGCAAGTTGTAAAACCCTGTAAAGTTATTGCTGCTATTTACATATTCATAAGATGTCAACATATTAGACCCATTCAATATGACGTTGAGCTGTATACTTATTAATTGAGTTCCCCCTGATTTTCAAAAAGGTTTCCTTTCATTAATACTTTATGGCTGTGCATAATATTTAATCTAATTAGTTACTCTGAAAAAATCCCTATTTTCAGGAATACTTTCCCTAACTTTCACCACTTACAGAGAGAGAGAGAAAGAGAGAGAGAGAGAGAGAGAGAGAGATTTCCGACGCTTGAAAAGTCTATACTAATAAGCAGATGAGTAGATACTAATCAGTAGCTAATAATTGTTATTTTGCAGTTTCTTCGTATTTAGATAGGCGAAAATTCTTCAGCACCTCTAACCTTCATAGTTGAACACTTCTTAAATCTGCATCAATCTTCGGAACCTAATATTCTAATGCCATTCCGGACTAAAGAGAGAAAAACAACCGGAGTAGAGGAACACTTACGAACCCAACAGAATCCCCAACGAACGTCGAGCGTCATCACCCCATTAATAGAAAACGGGAGGATTGAAAGTAGCCGCGCGAGAGGGAACTCCACTTGCGGAGGTGTTGGCATTCCTGTCACAACGTTTGCATTCTTTTACCTTCTTTCCCCTGGTATACCAATCGCACAGATATTTAGCGTCATACGACCGGTATTCGCACGGCAGTATCAGGAAATACGCCCGAGAAACGAACGAGCACTAAAACACGAGGGAAGGAGCCAAAGAACACAGGCCATTAGTATATATATAACGATTTCTACTAGGCATTTCCACAGAAGTCGCTGTGAAAAGAATGGGATTTATACGGTTTCTAGACGTGTCGAGGATTTAATTGCTCGCTTGAAACGTTTGTAATCGTTGCCAATTCTTGAATCCCGAACGTTAGAGGGTTATAGAGAAGTGTTCGAACAATATCAGACAATTTTATGCACTATTCGTAATGACTTTTGACATCACAAGGTATTAAAAGTTGGCTAAAATAATATCTAGTCATATACTCTCTCTCTCTCTCTCTCTCTCTCTCTCTCCTCTCTCTCTCTCTCTCTCTCTCATTTCACCCACGATTTTATGGGCGTGTGGATTTGATTATAATCATGCAAAAGACAATTTAGAGGACAGAGAGAGAGAGAGAGAGAGAGAGAGAGAGAGAGAGAGAGAGAGAGAGACTCATGAAAAACTGCAATAAAGTATAGAATCATAATGAAAATAATACGACGAAGGAATAACCTCTCCCACCGAAAAAAATATAAAAAAAAGTGAAACATAATTGTTATGCATAACCTCGAAATAAGGTCAAATTCCAAGAGAGAGAGAAGATAGAGAAATAGAAAGAGGAAGAGATAGGAGAGATAGAGAGAGAGGATAGAGAGATAAAGGAGAGGAGACCCCGAAAAGAAACCCCAAAAACGGCCGCCTATAGAGTCATTATAGTAAAAAAAGACTAACAAAACGAAGGAATAACTGGGAATACAGTGAAAGGAAACTAAAGAGATCCTAATAAAAGTGGCAACGAGAGGAAATAATTAAAAAGAAATCGCGAATGAATTAGGAATAATCTTAGATAATCGTGAATTAAAGGCAATCATCGCAGACTTGATAATTCAGTTCGATTAACTGAGATTGTGTGACCCCAAGGTGAAGAAAGTCTTTGAATTTCTTTTCTATCTAGAAATTTTACGTTTCTTCATATCTTGACGGCGAGCGCAGACATCAATACAGTGTTGCCAAATCGAAATGAACCCCTTCCATGGATAGCCGACTGAGATAAAATTACGGAAAACGTTTGAGAGCTTCCGTGAGGCAATGATCAACATTCAAAAGGATTGTTGCAATTATTTTCAGAAAGTGAAAGTTCATAAATGGTAAGTGGTGATAGACAGTAAATCTTTCTCTCATATTTACTAAACTGTTCATTTAAAGCCAAGTTATCAGCCATCCCAATAGTATGTGTGTGTATTTTTGTCTATATATATATATATATATATATATATATATATATATATATATATATATAATATATGTGTGTGTGTGTGTGTCAACAAAGACACCTGCCGCTGTCAAGCGATTTGATCTCACTACCACAAAAATACATTTCTTCCTCTGTTAGCTCAATCTTCTTTGAATAATGTACGTGGCCGTCGCTCGCCACTGTGTTGGGTCGCAACCAAAACGAAGAAAGCCAAGACACTATAACAACTTCATGCCAAGGACAACGCTTTTAGGAGCCGCCATGAAACCGCTCAACCAGCTATATACGCCCCTTTTTCACTTTCGAAAAGATCCTACGCTCCTACGACGCCCAGGCGCGCGTTCCCGTTAAGGTATACGCTATGAACGGCGTGTACGGACGGACACATACGTTGCTCAAGCTCTCCCACGACGATAACGGGTTATTGTAAGCGCCGTGAAGGCCTTTTTTAAAGTCCTTTACTCCTTTTTTGGAGAGGGAGCACCCATCACGGGCGCCCCGAGTTTGAAGGTCATAGCGATTTCTGCTTCTTCTTCTTCTTCTTTTTCTTCTGCCGTCAGCTGTTCTACAAAGCTCCGTTGTGGACTATAATACGTCGTTTTAGGGTAAAAGAAAGATCTGACTATAATACGTCGTTTTAGGGTAAAAGAAAGATCTGACTATAATACGTCGTTTTAGGGTAAAAGAAAGATCTGACTATAATACGTCGTTTTAGGGTAAAAGAAAGATCTGACTATAATACGTCGTTTTAGGGTAAAAGAAAGATCTGACTATAATACGTCGTTTTAGGGTAATAGAAAGATCTGACTATAATACGCCGTTTTAGGGTAAAAGAAAGATCTGACTATAATACGTCGTTTTAGGGTAAAAGAAAGGCTGACTATAATACGTCGTTTTTAGGTTAAAAGAAATCTGACTATAATACGGTCGTTTTGGGTAATAGAAAGATCTGACTATAATACGTCGTTTTAGGGTAAAAGAAAGATCTGACTATAATACGTCGTTTAAGGGGGTAAAGTGATCTGACTATAATACGTCGTTTTTAGGTTTTAAAATAAAGAAAATCTGGCATAATACGGTCGTTTTAGGGTAAAAGAAAGATCTTGATATACGCCGTTTTTAGGGGTTAAAAAAAGACTCTGACTATAATACGTCGTTTTAAGGTAAAAGAAAGATCTGACTATAATCGGGTTTTAGGGTAAAAGCAAAGTCTGACTATAAATACGTAGTAAAAGAAGATCTGACTATAATACGTCGTTTAGGGTAAGAAAGATCTGACTATAATACGTCCGTTTTAAGGGTAAAGAAGATCTTGGTATAATACGTCCGTTTTTAGGGTAATAGAAAGTCTGACGATAATCCGCCGTAGAAAGAAAGATCTGACATAATACGTCGTTTTTAGGGGAAAACGAAAGATCTGAATCGATACGCCCGTTCCTTTAGGGTAAAGAAAGGTCTGACATAATACGTCGTTTTAGGGTAAAAGAAAGATCTTGATATAACCACGTGTTTTTAAGGTAAAAGAAAGATCTGACTATATAACGTCGTTTTCGGTTAAAGAAAGATCTGACTAAATAATCGCCGTTTTTAGGGTTAAAAGAAAGAGTTGACTCATACGCCCCGTTTTAGGGTAAAGAAAGATCTGACTATAATAGACCCCGTTTTAGGGTAAAAGAAAAGATCTGACTATAATCGCCGTTTAGGGTATTAAAAGAAAGATCTGACTATAATACGTCGTTTTAGGATAAAAGAAAGACCTGACTATAATACGTCGTTTTAGGGTAAAAGAAAGATCTGACTATAATAGGTCGTTTTAGGGTAAAAGAAAGATCTGACTATAATACCTCGTTTTAGGGTAAAAGAAAGATCTGACTATAATAGGTCGTTTTAGGGTAAAGAAACAAAGATCTGAATACTATAATACGTCGTTTTAGGGTAAAAGAAAGATCTGACTGTAATACGTCTTTTAGGGTAAAAAAAAAAATCGACTGATTGATATATGGACACTAAATCTGGCGTCACGACATCTATAGGTTGTTGAAAGGATTGATATTATAAGGACAGTAGAGAATGTTATTTGACTTTCGATTTAATTTTTTTATGGAGATTGGGAGTAAATATTCCAAAAGGAAGAGAAACATTAAATATACTCCTTTGCGAACTATTTATCACAAGTATAGGTAACCAGATGATGTCACAGACCTCAAGCCTA
>NC_061098.1:9373195-9375695 GCF_015104395.2 Macrobrachium nipponense
ACAGGGTAGGACAGCCGCCCCCTCCCCCAACCCCTCTCTCTTTCTCTCTCTCTCTCTCTCTCCATACAGAAAGAACCAGCGAACGAGTGTGTATGTGTGTGGGCATCGCAGTGAGGACAGCTAAACTGATCCTTTAGCCAAGCCGAGATCACCTTTAGATGCAGGTGCAGTGTTCTCGATCGGTTGTTTTCGAAGAGGCCTGTAGGGATACGCCCTTTGGTACGCCCTTCTTCTCCTCCTCCTCCTCCTCCTCCTCCTCCTCCTCCTCCTCCTCTCTCCTGCGAGATGTTCGCTCGTGTGTTTTTATCCTTTTTTATTTCCTTCGCAATAGATATCCGTCCGCCCACGCGGGATCTGACGAAGTGGTCTTGTCCAGGTTGGGTTTTGCTTCTGCCAGGGTTGAAGGTTGACCTTACAACCTACGACGGACGTTTTGCTTGTTGAAGATGGAAAAGGCTGTGCTTGTTGATGTTTCCTGCGTTCTGTTTCCTGGATTCTGCAGTCTTTTTATATTATTATTATTATTATTATTATTATTATTATTATTATTATTATTATTGCTAATAAATTCACAATTGCGTGGAAAACAGTTTGTGTACTAAAAACCCAGAACAGTAATATAGTTTATAATATATTAAAACGCAAAAATTATTATTACTATTAATATTATTACTACTGGGAAACAAGGCGTATTTTATCTTATTATTATTATTATTATTATTATTATTATTATTATTATTATTATTATTATTATTAAATTCACTATTGCGTGGAAAACAGTTTGTGTACTTAAAATCCACCATAGTTATAGTTTACAATATATTAACACACAAACATGAAAATGCTACTAGGGGCCGTGGTTATCATACACCTATCATACTTACGGAGGTTGAAAGGAGATTCCTCCACTATCAGCTGATTGGGCTTACCAATGAACTTGACAGAAAACTTTTAGAAGGCTCCTTTTATGTTTCTCTCAGGAATTACAAAAAAACTGTTACTTGCACAACAGCAGGTATTTTAAGTAGTGTTGAACTGTGCTTTTTAAAGACTCCTTTTAGTTACCCAAGTATTTTTTATTCCTTGAAACACAAGCTGGACCTGTGTCTTATTTTATTGGCATTTGTATAAATGCTTTTTGTGTTGCAAGCTGGACTTAGTCTTGTTTTGTATTTTAATGTCTTACTTAATATTACAATCCTTTGTCAAAATGGGCTCGACCCATGTATTTTTATGTCTGTGTTTTAGCTTGTAAAGTCTGTATAACTTTTATGCAAAACCAGTAAACTTGCTTTATGTTATCGCCATATAAGCATTAAATTGCTTCGTCGAATTTTCTGCTTATTTTATGAATTTTTAACAAATAAGGACAAACAAATATACTATACTATACTATTATTATCATTATTATATCTACTGGGAAACAAGGCGAAATCCAACCTCCAGCTTACTCGGGGCGCGTGCTAAAATCTACCGTCGAATCGCGCGTTGTTTCACCAACGAAAATTAAAATAAATTCGCTTTGTTTTATTAGAAATGATTTTTTCTAATAAAACTGTTTAACATGCACACGATTTATTTTTTACACTTTCAATGTGATAAATAAACCATAAATATCCCATCCTGAAATTCCTGCATCTGTAACTCAACGCGAAACACCTTTTTCAGAGCCTTTTTAGGCTTTTCCGTAGACCTTTCCTACCCCCTCCCAACAACAACAACAACAATGTAGTTTGTATTCCTTTCCTATCCCCGCAACAAGAAGAAGAAGAAGAACAAAGTAGTTTGTAGGCTTACTCCAGAGTAAGCGAAAATAAAACAGGACTTGTACCTGCATTCAATGACTACGACATTCACGCTTCAACTACTGCAATGAAAGCACGGTGACTCAGTAAGTGCAAAATGTGCTTGATGAGAGGAATTAAAAGCAATTTGCGCTTCGTCATTGTTTGTTTGCTCTCAGATAGGAGATGTGATGGCTCATACGGTGATTTTTTTCTTTTTAATCTTTTCTTTATGAATCATCATACTGCATGACGCATGCCTTGAGTGACCATTAAAAATAGAGGCATTCGTTCTGCTATCTACCTGACTTACCAATATTTCATATTTTATACTTCGTCCGTTTCCAGCGGATTGAATAAATTAACTTTGCTATATAATACCATACATACATACACACACACACACACACACACACACACACCACACACATATATATATATATATATATTATAATAATATAAAATCTTCTCAATCACGCATTACCTATCCTAAAACCTCTTCATTTGAATAATAATAACAATAATAAATTCTAACCTTGAGATCATAATATATTATCTTCATCTATCAAAGCATTTCTTTTATCCAACCCACGAATAACCCTGAATCGCAGTATACTTATGATTTGTATATAATATATTCTTATACATTTTAAATATTCACATTTCTTTATTTATACGTAAAGGCCAACATTACTGGACTTCTTGCATTTTAAGTG
>NC_061098.1:9380695-9435676 GCF_015104395.2 Macrobrachium nipponense
TAACAAAACGAAATCTCAACACAAAACAGACTGCCGAAATCACTTAACCTAAGCAAGGAAATGAATGCAAAAGACAATTTTTTTCTTTAGCGACGCAACAAAGACTAACAAAAACAAATGAAAGTTCCTTTTTTGTCACATGTAACAACGGAAGTTCGGAAAAAAAAAAGGAACAGATGCCGTTGTTTCTGCAACTCGTTAATACGGTCAGGAATATTCTTCATAAATATGACGCAAAATGGTAATCAAATGTTTGTAATTGAAATATTCTCCATAAATAAGACGCATAAAGATCTGTTTGTAATCAAACAATCAATAACTTAATAAGCTAACATACGCCAAAATAAAATAACAAAGAAAGACATTTCCTTTCACCAAACTGACATTTTCTTCCACTTTGAACAACGCATACACACATATAGGCAGTCATTTCCCTGGGAGCGCCAATCTAACCGTTAATACGACCTCTTAGGAAAACGAGTACGATAATGTGCTTCAATAAAACACAGGAAGCCAACAGCAAAAGAAGAATAGACAAAGCATCTTTCGGTGGCACAATCATTCAATGTAGGCCAATTGACGATCGCTCAAACATAAGCAAAGATGGCGGGGACTGAATTAGCGTTTATAAGTCTACTACGTTATTCAACAGGAACTCTTCATCGGGATTTGAATAAGACTAAAGAAAGGCAAAGATATAGAAGAGTATTACAGTGACGGTTTCAGATCGACCTGCTATAGGCTAAGCTATTAGCTATAGCAGAGTGCAGTGACGGTTTCAGATAGACCTATAAAGGCTAAGCTATAGCAGAGTGCAGAGATAGGGGGGGGAGGGGGATATGTTCAGATCGACCTGCTATAAACCATGCTATGCCTACTACAATGTCTCGAATGTGCGCAGACCCATATACGGACTGCCGTCACATTCACTTCCACATTCACATCAATTGCCGGGCGGAATGCCGCGCCGCTGATCGGGTGAAGGGGAAGAAGGACGGTAGCTAGCGACCGAGCCGCGCTCTCCAACTAGCAACCCTTTTCCCGGGGCGAGAACTTCTGGCGCCTAGCATATAATATACGTAGCGTGTCAGGCGGGAGAGGCGTTCCGTGCCACTGTTATTGAGAAATGTCTGTTCATCAGCAGACCAGTCTGTGAATAAATCATCAAGCATAATATAAGAATAATTTACAAATTGCCTCATTTAAATCAAGCGGAAAATCACATAACCAACGAGGGAAAAACGCGAAATAACTAACATGACATTCTTCCTATTTGCAAAGAACGCACCCTAACAACATTCTCCTCCTCCAGCCAATCACTTTCTCTCTTTCCTCGGCCGCAGATGCGACCTTGACCATTACCTGAAACCGATGTCCGGCGGCATCTACTTGACCACTATGATCAAAGAATGTATGAATGGGAACAGGAATTGTGAATGAGCTGCGGGCTAGCTAGCTAGCTAGGCTGTCAGGTGGTGAGCCCAGAGCGCAGATTGCAGGAACTTTCTTCTTCTTCTTCGTCTTGCAATTACAGTACAAGCACGTCTTCTGTTGTATAGCTTTTGCCGTTTTGTTAGAACTGCTACACGCAAACTCGATAATGAAAGCCTAATGAGAGTTTTAAAAATATGCTAAAAACAGATGTGGTGTTGTTTTCTTAACTGAAAACTCACAAGATGTGCTGTTTCATCACACTCGATGATAGTAATGATAATAAAAACAAAAAACTCGTTTTATTTCTCCCGGGCATACGCTTAGCTGCGGTAAATTGCTACTGGTTTCTACTAAAGTGAATCGCAAGAAATAGTATGGCTGACTTTTGATGTATTCTGCAAAAACATGCTGTTATGGACTTTCCGAGGATTATATTCTGTAAATGGTATCAGGGCCCAATTGCATTGCTACAGCTTTGTGCTGATTCATCATTTCTATTTTGTCGTTTTGCCCTTAGCTGTCTAACATATTTAGTTTAATCTCATTCGATTTTCAATTTTCATTGAATTATGAATCTTTCACATCCCCTGCTAGATTCTACCGGTAGAACTTAGCGTTCTCATTAGACAAACTTATATTAATTAATTAATTAATTAATTCATAATAATAATAATAATAATAATAATAATAATAATAATAATAATAATAATAATAATGGCAAAAGCCCTCCACTGGAGCCTGTGCAAGAAACATCAGCTACCTTGCAGTAATAAGTGGTACGAGCACCAACCTGAAGGAGTGATAGAAAACGATCAGGCAAAGATCCTCTGGGACTATGGTATCAGAACAGATAGGGTGATACGTGCAAATAGACCAAACGTGACGTTGATTGACAAAGTCAAGAAGAAAGTATCACTCATTGATGCCGCAATACCATGGGACACCAGAGTTGAAGAGAAAGAGAGGGAAAAAATGGGTAAGTATCAAGATCTGAAAATAGAAATAAGAAGGATATGGGATATGCCAGTGGAAATTGTACCCATAATCATAGGAGCACTAGGCACGATCCCAAGATCCCTGAAAAGGAATCTAGAAAAACTAGAGGCTGAAGTAGCTCCAGGACTCATGCAGAAGAGTGTGATCCTAGAAACGGCACACACAGTAAGAAAAGTGATGGACTCCTAAGGAGGCAGGATGCAACCCAGAACCCCACACTATAAATACCACCCAGTCGAATTCGAGGACCGTGATAGAGCAATAATAATAATAATAATAATAATAATAATAATAATAATAATAATAATAATAATAATAATAATAATAATAATAATAATAATAATAATAATCAACTGAGTCTCTAGTTAATAACATCAAACTAAAATTGTATATTTACATTGAAGGCGATGGCAGAAATTCACAAAGGATATTTTTTTACTGCTACATTAACCTTTTTCTTTCACACTTCGAACAACGATTCCCAAAATGTTGGTGAATTTAAATAAATATGCATAACAGCCATTTAACTTTAAATAAATCCTGGGTGAAGGTTACCACGCAAATGTCAAAAAAGTCTAAAGGAATCTTTTATATGCGAGTAATAGCGTGTTAAGGTTAAACCCAATTTCCCAGATAAAAACAAGTTACATCCGGATACATTCAAGTTACCATTTGTAACAATTACGAACAATGGACAACGCTATATTAGGGTCATAAAGAAGAGACAGAACTTAACCCATGATATAAATGCATTTTGTTTACTGACGTAACAGAATCACTTATTCTTTTGAGAACTAACTTTGGATGAAAATAAATAAATATATATGTATGTATGTATGATTTTGAAGATGAAAATAATTCATTATTAACTCATTTATCAGCCAAAACTTCTAGAAGTTGAAATACTCAACAAAATCAATTTGCTCAGAAGTTATCTATTTATCAGCCAAAACTTCTGGCAATTAAAATACTCAGTAAGATCAATTTGTCCATAAGTTATAACTCACTAAGTAATAAATATACACCTTAACAACATCTGTCATTCATTCTTCATGAAGAATAATTCAAAAAGGACATTACTATAACCGACGAAAGTACTTGTTTGGCGAGAACCCCACATGCATAGAAATGATGCTCTGAGAGAGAGAGAGAGAGAGAGAGAGAGAGAGAGAGAGATCCATACAAATCAAAGTATTGAATTACTCTGGCTCTGCAGTGATTGAGTCCTCAGTATCACTATTTTAGTTTTATGGGTAAATCAAGTCATACTGTATTTTCATTATTATTATTATTATTATTATTATTATTATTATTATTATAGTGAAGATACGCCACAGAACTGATATATATATATATATATATATATATATATATATATATATATATATATATATATATATATTTTATATACGACGCAGCTCCAAAAAGTAATACACTTTGTGGATACTGAATATATGCCCTTTATAAAACCTACTACGACCAACCAGCAATCGACTACCTACCAGGTACATACAGTAATTCACAATTTAATCCAACACGGGCAATATGCATTGTTCAGGAAATGATCCCAAACCATTTATGTCTTTTCAAAATACTGACTGACTCAGTTAATGTTAGGTGTTTTAGATAGATGCACAACATCTGTAAGCACTTAAACTACTTTTCAAATATGTATAGTAAGCTCTCTCTCTCTCTCTCTCTCTCTCTCTCTCTCTCTCTCTCTCTCTCTCTCTCTCTCTCTCTCTCTCTTTTTAATCATTTCAAAAAAACGGCCAGCTGCAATGGGAGAAATCCGTCTTGCTATTTAATAATTCCTATCAATAATCGCTGACCCATAAGCGAGCGTTCGGGGGCTGCCCACCTACATAACTTTATTCGCCTCACGTCATAACGGACGTCGTAATCAAATATCGGACAGTTTGTCTGTGTTACTATATCTGTAAGAGAGAGAGAGAGAGAGAGAGGAGAGAGAGAGAGAGAGAGAGAGAGAGAATTACCACCTCGAGGCTCTCATCGTATTTTGACGATAATGTCGCATCCATATTGGCCGAGTCCTGATCACTCAATGCGAATTCTCTCTCTCTCTCTCTCTCTCTCTCTCTCTCTCTCTCTCTCTCTCTCTCTCTCTCTCTCCAGTTGTGGACTTTACCACTCGGTAACCAGGTATGAATCTTGTTAATTAATTGCGTGGGTCATCTGAGGCATAATGAAATTGTACGGAAACACACTTGTCCTCAGATTCGGACGGTGTGAGAGAGAGAGAGAGAGCAGTAAGGGTGTGGGGTTACAATGCAAGGTTAGATCTATGCTCAACATAAACACGCCCTCTCTCTCTCTCTCTCTCTCTCCTGCATGTATTGAGAAGGTTGAGGCTCCAGAGTTGAGGCTCGGAAGAGGGGGCTTAGAAGGAGGAGGAGGAGGAGGAAAAGGAGGAGGAGTTCCAGGTTTCAGGTAACGAACCAGGCAAGTTGGCGACATGCCAGATCAACACAAGCACACATATAATCAATGAAGTGTCACTATTTACTCAATAGCAAGCAAGAACATTTACTGCTGTTGTCGAACGCGTCAAGAATTCACAAATCAAGACGGGCGTGAACAGCAATACATTATTTATTTTGAAATTATTAAGCTGGAATAAGCTGACCAAGGAATAGGTTCAGCATGTCAACACGTTCGTTTATTTGTAATAACATTCCAGGAATTTATATTTCAAATCTTTAGGTCAACCAGAGATTCCGTTATTTGTAATACCTACGTCTAAAAAAAAACTCATTTTGAAACCTTCAGGTCACGAACAGATAAAATAACCATATACCAGGTTTCATTCAGTAATAAAATTCACTATAAAAAAATTGCTCGTATCATATACATTTAAATGAAACAAAAGTTTAAAAGCCAAAGGGACTATTAATGAAGCACTGATGTAAAAAAAAAAATAAACGAAATCAAGAAAATTAAAGGCAATAAAACTATAGCTAAAAAAACAATATCCAAAATTATATTTATGATTAAACAGTAAAATCAATTATCGAAGGATTTAAAGAACTTGACCCAAAGCGATTCACAGAAAGAAAACTAACGTAATAAAATAGATAATGTACGTAACAGCTGTATACACGAAATATGAGAATACGCAAAAAGAGAGTAACAAGAGCTCTCTCTAAAAGAGAGTAACAAGAGCTCTCTCTAAAAGAGAACCTGCTGCAGTATTTTCATAATGACTGATATATACTACTTGATAACAGGAAGTTGCAATGTTACTTCCATTCTCTTGATAATTCCATAATTTCCGTTTATTTCCTTTTACTTCCTTTCATTGTTCGGCAGTTTCGCTTTTTGTAATTGTACTGCACTCTGTAATGTATTACAGTCTTACGTGAGTTTTTATTTACCTGCACAGAAGTAATGACAATACTTGCTTACAATTCTTTCAAGATAACAATAGTTTTAACCCATGACTTTCTTTGCATGTGTTTGTTTGTATGTATGAACACATGTATGCACATACAAAGTGAAATAATTGACTTGGATTCCTATCTGACAATGTAAAATCCGATCAGTCACTTGTAAAACTGTTGCAAGCGCTTGTGAGTCCATTAACTAAATATATATAAACAAATAATAAATAAATATAAATAAATGTTTATAACCAACGAATTCGTCAATAAAACCTTAATAACTAAAAGGATAATAATTAACTAATCATAAAAAAAAGTGTCATGAAAGTAAAAGACGACGAGTTCAGGACCAGTATGACCTCCACGAACACTGAGGAAATACAGGAATTCCAGATTGAATATTCACACGTATATAAATCCACGTACAGGAAGAGTAGTCCTACAGCAAACGAGAGAAAGCCGCACCTTCTGCAGATGTCACATTGTTTACCTGTCCTAAGGTGTGAATCATTGTTTCCTATCAGCTGACCTTAACCTCACTTCAGGTGAGGTTTATATTTAACCTCTCAGCCTCCTTCTGGGATCTTCCTCTCCCTTGTCCTTTATCAGAGTCTTACTTCTGTAAGTTAATTTTGCTTTTCAGTATATACAAGCCCGTACCGAGGGGAGGGGTCGGGGGGTGGGGTCGAAACGAACCCCCAAAACTTCTGGAAATCCATATTTGCAATTTCATCTTGTATATACCTATGTATATATGCAATGACACTCATAGAAGAAAAGGTCCAGTTTTGGGAAAAGATACCCATCCCCCATAAAAAAACACTGGGTACGGGCCTGATATATATACATACATATTATTATATATATATATATATATATATATATATATATATATATATATATATATATATATATCAGGCCCGTACCCAGAGTTTTTTAATGGGGGTCTTTTTACCCATAACTGGACCTTTTCTTCTATAAATGTATTGCATATATAGGTTTAAACAAGATGAAATACTTGAAAATATGGACTTCGAGAAATAATATATATATAGTATCTATATATATTAATATTATATATTATATATATATATTATATATATATATATATATATATATATATATATATATATATATATATATATATATATATATATATATATATATATATAACACTACAGAAACATTCACCACCCTAGACACGGAAGGAAAAAGATATAAATTGTGTCCTTACCGTCTACGTACGACGCAAGCAAAGGAGGAGAACCATTCACGCCCACGACTATCCTCCAACTGGATTCCAGTCACCCAAAAGCACAAGGGGTGGAACAAAAATATAAATACGTCACACAAGGACACACGACGTCGACGCTATCAACCACTAATTCGCATCATTCGGGAACACACGACGTTAACGAGACTCTCGATAGAGTGGATTAACAATTTGCAAGACGAGGATCGAACGGAATGAAAGTCAGGAGGAGGAGGAGGAGTTAGTGGAAGGCAGAAGCGGGAGACCTGACAGCCTGCACCGAACTGAAACGAAGAAGAAGAAGAAGCGACGGGGGAGAGTCGAGCTCTCAGATAGATGCCACATTCACCGACACAGTTCAACTCGTCCCACGCTTTGCTTTGCTTCCCTTCCTCTTCTGCTCCCTCGGTATTCGCGATACCGAATGTAAACAAACCGTTTCTCTGGCTCGAATTTACCCCTGAAACGTTTAGAAAGTGTTTCTCTTACAAAGGGCACTGACAAATGAAAACGTTTACGCTTTTCCAATAGATTTTATATGAATTTAGGAGTGTAATATAGTAGATATGGGACGGACTGCAAATGTTTTTACCCGTCAAACGTTTAAAAATAAATATTTACGCAATTATTATTGGCGAATGAATATATTTGCCATTTTCGTTATATTTTTATAAGAAATTAGGACTTTTATACAGCATATATATATGTGTACGTGTATGTTATATATATATATATATATTATATATATATATATATATATATATATATATATATATATATATATATATATATATATATATATATATATATATATATATATATATATATATATATATATATATATATATATATATATATATATATATATTATATATATATATATACTATATATATATATATAATATATATATGGACGTATTCGTATTGTAAATGTACTAACAATGACAAATGAGGATATTTAACCATTTTCAATAGATTTTCATAAGAATAAAGAACTACAGTAGAGCATATATACGGATGCACTGTAAATGTATACCTACTTAACAATGGCACTTGCGTGCTCATACACAAACGGACGTAACAACCGGGATATTGTTTGGAATTCCTCGCACACCTGCCGTAATTGTTCCGGCCAATTCCGTCTCACATCTCGTGGGGACCTTGATGACCTTGGCATAAATCATGTAATTGATAGTCAGGCTACTAAGATGATTAAAAACGTGAAAAGAAACAGGCAGCTAAGAGCCTCGTCTCGAAAGGTTTGGAAGAGAAAGACAAGAGTTCATGGAACCAATAAATAAGATGTTTAAAGGATCCGTTGAGCCAACTCTCCTTTATGGATGCAAAGCGTCAATGCTCAACACAAGTGAAAAAGAGGTGGGTGCTGTTTGAGATAAATAAACACTTATGTAAGGCACTCAGGCTGTCAAATTGTCCAAGACTCTACGGAAATCACACGCCTACAAGAACGACCACCAGTATCAAAATTATCTCGGAACAAAATGCTCAGACTTGTGTTTATCCTAGTAAATATACCACAGTTATGTAAGTCTTAAAAATCCCAAATCTCAAGTTTTACGACCTCTTGGCTAAAGTACGCCACTTAAATTTCATTCTGAATAAATCTAGTGTTACGAGTATCAAGTGCACCCGGCTACGTAGCGGGATAATTCATTCATTCGTAGCCCAGTGCGTCATTTGAAATAATAATAATAATAATATTATTATTATGTGATTGGGTGTGGCACGCCCGTTTGCTGTTTTATGAACTTGATACAGCTCTTACATGGATTCAAAATGTTTCTAAATGGTCACAAATTTAAAAAAAAATTTCCTTGGTGGGTGCCCTTACAGCTCTACCCCCCACTCATCCCACCTATCTTCAGCTGATAGGGTTCGCTTCCCTCGCCACCCCACCCATACCCTAAGTTCTAATCCTTTGCCCCAAATAACCCCTCCCCCATCCAATACCCTAAAAGTAAAATTTGAAATGACGCCATTGGTCGCAGCTGAACAGAAAGGTATACTTACGTCTGTGGAATATAAATATAAAGCAGGAACCACAGTGGCCGGTACGTTCGGTGGAGGACCCTGGAAATTCGAGTCGGCATTAATTGACATTCTCATGACGTCATACTTAAATATACGCAATTGAAACAGATGAGCCTGAGAAAGATGTGCGTTCATAAACGACAATCACTCGTGCTATCAAACACATACACACACACAGACACACACACAGCACGGCTGCGTTTATGAACAAAATTCAAGAAGAAATATATATAAAAAAAATAACGAGGTGTACTGACGGCACTATCCCCCTACTGGGTATAGTGTCTCTTCAAGAAAATGATTCCACTACCAAACCACCTGACCAATTCGTACCTGTGTTTTCACTGGCGTGTATTTGTGTGTCGTTGCTCCGTTCTGCTGCTGGCTTTCGGCCGCCTCGAGACTCCCAGGGGCGGCGGCGGCGACGCCCTTCTGCTGGCGCTCGGACTCGACCTCCTTCTCCGGGGGCCGCTTCTCGACGGCGCTGCTGTTCGTTGTGGCGGCGTTGTTCTTCTCCTGCTTCTGCTGGCTCTGCTTGGAGCCCCTCAGGGAGGTCAGCAGTCCGCTGAGCCCGCCCCCGCGACTGCCCCTAGTGCCCTCGCTCTTCTGAGGGGGGGCCTCCTGCTGGGGAGTGTGGGCATTGTGGTACACGTCGTACCCGAGGAGCTCCGAATGGCGGACCTGCAGAGCCGTTTCGAAGCTGTGGTCGGAAGCGACGGAAGTCCGGTCTCCCAGACGCGGCTCCACCTTCACCCACGACCTGTCCGGCGAGGGCGTCCGCTTGAGGCGCGGGCTCAGGCGTCGCAGGAGGGCCAGGAGGCCCTTGTGCCTGCGCGTGCCCGGCTGGGGACCAGAGGCCTGCGAGTAAGGGAGGGTACTCGCCTTGTGGCGGACGGGGTGGGGCGGGGCCTTCGTCGTGAGCTTGTCCATGACTGCCAGGCTGATGGCCGGACGAGGCGGCCCTGAAGGAGGCGCTAGGCTGATGTCCCGGGCGCTGCGGCTGAATCCCCGCCAGAGGCGGTATTTGGGGGCCGTGTGAGGCGGGGTGTTGGTCCTCGGGGGTAGGAGCAGCGACGGCGTGAGCAGTAACGTCAACAAACACCCCTCTGATCTACTGGAAGAGGGGTGATGGGCAGTTACGCTGACTCTGTGGAGGTCGTCGCAGGATTTGGTCGACACTGGAGGTCCTGTTGGGGCGATTGGAAGTTTAATACGTTGCTAAGTAACTAAACATTGTTAATTATTGACGTAGGATCTGCGTTGCTAATCACTACATATCATTAATCAACGTGACTCTTGCGAAATCACGTACAAAAACAGTTCCTTAAATTTTATCAATTTCTTCAAATCTTTTATCTAAGTTTAACCTCAGCTAAGTGGAACGTTGTCAAATCTACATATTAACAAAGGATTTCTTTTTTTATGCAGAATCAAATTCTTGAATTTAGTAACTGATTTAAAATTTCATCTAAGGCTACATGTCGACAAAAGATTTCTAATTTCTATAGAATCAAATCCTTGAATTTTATTGTTTTCTTTAAATTTTTTAGCCAGGTTAAGCCTATATATGTCACCAAAAGATTTCTATTTTATACAAATTTAAATCTTTGAATTTAAGCTTAAACTAAGTTGAACGTTGTCAAGTCTACATGTCAACAAACAATTTCTATTCTATATAGAATCAAATCCTTGAATTTGAAATTATTTAAAATTTCAGCTAAGACTAACCTTGTCAAGTAAATATATCACTAAAAATATTTCTATTTTGTACAGAATCAAACAAAACCTTGAATTTAATAAAATTTATTAAAAATTCAAGCTAAGTGAAGCCTTGTCAAATAAATTTATCACAAAAAAATTATATTTCATACAGAAATAAACCCTTGAACTGATTAAAATTTATCTAAAATTTCAGCAAAGTGGAACCTTGTCAAATCTATATCAACAACAGATGTCTTTTTTATACAGAATAAAGGCCTTATATTTGATCTGTCCTCTTCAAAATTTCAGCTAAATAAAGCCATGTCAAGTCTATATAATATCAACATATTTGTCTTAAAAAAGAAAAGTTCATAAACTGTTTGGAACTTAACATTTATAAGTAAATTTCGCATTATCATACCATTAACCAATTTCCCATATACACAGAATCCAATCTTTGAATTTAATACTATTTACTTAAAACTGAACTGCGTTATATGACCAACAATATATAGTTGATGATATGTCATTTTATTTATATTTTTATAACCAACAATATATAACAAATAAGATTCAGTTTTATTTATATTCATATAACCAAAAATATATGACCAACAAAATTTATCAATAAAATAGAGAAAACCTCATAAGTTCTCATGTTTGGAACTGAAGTGCTTTTAAAGATATTTTTCATTATTCATCATTAACTGATAGCCGGCCACACCCCGTCTCGTGGGGCAAATTAAAACTCAACATTAACCATACATTTCGACATAAGACACTTTTACAACACATCAGGCACCGTCCTATTAAACAAACAACCGCACGAACACTTGTAACAACATCAACTACACAAAACTCACAACACAGGATTACGGTTCTCACAACACGCAAAATAAGATAACAGAAATTATAATGATATAAAAATCAAAAGATCTGTTTAAACGTGGAATCATCATGTATTGCTACATTCAATAAAACAAGAGCCATACAGTACGTTAACTTCATTAAATGAATGGGGGAAAAAATTATAATTATCTTGCAACATATAAGTTTAGGATGTCCTCACAAACAAATTTATTATATTATAGTTATTGTATTGTTTACAGTCAGACAACAAATATAGTGTTTTCTCGTCTATTTTGCACAAACACAATTATACAATATATATATATATATATATATATAATATATATATATATATATATATATATATATATATAACAAATCATCAGTCCTCAGTATATGTAACTTCTGTAATTCCCAGACCTCTGTAACTACTGTCATTCCCCAAACTCTGTTTCCGATCTGATCAGTCTGAGATAATATGGTTGTCAGATTAAATCAACAATAAATAAATAAATAGCACGAGGCCTTATAATCACATTTCTCAGGCATTAGTGATTTAAAGATTATTCCTGGAGATGAAAGACATTTATATTTTCAATAAAGAGTTAACACCCACTATTCAAGAACATAACTCACTGACACGAAGTCCGACAAGCAACGCATTGCATTCAACTAGCCCAGACTCGAAGAGACAGACAAAAGGAAAGGCAAGAAACAATGAGGAAGAATTCTAATGTACGTAGCTGTTTCAAAACGTTATCTCATTGATGAAGTACAGTATTGTGTACACACTAGAATGAATGAAGAATATATGTCGCTTGATTGGGAATTTTTTCTTAAATTCATTGAAGAGAATAAAAATATACAGCTGATGACATTGAGAAAACACACACACACGTACAATATAATATATATATATATATAATATATATATATATATATATATATATATATATATATATATATATATATATATATATATAATGAGCATGCGAAACTTACTGAAATAAACGCCAATAAATAAGGACAGGACGAAAACAAGTTGATTATGCTACCAGATCCTTTCTAAGACGGAGCACAGCCTACACACAAGACCTTGGTTCGCACTAACGTTTGAAGGACTGTGTACTATTAAAGGCCTTTTCACTCAAGCAACAATGGAGCTGTTCCAGGTGCTCTGTGGGAAGGTCTAGAAGAAAAAAAAAATCTTTAAAAAAGGCCTAATCCATCTGGAATACAGACGAACTCGCGGCAGGACTGACGTTAAACCAGTCGTTTTTGTTTTGTTTTTTTTTCTTTTTTGACAATAGCACTGCCCTTGGCACTGAGCGCAGTTAGCACTGATCAAAGAGCGTTATTTTGAAAGCCTGTGAATAACAGACCGCCCACACTCGCCATTTGTCAAAGGGCAACAATATACTGCTAAATACAAAAGATAAAACAGTCACTCGCCAATTATAGGCTACTGCAATGGAAAAAAAAAATCTTGTCCTACATAAAAATCAGTTTCACAGGCTACTGCCTAGCGTAGGTATATATTCAAGAATAATTATAAGGTATTTTTATAAATATTTATCTATATAATCGACTTTTTGAGATAAATAACAAACATAGCATAATATTCTCACGGTGCTGGACATATCAATGTACTAAATACAAGTCAGCAATGAGATTTCCTAAAATTAATCGCTTTTTATACACTTTAGGTTTGTTACCGCTAAGAAGTACGTGCTCTCTTAATACGCCGTAACAGAAAATGTAACATTTATGGTAAACCTTACTAAAAGACTATGCTCTTTTGGCACCATGAATTTTGACACGATTCGTTAATTTTTTTACGAACTGGATATTGTTACGGCGATAGATATTGGTACGGCTGTGAATTGTGCATGCGCGAACCCTTGTTTACCGTCTCAGGCATATCAGTGACAGCAAGAAAATGACGACCTAGCAACCAGAACCGTGTAACAAATTAAATACATCAGTTTTCGCTGAAAAACAGATGTTTTCAGGTTTCAACAAGCTGAAAAGGGCAATAGGCGTCTACGAAGAGTCAAACTTCCAGAAATTGTATATCCGTAGGTCACGAACGATCGAATTGGCCCTGAAAAAGAGCTCCGAAGAGGAGATTCAAAGAAGATTTGAAGCTTAGCTAGTAAGGTAGTGCAGCAGTCAGTAGTGCGTCCAATATGGGAGACATGCTGTTAATATAGGCCGTTTACCAGAGGATCGACTTTGGTAGTTTTCCTTACTACCATGAATTCAGCAGAGCACGATTTCTGTGTACTTCAAGTCTGCTTTGAATCTCCACTTCGGAGCTCTTTTCAGAGCTGATTCGATCGTTCGTGACCTACAGATATACAATTCCTGAAAGTTTGACTCTTCGTAGACGTCTATAGCTTTTTTCAGCTCGTTGAAACCTAAAAACATCTGTTTTTCGGCGAAAACTGATGTATCATTACACGGTTCAGAGGAGATTCTAAGAAGATTTCAAGTACACAGATAGTTTAGTTTAGTTTTATTTTTCACGTATATAGTGAAAATCTAAGTATGTTTAGGAATTATTGAGTGAAAATCTAAGTATGTTTAGGAATTATTGAGTGAAAATCTAAGTACGTTTAAGAATTATTGTGATTTTTTATATTTTCATTTACTGCCAAAATGTTTTGGTGTTTAGGCGATGACAGTATGGTGCTTCACTTTGACATTTTGAATTAAACAGGTTCAGCGAAACACTTCAGTTGGGCTATTATTACTACTGTCGCTGATCTTATAGTGCCGTACCCCACCACACTATGTTATTTGTACGGCAGGAAGTCTGAAATTGACGCATGCGCACTTCACTGCCGTACCAATATCTATCGCAATCAGGGATACGGCTGACGTACCAATATCCATTTTTATAGTAAAGTTCAGGCATCAAGACGCACATTGAATGCTTTCTATTCAAATTTGTACGCATTTCTAAATGCATTATGCAATACTCTTCAATCTCTTAATGTGCTTTAACGCGTCAACATCTACGGACTATACTAAATGAATTACACGCAGTATTGTTAACGAGAAACACGACGACTAGCCTATTCCTATTGTTAATGCTACTCCTGCAATGAAATCTATGACTGTTAGGCCAATGCAAAAATGTGACAATTTTGACAAACCTAAAAGTTAATTAAAACAGGGAATAGTCCACTCCTACTCTTCGTCATTCTCGGTGGCATCTTCCATAAATAAGATTTTGAAATACCAAGCCATTAACGACCTATTTGTACCAATTGACCAACAAATGTAGATGGAATCCTTGAACCTTCTTATGAAATCTGCCCTTTTACTACCGGGTATGTAAACTCTAAACTTTGCTTTGAGGAGAAAAAAAAAAAAAAAAAACAGTTGCCTATATAAGTAACGATGGGAACTAGCTCACTCAATGAGAGGGACTTGGAGAAAATAGTCAAAGATGGCAGTCTGGGACAAGGATACTTTTACTAAAGGAACGTTACCACTACTGAAAGAATGTCCTGGCACATTTACGTAAAAAAATTGCCCTTTCTGAAACGTAAGTTTAATAAAATATAATCTGTAGAGGTTATCATTTTAAACATTCTTGTCGTTTCTCGTGGTTTTACGAGTATTTTATGGAATGAAACGGAATACAAGGTTTGAAAGGTGTAACATAAGGAAAATCTCGCACTTCCACTATGAAACGACTGTTAGAAGAGAGTGGAAAGTAAGATGGAAGAAAGAGAATATGAACGGAGGTACAGTGAAAGGCATGAAAGACGTTGCAGCTAGTGCCTATACAGTGCATTGGGTGAGGTGCACTGACGGCACTGCCACCCCAGCAACCCCCCCCCCCCCCCCCCAAACCCCCCCCCCCCCCTCCCCCCCCCCCCCCCCAAACTCCTGCCAAGATTTTTGAAATCAAAGAGGAAGACTACATTGCTATCAGAAAATAGCATCCTGGCCAGGTGTCGGGATCTCCTTTGATTTGAAGAGTTAACAATTATGTGCCTTTAAACATGAACTTAATAATCTATGCACTCTTGCTTATGTATAATTTTGGAATTCTCCCCCGACCTCTGCTTTTCCTAAACCCTCCGATTTAAATGTATAGGAGGCAAGCTAATTTGTCCCCTGAAGGAGATGTATATCAATAATACAATCATTTCCCTTCTATTACTATGATAAAGACTACCTAACAAAAATCATGCCTATTTCATCAAAGAATAAAAACATAAGTAGATCACTACTCATACAAGATATATACACATACACAAAAGATATAAATACATATATACACATATATTTACATACGTTACGCTCATACATACGTGCATATATTCGTTTTAACTGTTCATGCGTGTCATAAGTTTTCACTGAAAGTGGAGTTTTATTATGCAAATATTACAACGCAGCAGCGAAGGGAGATATTTTCGAAATGAGATCCCTTCGAAAGCCTACATTCTTATAAAGCAAAAAAAAAAAAAAAAAAAAAAAAAAAAAAAACCACAACTAATGATAAAAAAAGTCCTAAGACTCCATAAAATAATTTATAATCATAATAATAATGATAAGGATAAACCTGACAATATAAAATAATAATAATAATAATAATAATAATAATAATAATAATTAATAATAATAATAATAATAATAATAACTGTTGAAAAGAATGGCAGAATTAAGCGAGTCGATTTTATATTATTTTTTCTATTTTCCTTACAATTCGCTTCTCAGGCTCCGCGATATTTCTGAGTGACTGGCTCAATATTCATATTGGGAATCTTCTAAAAAAAAATAAATAAATAAATGCTGAAGGTAATTCCCAATATGAATATTGGCCAGTTACTCAGTAATACCGCTGAGCCTGAGAAGCGAATTGTAAGGAAAATAGAAAAAAAAAAAACAATATATAAAATAAACAACCCGCTTAATTCTGTCATTCTTTTTAACAGTTTGCCTAAAAGATGGTCTTCTACCAAATAATAATAATAATAATAATAATAATAATAATAATAATAATAATAATAATAATAATTTAACAAGAAGAAGAAGAAGAAGATGAAGAAGAAGAAGAAGAAGAACCTATGACAGTATGAAATAATATTAATAATAATAATAACAATAATAATAATAATAAGATAAATTTTTAAATACCAACACTATATTACATAATTAAATGAAACAATAATACTGGTACTTTTCACAGCTATGAGAATAACAAAGAGAAACTTCATCAAAAAAGGAAAAAGGCCGTGATAATGATACAATTACCATTAGCACACTGCCACGTTGCCTAAGCCTAAAAATAAATTGATGGCGAGGCTCTAATTAAGATGTGGAGCCCATGATTCAGGTTTTTAGGCCTAAAACGCCAGCAGAGGGAAGGTTATGTATATATATATATAATATATATATATATATATATATATATATATATTATATATATAGGTAGATATATATATATATATATATATATATATATATATATATATATATATATATATATACATACCTTCCTCTGCTGGCGTTTTAGGCCTAAAAACCTGAATCATGGGCTCCACATCTTAATTTAGAGCCTCGCCATCAATTTATTTTTATGGCTTAGGCAACGTGGCAGTGTGCTAATGTAATTTGTATCATTATCACGGCCGTTTTTCTGATGATTTCTCTTTGTTATTCTCATAGCTGTGAAAGTACCAGTATTATATATATATATAGTATATAATATTATATATATATATATATATATATATATATATATATATTATATATATATATATATATATATATATATATAGAATTCTAGACACAGTCTACAGCGACAACATTTTATCATTTTGTAACTGTAAAAAAAAAACTAATTAAAAATAGGACTTATTTTTCTAATATAAAAAATTTCAATATTAAAAACGTCTAAAATTCCCAATATTAAAAATGCCTATTTTTAATACTGAAATTAGTAATATCAAAACTAGGGACGTATGATCTCTAATATTAAAAAAAAAAGTCTGCTATTCTTAACATTACAAAGTATATCGAAAATAGGACATAGGTTTTCTAATATTTTAACGTTTTTTTTAATGGTATACAAAACGAAATCAAAACAAAATATTGCAGGTCTGGGACAAACGAAATCGGAAAATATACGTAAAGAAAAAAAACCATGACAATAAATGAAACCTTACTGATAAAAAAAATGAAGCAAAATATGCAATATAAATAAAAAAAAAAATGGACAGATCAATGCGGCATACGATATCGGAAAACGAAACTTACTTCTTCGACAAAATAAGCTGAGCTTCAGCACAGACGGAAATGCACCGAGAAACAATACATAAAGAAATGCACCGAGAAACAATACATAAAGAAATGCACTGAGAAACGATACAGAAAAGTGAAGCACAGCTACTACAACGATGCACATGCGAGGGGAACTTTCACATCATCCAGAATTCTAGATTAAAATAGAACGTAAATAAAACACTTAATGGAAGCATCTTACTATGCACTGAACGAAGCTGTTTACAAATGCAGTAACTTAGAATGTTTTAAGATGCCCCAAAATCTAAGGAAAGCATAGGAGGTACTGTGAGAGACGAGAGAGACGAGAGAGAGAGAGAGAGAGAGAGAGAGAGAGCTATTAAATTGTTATATATATATATATATATATATATATATATATATAGTATATATATATATATAATATATATATATATATATTATAAAAGATTAGATTTCATTGAGAGAGAGAGAGAGTAGAGAGAGAGAGAGAGAGAGAGAGAGAGAGAGAGAGCTATTCAAGACGTACAGCCATTAAATTGTATACAAATATGCATGTATGCATGTACGTGTGTGTATGTATGTATATAAAGATTAAATTTCATTCAGAGAGAGAGAGAGAGAGAGAGAGAGAGAGAGAGAGAGAGAGAGAGAGAGAGACGAGACAGAGAGAGAGAGAGAGAGAAAGAGATTATCGAAGAAATTTCTGTTTTCATTGACGGATATGAAATGTGTGAATGGGGGTTTAATTATTCTGTGACGTCATTCCATTCAAAGATGAGAGAGAGAGAGAGAGAGAGAGAGAGAGAGAGAGAGAGAATGTCTGCGCAGCACCATCAAGACACAAGGGCAGCGAGAGGCATGACATATATATAGCATTCGGAGAGAAAAAAAAAAGTAGTTGCAGGTAGGTAGATAGGTATAGGGAGGTAAGTGTGTTTTTTTTGGGGGAGGGGGGCGTATAAAAATCTCACCTGCGTGCGCGTGGGAGCGCCAGGGGGCCCATAGCCGTCGGGGTCTGCGACTTTGGAAGTTTGGGTAGTAGTGTTGGGGGGGACCCGCATCGAGGAGGGGGGCGGGGGCGCAAAAGCCTTGGGCACGGGCGGACGTACGTGGCACTCCTTTTGAAGTGGGGGGGAGGGAGGGGGTTGAGTTGGGGTTAATTACACGTGTTGTGTGGTGGTGATGGGGGGAAGAGGGGGGAGGGTTGGGTTGGGAGGTTAATAACCAGTTAGTAATATGCGGGAGAAAAAAACAGACAAGGCAGGAAATGGCTGGTAACTCCATTCCTTGGATACCATACAAAAAGAATGATAATTATATGTACATTGAACAAATAACTTGAATGAATTTAATTCAATTACAATCATTTAGCTACAGGGGGACTGTGTGTAGGGAGAGAAAATCCATTCAGTGCCATGAGTCATTAGTCATTAGTAAAACTCACTAGATAAGTCCCGTTTTGCAAAGAGAAATGAAAAGTAAACAAACAGCTGTCAGAATCATATGTACACAGGGAAAGCAAAGTAGGGGGCCATCATCTTGACAACCTGCCACTGGTCAACTACTGTATACTGTACTGTACTGTACTGTGAGAGGAGGCTGGAATTATTATGCTAAATCGTGAGAGTGGACAAACATGGTTGTTGAAAAGCTACCAAAATCATATGACGGTGCTTATTCAAAACAGTGGTTTAAGGAGGTGCAGTTGTAATAATAAATAATAATAATAATAATAATAATAATAATAATAATAATAATAAAATAATGAAAAGAGACAGTCTGTGTCAGACTGAAGCATGCACGTCAATACAAACTGTGTTGGTTCGACCCAGTTATTATTTATTTACCTTAGAATGTCACAGACATATTATTACCCTGGAGTGTCCCCTCGTCGACAGGACACAAATAGACATGTTGTGACCTTGGAGTACCGTCTCATCGAGAGGACACAGGCACATTATTACCATATAGTGTCTCCTCGTCGAGCGGACGCAAATAGACACAATATTAGAATGTCCCCTGGGCGAGAGAATACACGAAGACACATTGATACCTTAGAATGACCTCTCGTCAAGCGGACACAAATAAACACAATATTAACTAAACAATATTAGAATGTCCCCTCGACGAGAGGACGCAAATAGGACACAAATAGACACATTGATACCTCAGTATCCCCCTCGTCGACCGGACACAAAATAGACGCATTATTACTTTAGTATGTCTCCTCGTCGGGCTGACACACACACACACACACACACACACACACACACACACACACAGAGGAAGCTGTAAATCACTTTTTAATTGGATTACCTGAATTTCCAACGTCTCTCGGGAAATTACGCTAAAGCCCCTTTGCGCTCAATGAGGCAGGGACCTGTTCCCCAAAAGCTCTCACATTCGGCCAAAAGTTCCGAAGAAGTTTTCTCCTTAGTGGAACGTGGAGTGATACTTTCCTTCGCTGAGTTTGTTTCGTAAATCAACAGTACACAAGTCTGTATATATATATATATATATATATATATATATATATATATATATATATATTATATATAATATATATACATAACTGAATCACGAAAGTGTGGAACGTGATAAATCCATAAAATAGAGGAATAAGCCACGAAGGAAAAATAAACAACGGAGTTTCTGCACGATCTTTCGACTCAACGTCCTTTACTCAGCAGATAAACTGACTTACATGAGGAATTGACAGTACAGGAAAGCTCGTATAACTGACAGATAGGGATTATAAGGAGATTAGTACCTAGAATCCGGCACACCTATAGAATGAGTAACCTTTCCAAACAAGCATAAACATGGGTACAATTTAAAAACACAAAAATATTAAGTCAATCTGCTCAGACACATGGACAAGACAATTAAAGGATTATATAGGGCGACAGCTATTCGGATCTTTGGTAAACAAAAACTTATTCACAATACATATTAAACATACACAAACGACGAAGATATCCTAAGGCAACTAATTTGTATTTAAGTCTGTAATTATGTCTGTAATCGATGGTGCCTGGTTATTTAATTTAGAGAGTAAATGTAAATGATTTACTCTCTAAATTAAATAACCAGGTACCGTCGATTAAGTTTACTCTAGAATTGGAAAAAGACAATTGTCTCCCTTTCTTAGATGTTTTGATACATAGAGAACCATTTCAATGTAAATTCAGTATTAAGAAACCAACCAACAACTTTATGTTCATTTCTATTCAGGCCACCATCTTAACATCAAAATATCAATTTTTTCTTCTATGTTTTTACGAGCATTGCGCATTGTCAGTCCCCAATATTTGGATCAAGGAATTGAATACATAAGAAAAATATGGAAAGATTTATGTTATCCTTCACATATATTAGATATTTGTTATAATAAAGTCCACAAAAAGTTTTTTAGTGTAACACAGAGAAAGAAAATTCTAAGAACATTCTCAGTTTGCCTTATTTCAACGGATGTGAAACCATTAAATCATTGTTAAAAGCCTTTAAGGTCAACCTTGTTTTTTCCTATAATAACACACTAAAAGGAATGTTAATAAAAAATAATATATAAAATTCCATGTATGGACTGCCCCTCTTTTTATCTCGGACAGTCGAGCAAGGGCTTAGAAGTAAGATTAAACCAGCATAAATATTCTATAAAAACTGGGCAAACATCTAATGCAATATTCATTCATTTAAGCGAAAAAGACAAATTGGATTGGTAGTTCAGTAATTGCAAGGTCAAAAGATGTCTTATCACGAAATCTTTTAGAATCTGCCACAATACAACTTACTTCCCATTGTAATTTTAATATTAGTCGTGGCCTGTTTCATTTAGACCCTTGTATTTGTAACATGTTTAAGAATGACCTTAAACATATAATTACAGACTTAAATACAAATTAGTTGCCTTAGAGATATCTTCATTGTATATGTATGTTTGTGTATTGTGAATAAGTTTTTGTTTACCAAAGATCTGAATAGCTGTAGCCCTATTAATCCTTTAATTGTCTTGTCCCTGTGTTTGAGCAGATTGACTTAATCTTTTTGCTTTTTTAAATTGTACCCATGTTTATGCTTGTTTGGGAAGGTTACTCATTCTCCAGGTGTGCCGGATTCTAGGTGCTAATCTCCTTAAAATCCCTATCTGTCAATTATGCGACCTTTCCTGTACTGTCAATTCCTCATGTAAGTCAGTTAATCTGCTGAGTAAAGGACGTTGAGTCGAAAGATCGTGCAAAAACTCCGTTGTTTATTTTTCCTTCGAGGCTTATACCTATATATATATATAATATATATATATATATATATATATATATATATATATATATATATATATATATATTTGCCACACACATTATCCACGGGCGTTAAATAAGAGACGGGTGTATAGGTCCTGACCGGTTTCGACTTTTGTTTCCAAGCCACTGACGAAGGACTGATACATAGTATTAGTAGAAGTCACAGTGGCTTGGAAATAAAAATAAGTCGAAACCAGTCAGGACCTATACACCCCGTCTCTTATTTTTCACCTGCGGATATGCGTGATATATATATATATATATATATATATTATTATATATATATATATATCTATATATATATATATATATATATATATCTGTGCATGTGCATAAAATGCTTGACAAAACAGAAGGAAATTCTCACTCGTTCAACAAAAGTTCGTGTGGCTGCACTCAAAGCCTCAGGAACTTCATCCCAGTAAGGAAAGTGACTTAAATCTCCTCTATCACTGGAACAACATTCTACAGTCAGCAAAAACTGCTACTACTTCAGCCGAGAGCGATACAGAGGCAGTGTCGTGGTCATTCTCATTACGGAGACAAAGTGGAAAAGAAAAAGTTAGAATGTGCTTCTGGAGGACCAACGTTTTGCTACTATGATAGGTTTTTTTTTTCCCCGATCTTGGACGTCTTTCGTTTAGTCATCAAATTGTATTACAAAAATGAAAATTCGTTATTTTGTTCAATGCGATATATCCCTGTCGTATATTGCCCTTAAAATCGTTTTACAATATCACATAAATTTCTCTCGAAGAGGGATATCTACTTTTGGAAGTATAATCATCAATATCGTCTAATCCTCTCTATTATTATATAATGTATATATTTCAGTCTATGTAATTTAAAATGAGTGATCTCCCCTTACTCTAAAGGACGACTGACTTTGTTCTATCCCTGTGGTTCTCATTTTCACAATACATCACAATGTCATAATCGCCCTTTCCAAACTGTCTGCCTTAAAGGGTGCATTCAAATAATATAGCATACAATACTAAAAACCCTTGGTCCTAATCCCCAAGCCCCATCCCGCCCCCCCAAACTCTGAAATTCCTCCTTAGTGGGGAATTCTCCCCCTTCCCCCCTTGGGAACCATTGTCTGTCCCAAGCAATCTTTAAACTGGTTCATATTTTTGACAGAGAAAGCTACTGGACCCACCTGATCAGCAAATTAGGTAAATTATTCCAGATTCCTGTGGTAAGCTAGAAAGCTTTCCATTAACTGAAAATAACTTTTTTATTTTCCACTGTCATTTACGGCAGACTTCTACACATTCAAATTACAATCACACTTTTTAGTTCTGCTCTTTCGAGGTATTGTGTTCACTCATATAAATCACAATTCTCCATTCTGCACTTTCTTTTTCTTTTCATTATTATTCAATCATTCAAAATGTTGGTTGCTGGTCAACACTGTAATGCTTTGCATCAAAGGATATCACACAGAAGCCAAAACACTGTTTTAGGATCAATTCTCAATGAATTTCTACACTATTCCACTATTAAAAAGGCAAACATCCTTTCGATGGCAAACAAATGCTGTTCTCAGTAAGGAAATGTCAATGATAAATCATTACCATCTTACAAAGTTACACAAGCAAAAACACTGCTCTACGATCAATTCTCGATGAATTCTTATACTATTTCACTTTTAAAAAGGCAAGCATCCTTTATATGGTAAACAGATGCTGCTATCAATAAGGAAATGTCACTGATCAGACACTTTCCACAAGCGTGTATGAATGAAGTAGTATAAGAGATGTACTGAAAGTTATCTGACGTGTATATCACGAAAAAAACTGGCCGAAACGAAACAAACGTACAACGACAGACTCTATCAATTACTGCGTCCTGAACGCGGCACAGTTACTCCCAGTGACTGATTCACTCATAATTGCCAGGCTGAACATCTGCCCTAATTAGGTGAGAAATTGGTGTTCATTGCAAGTACTTCCTTGCAGCGTCGTTACGACAGGGAACCTATTGCCGTCCGCGTTCAGTTCAAGTCTTCTCTTAAGCTATAATTATCATCCACAATCTCCGTTACTTAATTTATTTAATGTATCTTGTTTTTTTTTATTTGTTTTTTATTTTGTAATGTGCTTTTACGTTGCTTTGAACCAGTGGTTATTCAGCAACGGGACCAACGGCTTTACGTGACTTCCGAACCACGTCGAGAGTGATGAACTTCTATCACCAGAAATACACATCTCTCACTCCTCAATGGAACGGCCGAGAATCGAATCCGCGACCACCGAGGTGGGACCCTAATACCATGCCAACCACGCCGCTGAGGAGCTTAATGTATCTTGTGCTACCGTGTTTAATATTAACATGAATAAGATGTAACTTACGCATTTTTAAGTCTGTACATAAATATCTCTGGCAATTTACCTGCCTTGTTCCACAAACATTTAATCATTCTTATTTAAATTATGGACTCTATGGAGGTTTATTTGACGTTTCTAGGTCAATGGGTCACTAAACAACAAAGTTTACTTGATGTAAATCTTGCTTTTGTCTGAATCACCCAACGTATTCGCGTGACATCGACTCTTATGGCGTTGGTGGTGGTCTCAATTAACACTTATCAACACCTCGTTTCTGTATCCTTTAACCTTTAAGGGTGTATCTGCAGTACGGTAAGGCATGTCACGAACGCGTGTCGGAAACTCAATGGATACAAGTCACAAACAGGTCGAATACAAGTCCAAGACTCGCTGGTGGTTCTAACCAGCATTTGCCAAAGGTTCATTCTCCACCCAAAGTCGCTGACTTATTGTCAACTTGTTACTTGTCTGTGACATATATGCGATAAGTCATCGACACGTTAACGACGTGTTTGAATGGCAATGTGGACGCTCCCTCAATATCACAATGACTTCTCTGTCGTCGACTTTTCAAACTACAAAATTAAAACGAAGACGCGCACAGGTGTTGAAGATTGACTGAATTCCCGTTTTCTATGCGCACCGAGCGAGTGGTAAACTAAGCCCAAAGAAAACAATAACAGTTCTATTACTTCTAAAGAGCTGGAACTCATACATATGAAAGCGACACTTTGTATGCAAATGAGACTCAAATGGCGCCCGGTTTTCGTGACCCTTGCTTGCCCCCCCCCCTCCCCCGGCAACATGTCCAGACTGCTTAATATTTGTCTGGGGGGGGGGGGGGGTGGGGGGAGGTTATGCTGTTCGCGTGAGCTCTATACTTCATAAGCAAATAGTATGTGTGCAAGTATATGTATGCATGAATAGCATGTGTTTGTGCTCGTGAGTGTATATATGAAATGTCACGCATAACAATGGCATGAGTCGTATACATATACAATCATACATACGTTCAAACACATATATACGTGTATATTATATGTATATATATATATATATATATATATATATATATATATATATATATATATATATATATATATAGACTTCAATTTAAAAACAAACATTCTGATGAAATTAACATGGGAAACTTTCTCTTCTTAATCTGACACTGTTCTAATCAGCTATTACACCCACCCATAATATAGGACTCCTCCTTAATGTAATCACATCTCCCCGGTTTAATTTATAAGTCCTATAATCACACAATGATTTGGAAGATAATTGTCCATCTTGCTTGCATTGTGCTTTTACGTCGCATGGGACCAGTATGGTCATTCAGCAACGGGCCCAACGGCTTGACGTGACTTCCGAACCACGTCGAGAGTGAACTTCTATCACCAGAAAACACATCTCTGACCCCTAAATGGAATGCCCGAGAATCGAGCCCGCGGCCACCGAGGTGGGCGGCAGACCAAGACCAAACCGACCACGCCACTGAGGCGCTTGTGTAGCTAGATCATCTACCTAATCAGAAAGGGAACTAAAAGAAACTTTTCCCACTTAAGATAATGATTTTCATAAACCATCAGGGCCTTTTCTAAAAGTGATCGAAACAGGAACTGTTCGCCACGGCATATTATACGTATATATATATATATATATATATATATATATATATATATATATATGTATATCATATAATATAATATATATATATATATATATAATTATATTATATATATATATATATATATATATATATATATATATCTTATATATCAATAGAGTTACTATATATATATATAAATAGAGATATATATATATATATAGTATGTACTATATACAGATATATATATATATATATATATATATTATATTATATAATATATATATATATATATATATAACTATATATATACGTATAAATATTAATATATATATATATATATTATACTATATAAATATATATATATATATATATATATTTGTATGTATGTACTGTATATAAATAAGTAAGTAAATAAATAAATAGATAAATAAATAAATAAATAAATAGTGAATGAATGACTTAACTAAATAGATAATTAATATCTAAACAGGAGAAAAATAAAAGAAACACCAGAAGAAGAAGAAGAAGAAGGAAGAAGAAGAAGAAGAAGAAGAAGAAGAAGCAGCCCTGAATATTCGCAATGCAATATATATAGTATATATATATATATATCTATATATAATTTATATATATATATATATATATATATATAAACACACCAATACCCTCCTGGCTCCCCTTCATAACGCAGTGAATAAAAGTAAGTCTAATATAACCGTAAAAAAGGGGGAACTTCTGGGTGAGGTGGAGGTCCACATGAAAACGTTCCTGACTCAGGAAATAAGATTCTGCATTGCGAATATTCAGGGCTGCTTCTTCTTCTTCTTCTTCTTCTTCTTCTTTTTCTTCTTCTTCTTCTTCTTCTTCTTCTTCTTCTTCTTCTTCTTCTTCTTCTTCTTCTTCTTCTTCTTCTTTTCTTCTTTTTCTTCTTCTTCTTCGTCTTTTTCTTCTTCTTCTTTTTCTTCTTCTTCTTCTTCTTCTTTTTCTTCTTCTTCTTCTTCTTCTTCTTCTTCTTCTTCTTCTTCTTCTTCTGGTGTTTCTTTTATTTTTCTCCTGTTTAAATATTTACTTTATCTATTTAGTTAAGTCATTCATTTATTTATTTATTTATTCATTTATTTATTTTCTTATTTATTTTCTTATTTATTTATTTAAGGCTTCTTCTTCTTTGTTTTTCTTGGCTTTCTTTGTAAATATTTACTTATCTATTTATTTATTCAATCACTGATTTATTTAGATATTCGATCATTCATTTATCTATTTATTTATTTATTTATTTATTTATTTATTTATTTATTTATTTAAATATTTGTTTATTTATTTATTCGTTCTTGTCTAAATGGCTCTGATGAAGTCTTTTACATAATTGTGGTCTAAATGGCTCTGACGAGAGGTTTTCTACAGTTGTCTAAATGGCTCTGGTGAGGGGTCTTCTACACAATTGTCTAAATGGCTCTGACGAGAGGTCTTCAACACAGTTGTCTAAATGGCTCTGGTGAGAGGTCTTCTACACAGTTGTCTAAATGGCTCTGGTGAGAGGTCTTTAACACAGTTGTCTAAATGGCTCTGACGAGAGGTCTTCTACACAGTTTTCTAAATGGCTCTGGTGAGGGATCTTCAACACAGTTGTCTAAATGGCTCTGGTGAGAGGCCTTCTACACAGAGGCGAAACCCGCCTACCTTAAAAAAAAAAAAAAAAAAAAAAAGGACCGGGAGACGTCATCCAGGGCAATTGAGAGTGCTGGACGTCGCCGCCGCCGCCGCCGCATCCCTGGAAACACAAGTTCCAGGAAGAGATAATTGTAATCAATACAGGATGCGGAAGTCTGCGAGAGCCCCTGCCCGTCCAGGTATAAGAGAACACTGACGCTGGCAGTCGTCGGTTCTTTCATGTGTTACAGACGAAGGTACGAAGAAAGGAGGGCTGTCTGGAACAGGAAGTAGTACAGATGAGAGGAGATATAGAGGACGCGACAGATCTGCTGTTATCGAGAGCGAAACTTTGGGTGAAACGGCAAAGAACGAGAGCGTTCAGATGGAAAGAACGACCAGTATCAGAAAACTGTCCGTTCTCTGAAATGCCGACAAGGAAGGGGAACAAAAACAGACCCATTTTGATAAAACAAAAAATACGAATGACGAGAGGGAAGAAGGTAGGAGTATTAGAAAAGAGAGAGAGAGAGAGAGAGAGAGAGAGAGAGAGAGAGAGAGAGAGGGATGGATCATCGAGATGAACTTTTATTTAGAAATATGAAAACGCCAAGCATCATATGAAGCAGACGTGGCAATGACTGATTCACGTGGAATCTGGAACACTTCCCCAGACCTAAAGACATCTCACGAGAGAAGGACTCGATACAAGCCCCTCCCAGAGTGTCCCACGAAGTTACTCCTGGGGGAAATTAGGCTAGGGATCCTTCCGTACTTCAAAGGACGCGAAACATATCAATGTAATGTTCTTTACTCACTAAAGGCATCTCCTGTAAACTATCCTTTTTTTTCATGTACTATATTAAATGTTCATCGTCCCAGAAACTCGAACAGCCTTGCTAGCATAAACAACGAAATTCGAACAGATTTGCAAGCACAAACGAACGAAACTGGAACAGACTTGCAAGCACAAACGAACGAAACTGTAACAGACTTACAAGCACAAACGAACGAAACTGGAACAGCCTTGCAAGCACAAACGAACGAAATTCGAACAGCCTTGCAAGCACAAACGAACGAAACTAAAAACATTCCAATTGCAAAGCAAACAACGAAACGAAACTGGAAAACGCCTGTGGCAGCTTTAACAAACGAACGAAACTGAACAGGAACTTGGCAAAGCAACAATGCCGAACTGAAAACTTGGAACAGGCCTTTCAAGCCAACAAACCGGAAACGAAACTGGGAACAGCCTTGCAAGCCACAAAGGAACAAAAACTGGAACACCTTGCAAGCACCAAACGAAACTCGAACAGCCTTGCAAGCACAAAGGAACGAAACTGGAACAGCCTTGCAAGCACAAAGGAACGAAACTGGAACAGCCTTGCAAGCACAAAGGAACGAAACTGGAACAGCCTTGCAAGCACAAAGGAACGAAACTGGAACAGCCTTGCAAGCACAAGGAACGAAACTGGAAAACAGCCTTGCAAGCACAAAAGGAACGAAACTGTTGAACAGTCCTTGCAAGCACAAAGGAAACGAAAACTGGAACAGCCTTGCAAAGCACAAAGGAACTGTTGAACTGGAACAGCCTTTGCAAGCCAAAGGAAACGAAACACTGGAAAACAGCCTTGCCTAAGCACAAACAGGGACGAAACTGGGAACCCGCAAGCACAAGGAACGAAACTGTGAACAGCCCTTGCCAGCACAAAAGAACGACTGAACAGCTTGCAGCACAGGAACGAAACTGGAACATCCTTGCAAGCACAAAGGACGGAAACTGGATACTCCTTGCAGCACAACGAAACTGGAACAGCCTGCAAGCACAAAGGAACGAAACTGGAACAGCCTTGCAAGCACAAAGGAACGAAACTGGAACAGCCTTGCAAGCACAAAGGAACGAAACTAAAACAGCCTTGCAAGCACAAAGGAACGAAACTGGAACAAAGCTTGCAAGCACCAAAGGAACGAAAGCTAAAAACTAGCCTTGCAAGCACAAGGAACCGAAACTTGAACAAGCCTTTGCAAGCAAACAAAGGAACGAAAACTTACAACCGCCTTGCAAGACAAAGGAAACCCCCCCCTAAAACTGGAACCAGCCTTGCAAGACAAAGGAACGAAAACGGAACAGCCTTGCAAAGCACAAAGGAACGAAACTGGGAACAGCCTTGACAAGGCACAAAGGAACGAAACTGGAAAAAACAGCCTTGCAAGCACAAAGGAACGAAACTGAACAGCCTGCAAGCAAACAAAGGAACGAAACTTGGAACAAGCCTTGCCAAGCAAACAAAGGAACGAAACTTGGAACCGCCTTGCAAGCACAAGGAACCGAAAAACTTGGAAACAAGCTTGCAACAAACAAAGGAACCCTAAACTGGAACAAGCCTTGCAAGCACAAAGGAACGGAACACTGGAACAGCCTTGCAAGCCCACCCTCGAAACTGGAACCAGCCTTTGCAAGGGCAAAAACAAAAGGAACGAAACCCCTTCGGAACAAGCCTTGCAAGCAAACAAAAGGAACGAAACTGCGAACAGCCTTGGCAAGCACAAAGGAACCGAAACGAACAGCCTTTGCAAGCACAAAAGGAAACGAAACGGAACAGCCTTGCCCAAGCACAAGGCAGAAACTAAACAGGCCTTGCAAGCACAAAGGAACCGAAAACTTAAAACAGCCTTGCAAATGCACAAAGGAACCCCCCGAAACGGGAACAGCCTTGGCAAGCACAAAGGAACGAAACTTAAAAAACAGGCCCTTGCAAGCCCCCCCACAAAGGAACGGAAACGGAACAGCCTTGGCAAGCACAAAGGAACCGAAACTTAAAACATCCTTGGCAAGCACAAAGGAACGAAAACTGGAAACAGCCTTGCAAGCAACAAAGAACCGAAACTTGGAACAGCCTTGCAAGCAAACAAACGGGAACGAAACTAAACAGCCTTGCAAAGCACAAGGAACCGGAAACTGGAACAGCCTTGCAAGCACAAAGGAACGAAACTAAAACAGCCTTGCAAGCACAAAGGAACGAAACTGGAACAGCCTTGCAAGCACAAAGGAACGAAACTGGAACAGCCTTGCAAGCACAAAGGAACGAAACTGGAACAAAGCCTTGCCAAGCACAAAGGAAACGAAACTGGAACAGCCCTTGCAAGCACAAAAAGGAACGAAACTGGAACAGCCTTGCAAGCACAAAGGACGAAACTTGAACAAGCCTTGCAAGCAACAAAGGAAAACGAAACTGGAATAAGCCTTGCAAGCAAAAAGGAACCGAAACTTGAACAAGCCTTGCAAGCAAACAAAGGAACGAAACTGGAAACAGCAAAATTGGCAAGACAAAAGGAACCGAAACTTAAAACATCCTTGCAAGCACAAAGGAACGAAACTAAAACAGCCTTGCAAGCCACAAATTGAACGAAACTGGAAAACAGCCTTGCAAGGCACAAAGGAAACGAAAACTGGAAAACAGCCTTGCAAGCCAAAGGAACGACTGAAACACCTTGCAAGCAGCGGAAACTGAACAAGCCTTGCAGCACAAAGGAACGAAACTTAACAGCTGCAAGCACAAAGCGAAACGGGAAACTAACAGGCCTGAAGCACAGGAACGAATAACAGCCTTGCAAGCACAAAGGAACGAAACTAACAGCCTTGCAAGGCACCAAGAACGAAACTGGGAACAGCCTTGCAGCACAAAGGAAACGACTAACGCCTTGCAAGCACAAAGGAACGAAACTGGAACAGCCTTGCAAGCACAAAGGAACGAAACTGGAACAGCCTTGCAAGCACAAAGGAACGAAACTGGAACAGCCTTGCAAGCACAAAGGAACGAAACTAAAACAGCCTTGCAAGCACAAAGGAACGAAACTAAAACAGCCTTGCAAGCACAAAGGAACGAAACTGGAACAGCCTTGCAAGCACAAAGGAACGAAACTAACAGCCTTGCAAGCACAAAGGAACGAAACTAACAGCCTGGCAAAGCACAAAAGGAACGAAACTTAAAACAGCCCTTGCAAGCACAAAGGAACGAAACTGGAACAGCCTTGCAAGCACAAAGGAACGAAACTGGAACAGCCTTGCAAGCACAAACGAACGAAACTGGAACAGACTTGGCAGCACAAACGAACGAAATCTGCTTACGTAAGCAAATAAGAATATCATACAGAACGGGATAAAAAGGAAAATAATATCGCGTTCGAGTACACATACATCATTCACACTAAGAACGACAGATTACGAAATTGCATGACCTCACTGAGCATGCTACACTTGAAAACGAACGTTGACCTTCCTAATTCACTCGGCATTTGTTGATTGTAGTGGGGCACTAGCACAGAGAGAGAGAGAGAGAGAGAGAGAGAGAGAGAGAGAGAGAGAGAGACCTCCAAATCTAGCAGCATTCCAAAAATTTGATGGAATGCCGAAGAAGAAAAAAAAATTTATATAAAAAAAATGAAAAAATATAAAGGAAATTTAACAATAAAAAATAACAATAATAATAAAAAAAACAATGACAGGAACAGACCACCGACCAATCAAAAATCATACAAACAAAAATTAGACAAAAAAAAAAAAAAGAAAAAAAACCTGTTGAAATGACCAAACATCGAACTGAGCCGCAAAAACATTTCACACTCTGATGGAGACAGAACTCCAGCGCTTTGTTGTCAAAAGACGACGGAGATGAAATGCTTCCTTTATTGTATGCAGGAGACCAATGCTCGCTTCGGATCGCAGTGTTGCCAACGTAAGAATGGGGAAGTAAACAAGAATACGATAACATTATAGTTGGAATATGTAACTCATTAACATTTCCCGCCCCTATCTCTCTCTCTCTTTCTCTCTCTCTGCAGAGAGAGAGAGAGAGAGGAGAGAGAGAGAGAGAGAGAAAGTTGATTTATAAGCGAAAGTAAGAATGATATAAATAAATGAGAGAGAGGGGAATAGATTTATAAACAGGTGAGATAGATGATACATAAATGAGAGAGAGAGAGAGAGAGAGGATGAGAGAGAGAGAGAGAGAGAGATTTAGTTGATATATAAGTGAAAGCAAGAATGATACATAAATGAGAGAGAGGAATAAATTTATAAATAGGTGAAATAGATGATACATAAATAAGAGAGAGAGAGAGAGAGAGAGAGAGAGAGAGAGAGAGAGAGAGAGAGAGAGCGAGAGAGAGAGAGAGCGCATGAATTTTCCACATCGTCGGTGGACCAGTTGCAGTTAACATAAATTCAGGAGGTGCTTCTCATCCATTCGTGATGAGGGATGTCGCTTTTATCCAGACGCTAGCCATTTCTTCTTCTTTTTTATTTTTTTTAACAGCTTTACAGTGGAAAGCCATTACTTGAATGTACATAAAGTCATGTTTCATTTACCCATTTCATTGCTTGTTCATCTGCTTTAACTGAGAAAACGTTGTTACAGTCTATCAATGTTAAGTGACCTTCGACCAGGTACATCTAATTCACTGCCCAGGTGAATTGAGGTATAATATGGTTTTAAATGCAGGACACGCCCACTCGACCTTGAATCGAAGGCATCCATATATATATATATATATATATATATATATATATATATATATATATATATTATATATATATATGTAACGTACAAAGGTAAATGAAACAGTGTCTTGGAACAAGTACTTTCGTAGTATATTCTACAATTTTCAAGTTCACACTAACTATAAAAGAAGTAGACATCCGAGTCCCTATTTCATTTACCTTTCTACCGTGGATTTATTATATATATATATATATATATATATATATATATATATATATATATATATATATATATATATAGAATATATGGTATGCAGGAGTGATTTTCTTATTGATTATCATTTCCACAATGTCACGCTCTCATCCATTTCTATTTGTTTTTTAGTATAATCAAGAACAAAGTCGCCAGGTGATTTCCTAGAAACGTAATTCGTACCCGCTGGACTCGTGGTATTTTCTTGACCATAATATGTTCCGGTTTGGCAGAGGTTCAAATATTTTTTTTTCTTCTTCTTTTTTGCTGAACGAGATAAACACTAACTTTTTCCATCTATTCTCTCTCTCTCTCTCTCTCTCTCTCTCTCTCTCTCTCTCTCTCTCTCTCTCTCTCTCCAGACAAACAGCCAGTAAACAAAATAAGATTAAATGGAATTTATTTAAAAAAATGAAAAAAATACGAATGGGAACCCAACCATCATCCCCATCCTCTCTCTCTCTCTCTCTCTAAAAACCATACGTCTATATTAGTGTCAAAAACCTTAATAGATAAGGTAGTATCTAATAAGATCCTGAATAAAAGCACAACTAGACCATTCCCGAACGAATGCGCGCGCAGATCGTGTCGTACGTAGCTGCTCGCGCGCTTCCCGCCAGGAGACTGACACGAACTCTCGCGTGCGCGCGTTAATGAATGTTCCAAGTGGAATTGGGTCATATACCGTTTGTACGGTGTCGTCCTCTTGCGGTTCCGAGGATTTGCAAACAAGGGATGAGGGTAATTCCCGGAACTGAGACCAGCAAAACCCACACGCGACTTGTTGTCAATTGGTGGGGGCGTTGGTCTTCGAAAACGAGTGTAGTATTACTATGTATATGTATATGTAAATATGTGTATATATATATATATATATATAATAATATTATATATTGTATACATGCATTAAGTTACCTTGTCCTGATTTCTCCTCTGTGCGCTGGTTCGAATCCACGAGAGGACGCAATTATCATTATCAACGAAAAAATTCCCCTTCGGTTGACATAAACGAAAATACATTAATTCCGAGGTAGAGCGAATTGGATATTAAAGGACATTTGTAGCTTAATGCTCCTTTAGTAGCTTAATGCATGTGTATATGAATCGCGGTGATGTGATACAAATTCATATATATTGTATGTATAATTAATTCAAAAGTTACATATTATTATTATTATTGTTATTATCATGATACCCAGGCAGAACAGAATACACACCCTCGGTTCGTGATGTCTGTAACAATAACTGACTTTTGTAAACAAAGGAAAGGTAGTACAATCAAGCGCAAGTAAAAATAAACTCAAAATATATATTCTTGGAGTGACCTCATTGTCGATACGCATTGACATGACGGGACTCACGGACAAGCAAAAATTAACGTATTTGCTTAAAGACATGAAGAGAAGGTTGCATGCATGAAAGCTAAAAAGAGATCATTGTGAACCACTTCGATCTGGCTACTGATTGACAACTGACTAAACTACTCCCGTCGTCTGAATCAAGTCGATGTAAAATGCGCTTATGCTAAAATTCTGTTTCCGTTTTCTATAATTTCAAATCTACATATTTTCTTCTAAGGTAGACTGTTTTGATTACATGGAACAAAATTATTTATTATAATATGGAGTGATGCGTCTTTATGTTTATATCATACACATTAATTATATATATATATATATATATATATATATATATATATATATATATACTGAGGGATATGACTATCCTGATAACAGCAAAAGATTCTCGCGACACGACAATTAACGAGAAATCTCTCAGTTTTCTCAATAAACCCCTCCAGGTTTACATTCAAACATTCACTGAAACATCACAGGAGTGACGTAGGCGTCCATGAATACAGAGAACTCTTCACATGAACAATAACAGAATGTTAGATTTTCTGCATATTTTTCTAGAACTACTGTCCCTATGCCACTTCATACGAAACATCCACCACTTTACTGCTACGTTTTCTTTTCCATCTTGAATAATTCATCATAGAAAACGTTCATCTTAATATGATGGTATAATATCATAAAGTGTCACTTCTTTATATCAAATCATTTTACTTGCAATGACACCCAAAAGCCATTTTTTTTTAGTTACAACACAGAGTGAAGAAATACATTAAAACTATCGTTAGGGAGGTTTCAGGAAGAGTATTCATCTTCCACACACACACACACACACACACATACACACACAAATAATAGTTTATTTTGAGGGAAAGGTTGCATATACCTATTCCCGACAGAAATACAGATGAGAGAGAGAGAGAGAGAGAGAGAGAGAGAGAGAGAGAGAGAGAGAGAGAGAGAGAGGACACTGATGATACGTCAAGAGGAAGAGAAAGACCAAAGACCATAATTCAGAGAAAATTAGAGGCGACAGTCACTCCTCATACCGTTTTTTTTTTTTCTTTTTTTTTTCCTCAGCGAACAGATGAGAGTAATTGCCTTTTCCTCCGAATGGGGACAGAGATTCGTCCATTACATTAGGCTGATTGGAGGCAATTTCTCTGCATGTATTCTCTGCAAAAGCACAGGTTGTGTAAATGTGCATATAATCAGAAAATAAACATGACTATAAAATAGAATATACGTAATTTAGGCCAAAGGCCCAGCGCTACGACCTCTGAGGTCATTCACGGCTAAAATTGGAAAATTGACAGTGAGAAGATTTGAAAGGTGTAACAGGAAGAAAACCTCTTAGTAGTTGCGCTATGAAACTACTGTTGGAGAGAGAGAGAGAGTGGAAAGTCAGATGGAAGAGGTATACAGTAAAAGGAATGCAAGAGGTTGCACAGCTAGGGGCCGAAAGGATACTGCAAGGATCCTTGAGAAAGATCCCTGCTAAGAGAGAGAGAGAGAGAGAGAGAGAGAGAGAGAGAGAGAGAGAGAGAGAGAGTTAAAAAATTTCGTTATTTTGCGCACACACACACACACACACACACACACACACACACAGAGAGAGAGAGGGAGAGAGAGAGAGAGAGAGAGAGAGATGAGAGAGAGAGAGAGAGGAGAGAGAGACCTTACAGACCTTACCTTACAGACCTTACAGTTCGTTCGGGTTGCCCCAGGTCCCTCAGTGTGAGGGAGGAGAGAGAGAGAGAGAGAGAGAGAGAGAGAGAGAGAGAGAGACCTTACCTTACAGACCTTACATCTTGTTCGGGTTGCCCCAGGTCCCTCAGTGTGAGGCACCTCTAATGTCTACCAGAGAGTTGCTAGTACATCTTCCGGTATATTTTGCATCTTCCAATCTTGGATGGTCTGGGATGCAGTTTAGATATTTGTCGAGCTTATTCTTAAACACATCTACGCTCACTCCTGATATATTCCTCAGATGAGCTGGCAACGCATTGAATAGACGCTGCATTATCGATGCTGCGGTGCGTAGTGGATTAATGTCCTGTGTTGCTTTCCTTATTTTTCCTGGTATAGTTTTGGGCACTATAATCTACCTCTGCTTGCTCTTTCTGATATTTTGTTCCATGATATTTTCTGCTATTCCTTCTATCTGTTTCCATGCCTGAATTATCATGTAGCGTTCTCTTCTCCTTTCTAGACTATATAATTTTAAGAATTGTAGTCTTTCCCAGTAGTCTAGGTCCTTAACTTCTTCTATTCTAGCTGTAAAGGACCTTTGTACACTCTCTATTTGTGCAATATCCTTTTGATTAGGTGTACCATATCATATTGGCAATATTCAAGTGGACTACGAACATATGTTTTATAAAAGCATAATCATGTGTTCAGCTTTTCTGTTTTGAAGTGCCGTAACAACATTCCCATTTTTGCTTTACATTTTGCCAACAGAGTTGCTATTTGATCATTGCATAACATGTTCCTATCATCATCACACCAAGGTCTTTAACTGCTTTCCTTATTTGTGATGGTCTCTTTATTAGGTCCCTTATATGCATATAGCTTTCTTTCTCTGTCTCCATAATTTATTGATTCAAATTTATCAGAGTTAAATACCATCCTATTTACCTCTGCCCAATCATATACTTTGTTAAGGTCTCTTTGTAGAGCGTTCCTATCTTCATCACAAGTAATTTCTCTACTTATTCTTGTGTCATCTGCGAAACTACTCACTACCGAATCCTTCACATTATTGTCTATGTCTTCAATCATAATAACAAACAGTATTGCAGCTAACACCGTACCTTGCGGCACACCGGATATTACCTTGACTTCATCCGATTTCTCGTCGTTTGCAATAACTATCTGTTTTCTGTTGTGTAGAAATTCTTTTAACCATCTTCCTACTTTATCCACGATATTGTGTTTTCTAATTTTCTTCGCTAATATATTATGGTCTACTTTATCAAAAGCTTTTGCAAAGTCTAAATAAACCACATCTGTTTCATTTCCGCTTTCATATTTTTGAATATGTTCTCACGGTGGACTAACAGTTGGGTTTGTGTACTTTTTCCGGGTACGAAACCATGTTGTCCTTTATTAAACAAATTATTTTTTATTAAATGTTTCATAATATTTTTCTTCATTACCCCTTTCATACACTTTCATAATATGTGATGTTTAGACTCACAGGCCTATAATTACTTGCTATAGTCTTGATCCACTTTTGAAAGTAGGGGTAATATATGCTAATTTGTGCTCATCATAAATCTTGCCTGTATCTACACTTTGTCTTAATAATATTGCAAGTGGCTTTGCGATAGAATGAACTACTTTCTTTAACAAAATAGCAGGAATTCCATCAGGCCCTGCAGGCAGCTCCATTTTTAATTTCATTAATAGCCTGCACAATATCAGCTTCATTAATATCTAGTCAGCTAAATATTCACTATTTTCATCCCTTACTTCTATATCATTATCTTCATTATCTATCTAGGGGTGAATTCTCTCTTATATCGTTCTGCCAGTATGTTGCAAATTTCCTTTTTTCATTCGTTAATCTCCCTTCAATCTCAGAGGGCCTATTTCTATTCTTCTTTTATTCATCTTCTTCGCATATGAGTATAATAGTTTGGGGTTTTGCTTGATATTTAATAGGGTTTTTTCTTCCAAGTCCCGTTTTTCATTTTTTTCTTTTGATTGTATAATCTTTGTTCTGCATTTTTCTATCTTACTTTTTAGTTCTATAACTTTCCTCATGCATTTTTTTCTTTTGCAAGACCTTTTTCCACTTTCTGATTTTCTGGAACAAGATCCTTCTGTCTCTTGGTATGCATGAATGATGTTTACTTTTCTTCTTCGGTATATATTTTCCACTATTTTCTCCAATATTTTAATTAATATCTCCGTATTTACCCTTATGTCATCACTTACGAAAATGTTATCCCAATCTTTGTTTAATTCTTCATTAATTTCTGACCATTTTATATTTTTACTGTAGAAGTTGTATTTTCCATATCCTTCCCACTTTTTCATTTCTTGCTTATCTCTATTTTCACTTGCTTTGGAATGAACTGTTAATTCTATGACATTATGGTCTGAAAATACTCGCATTATAAACTATTATTTCTTTACATAATTCATCTCGTTCACAAATACTAGGTCTAAAGTATTTTCCTTTCTTGTTGGCAGGTGATTTATTTGTGAATGTTGTATTCTAGTAGCATATCTAATAGCTTTTCAAATGCCTCTTATCTTCTGCACTACTATTACTCTCTTTTTTATATGTATAAGTACAACCACAGTCCTATTCGTTCTTTCCATTCTACGAAAGGAAAGTTGAAGTCACCAGATAGGAGAATAGTCCAGTCCTTGTGATTTCTACATATATCATCCAATTTTTCAATTATTAAGTCAAACTCTTTAGTATTAGGAGGTCTATATATTACTATGTTCATCAATTTTTCAGATTCAAATTCTACCGCTATTAGTTCACATTCTGAGTTACTATATTTCTCATATATTTTTCCTCGTTTTTTGTCTTTCCCATATATTGCGTTCCCCCTTGATTCCTATTTTTTCTATCTGATCTATAAGTTTGGAACCCTTTTATTTGATCATCATTCCCAGTCTCTTGGGAATACCAGGTTTCACTTATATTCATTATATCTATTTTCTTTTCATTTTGGGTTAGTTCTTCTAAGTACTCTATTTTTCTTTTTGAGTTACTCGTAACTAAACCCTGCGCATTCATCACTATGATGGTTTGCGTTTTGTCTTCATTTAATACTGGTAGTAATAAGGATTTTCCCATGTCTCTTTCCTGTTCTGGTATGTTGTTCTTTTTTTCATTTCCAGAAAATTCTGACATTAAAAAATCCAACTTTTCCATAATATTTGATCTTCCTTCATCATAATTATTCATTTGTGTCTGAATCTGCAATTTTCTCCGTTTCTGCAATATCCTCTTGCATAATAAATACAGTTATTATCTCTTGAGTAGAATTTCGAGCTGATGCTTTGAAATTTTTTGCTGACACCTCTGCATATCTCATGGTGGTTTGCTTTTCTCTTTTTACCTGATATTCTGATTTCTCTCTTTTATTTGTTTCTTTCTTATTTTGGATTTTATTACTGGTTGGTTATTTATTTGATTATGATTCATGGCTACAGGGTGCATATATTTGCATTTTTTGTCGAACTTACATCCTTTTCCTTCTTTTAGGTTTTTACATATTTTTGGATGCAGATCTCTGCAATCATCCCCATATCCATCTAAGTATGCACATTTACATATATTTCATAGTTTTGACATATCTTAGGATGTTTGTAGTAACATCTTTCTCCAAATCTGCAATTCCCTCTTTTCAAAAGGTTGCAGATTTTGTCTTTCTTGTCTATTTTTTCCTCTTTCCCGTCATTGTGTAGATCTGGGTAGAGCCTCTTCGGGATTTGCTTTTCTGTTGTCATATCGTAATTTATTTCTTCGTAGGTATGCTGCTTTATTGCCTCATATGTAGTATCAATGAGTATCTCTGCATCCATACTTTTATCTTGTTCTTTGTTTTCCTTATTTTTTTCTGTCATTTCATTTTTGTTTACTTCTCTTCCGTTTTCCTCTTCTTCTTTTTCTTCTTCTTCTTCCTCTTCCTCTTCTTCTTCATCTCAAACTATTTGTACATTCAGTCTTGATTTAATAACATTGTCTATCCATGATAGACATGTTGAACAAAAAATTCTTGTATCTTTTCTCAAATCTTGTATTACCTCAGCACACTGTGGATGGGTCGGAATGTTGCATGCAGCACATTTTCTGATTAGGTTTTGTGGATTGACTATGCTATTACCAAACCTTACACAGTTTGCATGCTTTGGCATTTCTTTTTCCTAATGCATTCAATTAGGATATTCACAAGATTCACCTTATTTCATTTTCTTTGTCGGAATATGTTGGTTTATGTATATTTCTTTATGAGTCTTCTTGACCACTTGGATTTTATTTGGAACTTCTTCAATTATTTTCAAGATGTTTTCATTAGATTTGTTCCAGTTTGAAGGATTATATCCTTCTAATATATCTATGAATGCTTTTGTATCTTTTTGGTTAGGACTGTTGCTGATTTCATAGATGAGAAATGCCAGTTCCTTCCTGCTACTTATCGTATTGCGAATCTGCTAAAACACGCCAAATTACACCTCTTTCCCGCAGTTGGAACTTACTGCCATCTTGATTTGATTTATAGTATTACACTTGATAAACTAACTTAGAAGACGCTTTATCCTACTATTTTCACACTAATCTTATCACCGATAGTTCACGAACACTTCTAGATATTTCTCAAATTCTAGTCGTATGTTAAACTTGTGATATCTGTTGATTAATCTGACTTCACGCGGGTACGTCTCACCAAGCAAGATGGCTACTACAGAGAGAGAGAGAGAGAGAGAGAGAAATTTAATTTTCAAGGAAACTTTTAATTTTTCAAAAACATTTTCATTTAAAAAAAAATAGTTTTATGAAAAAACATTTTCATTTTTCGAAATACATTTCACAACTTTTAGTCTGCTCCACAAAGATTATGAAGGAGAGAGAGAGAGAGAGAGAGAGAGAGAGAGAGAGAGAGAGAGAGAGAGAGAGAGGCACTCGAGAGACACTTCCACACGACGTGTCCTATCTTCCTTGCATCAGGCAACTACTAGAGAGCTCTCCGGGGTATATACCACTTCACGAGATAAGTGTCGTAAAGGTCGCTTTTATATGACGCATTCCATGTATATATGAGTCGCCTGCTGCGTAAGTAGAAACATACACATATATGTATACTTGAATAAGTTTGCATACATTTGTATTCTATTTCCTATACGGTGACCCCATCAAGTTTTAGAGTAAGGTTTCAATCAAGGTTACGGCTGTTTGCAAACATTCTCCTAAGAGGATCGGGTTATGGACACAGTGGCTTCGCGCAAAAGGATTGGAAACCGTTCCCCCAATATTTGGTCTGGTTACTTAACCTTGCACGCGCGCACGCACACACACACACACACACACACAAATATATATATATATATTTATATAATGTATATATATACATATATACCCAATATATATTTAGTATATGCATTACATATATGTATGTATAATGTTAGAACTTTGTCCTATTCTATTGGTTTAGATTAATTATCTTAGTTTACCCTATTTTGCCATTTACCATAGTATCCCCATCAGGGTTTTAAGTTTTCTTCCTCCACGTTATTTTGAGTATTCATTCCCGTTTTTTATCCTTGGCCTGTTTATTCCCAGAGTCCTGTTTTCGGTCTCTTGGAGTATTCCGAGGTGACTTTGGAAGTCCCTGTGCCCAGGTATGGCAGTCTGTTTCTGCCCTTCGTGTTGTACGACCTCTCTGGGACTACAGCAAGTTTGACTCCTCAATTCTGGAAGAATTTTCTCTACTTCGAGCTGGAGTTGTCCACAACGATGCTGCTTCTCCCCTTGCTGTAGTCTTGGGCCAGTATTTGGCCGGGGGACCTCGCCGAGTGTAGGTATAAGTCTTCTCATTTGAATGAATGCTGAGTGACTTGAGTCCGTTGTGTTGTAGTCAGGCCTGACTTAGGACCCTGAAGGCTATTTCTGCCTGAGGACTTTTTGTACGGACCATGAAGTTTTGTGAGACGAGCCATCCCTAACTCATTTGTCCGCTGCTGTCACGCCCTATGGTCCAGCAGTGCCTGCTTACTCCAGGAGGATCCCCGTGGAGGTTTAGACTTTCGGTGGCCACCGTGTTTAGAAAAGGGAATTTCTATTAGCTTTGTAAATTGTTAGGCTTCTATTTGGCCGACATTTCCTTTCCCTTTCAGAACGCCCTCCTCATTTGGTATGTATGTGTTATTTGTTCTATCAGTAATGGTGTAGGTAATTTGCTTATAATTTTGTTTTCATTGTGTGATTGGCATTCACTTTTTATTGTATTTTCAGAGGTTCTGTTATTCATTTTAACTTTAGCATTTTTTTTAATAAACTTTATTATTTCATCTCTGGTATTTGTTATCCCTCACTGTTAATATTGGGACACCGATTGTTATTTCACCCTCTGTGACTTTAACTTTAGAAAACAGCTGTTGGAAAGTGTGTCTATTTCTGTTTTCTGGTTTGATGTTAGCCCTTTGAGAAGGGTCGTAACAATAATTTTATATTTATATGCATGCGTGTGTGCATGTGTTATATGTACAGATGTATGTAAGTATGTATATACAATTACGCTTGTTCTCTCTCTCCCTCACAAACACTTAAAGAGCTTAATACTACAGAAATGACTAAAAACAGGTTCTACTACAAGAATCTTACAAACTCTTCTCCTCCCCAGCTTCAAGAACAAGCCATATAAATAAAACGAATGCGTCGACCATCCTTAGAAAATAAAACAAAAGAAAATAAGCTAGTATGAGTCCAGTTATTATCACACCAGCTCGCGAATAACTTGGGAAAGTCGCCGCAATACGTCAGCAAAATATCGAAAGAAGTAAGAAGATGCTTGTCAATGGCTTCTTGTCGATTGACAAGCACAAATAAGGATTCGCTCTGTTTTGTTACCTTGCACGCACGCACACACACACAAACACACACACAACTGATGCATTTTTGAACATAAATTCACGTCTTTTTAAGATCTTCTTCGCTGTATCTCGACAATGTTATGGAAACCGTTCATCAGACCATCTACTACCACTGTTTAGATTTCCTTTACATTCAATATTCACTCTTCGCTTCCATAATGGAGTACGGGTTCAACAGTCGTCTATATATTCCAGTTTTTGGTTCCCCAGACAACCTAGTTCCTTCCAAGGGTTTGGTAGCTATCCAGCTACCTTCCTTGCTTCACCTGATATATTATAAATACTTTTCGTTCATCCTACAATCTTTTAACCCCTAAAATGTGCGTATGAATAAAAACGTTCAATACTCCATCTTGGTAGTTTCCATTTTCCTCCATCATCTGATTCGGGCTCATATTCCCTATTAATTCCCTATTAATTCCCCTTTAACTTTCAGGATCTTTTCAATTTTTCCCCAATCTCAGCAATGTTTCCTCACACTCAGCCATTGAGATCCAAGTCTTTTAAAAATTTCCTTTTCACAAAGACTAACACATCAATTTCTCTGGTCCTTCGTCTAACTCCTCTCGTGACTTTACTCATAAAAATACCACATGGGAATGAAAATCAAACCAGATCAAATCAAAACACGCGTCAAACCAGCGTTTTGCATCAGACCAGCAGAAGATTCCCTTTTGTCATAAAAAAGCTTATTATTGCTGTATATCAATTAGTTTCTACAGCAGCAGCCTCTAAGTCATGTCTGTGTCGTTTCTTTACTTAACATCCAAATAAGTGGCACCTTTACATTGTGATTATATATACTATATATATATATATTATATACTATATATATATATATATATATATATATATATATATATATATATATATATATATATATATATATATATATATATATTCTTCTAGTAAAACAAGATACGTCTCAAGTGTAAAAGGTCTATTAAAATGCTCTGGTTTAAACCCAAGTTTTAAATCTTAGTTTTAAGCCAGAATGTTTTAATAGGCCTTATATATATATATATATACTATTATATATATATAGTATATATATATATATTATAATATATCTACTTATATATATGATCATGACGAGCCTAAAAACAGTAGTACGTACGTAATCTACAGATACAATTAGCAACACTTGATTAGCGCCACGTCATCCTACTATGGGCGCTACATCAGGGTGGGAGGAGGAGGGGGGGTGGTGGGAGAAGCCACGCCCAATTCTATTTTTGGAAAAAGGAGATAAACACGAGAGAGACTCATTACACAGATATTTACATCCGGTCGATTAACCCTCTCCTTCTACGTGGTGAGTTACCAGATGCTTGGGTAACATGTAGGGGGAAAAAATTGTTCTAAAACTGTACTACTGATAAACCGAGAACATTTTTTGAATTCAGTGAAAGGTAGATACTAAGTGTGTGGACCGATGATGACAGAACACACACACACACACACACACACACACACACACACACACACATATATATATATATATATATATATATATATATATATATATTTGTGTGTTTTTCTATGCATTTTATTCAACTCTATATTTATTCCTCTCTCTCTCTCTCTCTCTCTCTCTCTCTCTCTCTCTCTCTCTCTCTTCTCTCTATATATATATATATATATATATATATATATATATATATATATATATATATATATATATAAAATATATATATATATATATATATACATATATAGGTATAAAACTGTCAAAATACGTGCAACCAGAAGTAAAATGCAAATGCACCGTTGCGTAAACCGTCCATTTTCCCACGTACGCTATCATATTTCTGTAGTACACTCTCAAAACTTTAAATCGGAAAATAAATTAACCGCGGTGAAAATATAATAGAATAAGTTAAGGAAAAACTGAAATAGAAATGTAAAGAAAAGGAGAGAATGCGAATGGTGAATGAGAAGCAAGGAGGAGGAATAATCAATAGGAAAGGAAAAGGAAGAAGAGAGATAAAAACAAATGAACAACAAAAACATATACACAAATGAGGACCAAGAATGAGAAAGTAAAAGAGTAATCTCTCTCTCTCTCTCTCTCTCTCTCTCTCTCTCTCTCTCTCTCCAAACAGATAGTAAGCAAAATAAGATTAATGAAAAGGAATTTACCAAGTATATAATATACATATGTATATGAGTAGGAACCCAACCATCATCCCCATCCACTCTCTCTCTCTCTTCTCTCTCTCTCTCTCTCTCTCTCTCTCTCTCTCTCTCCTGACACACAGATAAACAAAATAAGATTAATACGAGGAAATTTATTTAAAAATCTAGAAAAAAAAGTTTCCAAAGTAACTCAGTCATCAGTCCCACCCTCTCTCTCTCTCTCTCTCTCTCTCTCTCACCTGACGTGGCAGTAGGAGAGGTTGAGCTGCACTGGGTTCACGGGTATCTTGGCCCTCTCCGAGCTCGACACACGAACGAGTTCTATTTTGGGGCGTGGGTGAATGGACCGGACTTCCGAACACATGACGACTCGGTTACGCCCCCTTCTCTCTGCGCCTGCGCGCTCTCACGACACACTCGACCACCTTCGAGTACTGCGACAAAAAAAATAAATACATTTGTAAATAAGACACAATGCAGGCCGATCGTTTGATGACCCAGATCTCTGGAAATATATAAAAACGAATCTGAATGATTTTGTTAGCAATACCATTACTTACATGTTTATTTAGGTCTCTGGAAGTGTTTGTAAGACGAATAAGAATGAATTTGGTAAAAAATATAATTAAATACTATAACTGTTGACATAATTGCGCAGAACTCTGGAAATGTATGTAAGATGAATAAGAATGATATTAGTAGAAAATACAATGAAATACTATACTTGTTGATATAATTATGCAGATCTCTGGAAAAGTATGTAAGACGAATAGTGAATTTACTGTTTTGATATATATATATATATACTTTTAGGTATATATATATTTACAAAATTAGGCAGATCTCTGGATATATATAAAAACGAATATAAATTATTTTTGTAAAAAAAATTCTAATTGTCTGCATAATTGTGCAGATCTCTGGTAATATATAAAAAAGAATGATAATCTATTTTGGTTAAGAAATATAATTGTTGACGTAATTATGCAATCTCTGAAAAAATATAAAATCAATATGAATTATTTTTTGTTTTTATTTTGGTAAAAAATATATTTTTACGTGCATAACATTTCTGAAACATTAAATATGCATTATGACATAAAATCATAAAATAATTTATATATAAAATAATTTCATAATAACATTTCTTTATAAAATTATTTTCTATGAAACCATTTATTTATAAAATCGTTCCTTTCTAAACCCAATTCTTCGTAAAACAATTTCTTTACAAAATATCTTTATAAAGTAATTTTTTATAAAATAATTTCTTAATAAAATAATTTTTATAAAATCACTTACTTATAAAATCGTTTCTTATAAAAAAAAATTCAAATTTCATCGTAAATTCATTTCTTTATAAAACCATTTCTTCATAAAATCACTTCTTTACAAAATATCATTATAAAATAATTTCTTTACAAAATAATTTCGTCATAAAATATGTTCTTTACAAAAAATATCTTTATAAATTAATTTTTTCATAAAATAATTCTTTTACAAAATAATATTTTTATAAAATAATATATTTATAAAATATTTTCTTCATAAATAATTTTTTATAACTAATATCTTTACATACAAATATCTTAACAAAATAATACCTTTACAAAATAATATCTTTATAAGATAATTTCTTCATGAAATAATTCCTTTACTAAATCAAATCTTTACATAAAAATTGCTTCACAAAATAATCACAGTAAAAAAGCTAAGATCTTCATGAAATCACTTCTTTCCCATCGCGAAAGGTCACTCCCTCCTGGGAACATGTTATTGCAATGCTAATGAGTTGTATGGCTGGGCTATTAATAAATACCGCAGAAGGTCAACGTTTCTGGTATACCGATCAATGCAGCCTCGCATTTGTGGGTATGTTTTAAAGCGTAAGGGTTCGTGCGTGGGGGCGCGCAAGCACGGTTAAGTAGACGTGCGTGCGTGGGACTGTGTGCATCTAACTGTCGAGTGTTTGTAATTGTATATGAATTTACGCACGTGTATGTACGATGTATGTATGCATATATATATATATATATATAGATATATATATATATATATATATATATATACTATATATATATGTGTGTGTGTGTATATATATATATATATATATATATATATATATATATATATATATATATATATGGCACAATATGTACTGTATATGAATTTATGTGAGCGTGTGTGCCTACAAGAACGTTGGTGTCGTAAAGGCCTTGTTTTGTGAGTGAGTGTGTGTGTGTGTGTGTGTGTATTTATATCACAACACGCGCGTGCAAACAGTTGTCAGAGCTACTTGTTGAGTGGAAAAGAATGGTGCCAATTCTCTCTCTCTCTCTCTCTCTCTCTCTCTCTCTCTCTCTAGCCACGTATCTGTCATGTCAGCAATAAATGCGATGAGGTTGAACCTTTTTACGTGAATACCGTCACTCGGTTTTTAAATATCACCACTAAGATCATTAGGAAATATCATATTGATGAGTGGAGAGAGAGAGAGAGAGAGAGAGAGAGAGAGAGAGAGAGAGAGAGAGAGAGAGAGAGAGAGAGAGAGAGAGAGAGAGAGAGAGAGAGAGAGAGCTGTTTAGATGTTTACTGATATTAAGATTTAGTCATATACTTTGTTCATTACGAGCTTTTGGCAGGATCTCTCTCTCTCTCTCTCTCTCCTACAGTTTTAGATATTTTGTTGTTACACTAGGTAACTGTGTGTGTGTGTGAGACAGCTTACAGTTTTAGGTGTTTTGTTTTTAAACCTGGTAACTGAGAGAGAGAGAGAGAGAGAGAGAGAGAGAGAGAGAGAGAGAGAGAGAGAGAGAGAGCGAGCGCAAACGTCAAAATCTCATTTAGATATGTGGCATAAAGCCATCTTTTTCCCGAAAAAATATAAATACCTATGATTCGCCTATTCTCTCGAGAGGAACGTCATAAGCTGAAGTTTAAAAATTAAAAATAGAAAATATCTTCATAAACGAAAGGCACCAGAGAGCACCTTCACAGAATAAGCTAGCTGATAAAAATAAGTCTTGATATTTCATATTTACGATCAGGAAATTAAAACAGGCGTGAGCTAATGCTATGGGCTTTGAGACTGATTATGAAATCACTATTCTCCTGGGGATCAAGCTGGTATTATTATTATTATTATTATTGTACTTAGGAAGCAGACCCTCTCTCAAGCATACTTTATTAAAAGTAATGGCTACTTCAGCAGCATTACACTTGTAGAGATTCTTCTCTATTTTGCGAATAGCGGCTTTTTCAGTGCTACTTAAACAGGCCAGTAGAGCGCCTATAGAGGTCATGGTAAAATACAGGGTCAAAATAGGTGTATATATTTGAATTTTACAGATAAACTATGATACCATAGTCATCAAAGTCATTAACGATTCTCTCTCTCTCTCTCTCTCTCTCTCTCTCTCTCTTTCTTAAAGCGAGCTTTCGTCTGGAGCTGCCAGACATCCTCGGGCTGGGAAGCTGAGGGTGGACTGATCTTGGTGCGGTGTCCGTCCTCCTTATATCTGTGGTTGACAGCAAGGGGTCTGCCCCATGCTTGTCTCCTATTGGCTGGTGGCGGTGAGTCTTGTTTTCATTGGCTGCCTGAGCCAGGTCTCAAGCCACTTTCCTCGAACCGATGGTTGCGTTGCAGCATATCCTGCAGCCGCCTGGACCTCCTAAGCGGCGCTGTAACATTGATGGGCGTTGGCGCTACGCTGTGGGACGTCACGGCTACTTTGATTTCCATCGGCTGCAGGAGTACCTCGTTCGGGGGCGTTGTCATCCATAGAGTTGTCATGATCGGTGGTGTCATTGTTAGTGGCAGGTCTTCTCATACTCGTAGGGAGGAGAAATTCTTCCTGCGTCGTATTCAGTGAAGGTTTTATTTGCTGGATGAGGAGCGCCTCCAGCAGGCGCAACCGACGGGCATCAGGGGCCTTCCCGATGATCTTCGTGTTCTTTATGATGACATCTCGGGCGGGAGAATGGCCTCGTGATGTTTGGTGCGGGCGTGATTCTTTATAGCCCCCTCTTGGGCGTGGCACGAGAGTCTCTTCGACAAGTCGCATGGTAGTCATACCTACGTAGGCGCCGCTGCATTCGCGGACTGGGCATGTATACTGGTACACTACATGCGTCTGCTTCAGGGGTTCTCGTACCTGTGGAGAGGGGTTATTTTTCATAATAAGATCGCGCGTCCTCCGATTCTGGTAATATATGATTAAGTCGATATTCTTGGTGTCGTCAGTCGGGGATACATTATCAGAAATAATTTTCTTGATGGCGTCCTCTTCTTCACGGTAATGGGAACTCATGAAGGCTTTGTAGTACAGCTTGATATTATCCTGGGGGCGGGGCTGCGGGCTCTCACTACCGTACCATTTCTCCAGGGCTGTGCGGACTTCCTTGCTGATTAATTTATTTGAGTACCCGTTATTCACAAGTACTTGGGAGGCGCGGTCGAGTTCCTGGTGAGTGTCCTGCCAGGTCGAGCAGTGGGAGAGGGCCCTCCTGACGAAGGCCCTGACGGTGGTGCTTTTGAATCTGGCGGGGCACTCGCTGTCTCCGTTGAGGCAAAGTCCTAAATTGGTTTTTTTGTGTAGACTGAAGTACGGAGACCGCTCTTCCGTCTTGCTTACAAGGACGTCGAGGAAGGGGAGCCGATCGTCGGAGCTGCGTTCGACTGTGTAATTCAGCACACTACACTGCTGAAAATGCCTTGACGGAGGGCTTCTACCTCATCCTCGGCGTCGACTTGCACAAAGATGTCGTCAATATAACGTCCATATCTGCGGGGTTGCTGCATCCTGGCGAAGGACCCCCCGTTCCTCCACGGTGCCCATATAAAAGTTAGCGAAGAGGACCCCCAGTGGGGAGCCCATCGCCACGCCGTCCTTTTGGCGGAAACACTGGTGGCCACGGTGGGTGGAGAAAGGGGCCTTCTTCGTGCATATCTCCAGCAGCGTACGGAGCGAGGCTTCCGGTATGTTGAGGGGCGCCGTCGACTGATTCCTGTAGACACGATCAAGGATTATATCTATGGTTTCGTCGACAGGCACGTTCGTAAATAGGGACTCTACATCCAGCGAGGCGATAATCCCGGTACCAGGGGCGTCCTTGATGGTTTCTAAGAACTCTGCCGAAGACTGCAGGCTGTACCGACTCGGGACGTAAGGGGTCAAAATTTGGTTGAGGCGTTTAGCCAAGGCGTACGTAGGGGCGGGCGTCTGGCTGATGATCGGCCGGAGGGGGTTTCCTTGTTGTGGGTTTTTACATTGCCATATAAATAACCCAGGCTGTAGTCTCCTTGTTATGGGCGGGAGGTGCACAGCATTTGTTGCAGAATTCACTGCGCTGATGACTCCGTTAGCCTCCCTCTTGATGTCGTCTGTCGGGTTCCTCGTCAGGCGCTCGAACTTGCTCTCGTCAGACAAAATAGCATCCACTTCTCGTGATATTCGGCAGTATCAATCAAGACGAAGGCTGCTGTCTTGTTCGCGCGTCGCACCGTGATGTTCACTTTCTCCTTCAGTTCCTTCGCTGCTTTCTTCATCTCCTTGGTGAGGATCCCGCTGGAGTGCGAGCCCCTCTCTGTAAGAGCTTCAGCAAGTAGGAGGGGTTGAAAGGGCGTCGGTAGTTCTCACGATGCTCCGGGCTTCGAGTTGCTGGACGGAGTCTAGGAGCAACTCGATTTCGAGTCTCTTGTCTCAAGACCCAGGCCTCATGTGTGTGTGTGTGTGTGTGTGTGTGTGTGTGTGTGTGTGTGTGTGTGTAACTGGTAAAAATGTCCTGTTACAACAGAATTCCATCTAATAAAAGGAGCCCATAAAAACTCCAAAATATAAAGAGAGAAAATACTATATTTCAGAGACTGCTGTCTCTCTCTCTTCTGAAGAGAGAGACAGGCAACAGCAGTCTCTGAAATATAGTATTTTCTCTCTTTATATTTTGGCGTTCTTATGGGCTCCTTTTATTAGATGGAATTCTGTCGTAACAGAACATTTTTACCAGTAAATATATATATATATATATATATATATATATATATATATACATATAATATATATATATATATATATATATATATATATATAGCAAAGAATTTGAGAAGTTAAGAGGGCACTGTGGCTATGACATTGGCATACATACATAGGCGTACAACTACCCAAAAGACAGGCACAGGCTCACACATACACTGACTTCACTCCCGTACAATAATGTCCAGCCCTCCCAAATCAAACAAAAGTGTCAAAAGCTTCCCGCAAATATGAAGGACGCACCGCAAAGCCCATCAAAAGGACAATAATTATTCGCTGGTCACTTGTTACAGATACACTTTTGTGTTTTGTCGTCCATTTTCGTACGGGCTTCCAAATGAACACAAGCGCCCGGGAGGATAAGAAAAAAAAAAGTTAGTTATAATGGGAGGTACTTCTTTGCAACATTTATTTCCTTTTTATAATATCATGAGCGGAAGTTTTAGAATATGTGAAACAGAATATAGAATTTAGACCAGGGGTTCTCAAAGCGGTCGATGCTGACCCCCCAGAGGTCAATAGCACCAGGGGTCGATGAATAGTCAGGGGGGTCAAAAAAACTGTGTTACATATACGCGTACGTCTAAAGTTTTAAACATATTTTCTTGCTATGTTTTACATTTTTATCATACTACATGTCAAGCACTAAACTATTACTACTCAAATTCATTTTGACATTGGTGTTTCTTTTTTCTTGAATTATTAAATGCTCGTCTAGGGTATCGATAAAAAACTAGAAACATCAATAGGAGGTCGTGGAGTAAAATAGTTTGAGAACCCCTGATTTAGACCAAAGGCCTAGCGCTGTGACCTTTGAGGTCATTCAACGCTGCAAGGGAGATTGATAGCAAGAAGGTTTGAGAGGTTGAACAGGATGTAAACCTCAAAGCAGTTGCACTACGACAAAATTGTTGGGTGAGGGTGGACAGCTAGAAAGGAGATAATATGAAAGAAGGTACAGTAAAAGGAATGAAAGAGGTTGTAGATAGGGGGCCGAAGGGACGCTGCAAAGAACCTTAAGTGATGCCTGCAGTGTTCCACGTAAGGTACACTGACGGTACTCCCCTCCTACCGGGAAGAGGAAGTTTGATGATTGGTTACCGCAACAAAGTCAAAACACAGATCAGAAGAAATGGGACAAAAATGCTATGTCAAAGACTGTCACAAAACAAAATGTATATAAAATTCCTTTAATCTATCACGACCTCTCAGCGTAATTATTGCAACTCTTCGTCAACAAGCGTAAACCGATCAATAAATATAATTAACCCTAAGAAGATTACATTTACCTAGGCATGAATCACTTACTCAATATCCAAATAAATGACGCATAATACCTACTGTTGATGATGATGATGATGATGCGAGCAAATGAGAGAGAGAGAGAGAGAGAGAGAGAGAGAGAGAGAGAGAGAGAGAGAGAGAGCCTATAAGCCAAATGAGATTAAGCCAGTGCGACAAGGAAGCAGTGTCTGAGAAGGTTCTGGAATGTGTTACGCACTAAACGTCTGGAGGAGAAGAAGAAGAAGAAGAAGAAGAAGAAGAAGAAGGAGGAGGAGGAGGAGGAGGAGGAGGAGGACGAGAAAGAGAGGGAATAAGGGAGAAATCAGAACAGGAAACAAAAGACGTCCCCAACCAGGAGACGACGCACGAATCTCGAAACTCCCACTAAGGGAGAACCTATGTATGACGAACGCACCAGCTAAGACAACGCTAACCTACAACCAGAATCAGGTTAAATGAATAGCAGCTCAAGAGTGCTCTACAAAAGGCGAGTGATTCAAACTGCAGCGAGTCAGGACTGGCATCTGTAGAGCTTCTTGTTTTGTGGGACAAGACGCCCCATTCAATTGTGCTCCCAAGGGCAACTGATGGTGTACAAGAGAGAGAAGTACTCCTTATTTCATCGTGAGTTTCTTCTAGATGAGGTACATCGCCAAATCTAGTGCGGAAGTTATTAATAGAAGAAAATAAAAAGGAGGAAAAGAGTAAGACCGTTCATGAAATTACTAAAAGGTTACGCAATGGATTCAACTTTAGTGGAAAAGCACTACGTCTTTAGGCATTTCACATTTTTTGGAATTGTAGTACCTCAATAAATCTCTCTCTCTCTCTCTCTCTCTCTCTCTCTCTCTCTCTCTCTCTCTCTCTCACTCACACACACACACAAACACATACAAACATATAGCTATATGACACCAACACCCATAAGACAAGTGCTTACTTTTCAAACATATCAAGAAACTAATGATTAACACCACCATGCTTAAAAGCATTTCCTGAACAGAGTCAACTTATCCTAATTACGGCTGTAGATTCATAATACTTCAGTGACATGTCCTTGAATAAAAGGTTCCTTATTGATTCCTTGATATATACAGAAAAAATAAAAGCACCAATGATAATACTTTACGAAAAGTCTATAACTATCGTGCAATGCTGCCTTAAAGGACACAGTAATGAACAATAATGTCAGAACTATTAAAACGACGATAAAAAAAATATCTAGCTAAAGGAACAGACAATTGAGTGGGTTTTTTTCATAGCTGTTCTGATTACTCGCCCAAAATAAAAGGCAAAGTATAAACTATTCGATCGATGTCATAAAATGAGCAAGGAGACAAAAAAAAATAATACAAAAAATATCAGAATTAGATATTCATTTACAAAGAACACTGAAATAATTTAATACAGGAAAAAAATTATGAAACACTGACAATGACGAGCACCAAAATAATACAAACGAAAAAAAAGAGAGGGGGGGGGGGAGAATTTGCAAATAAAAGAGGACAAAAGGAACTTGGGACTCAATTAAGGACGCATTAAAAAAAATACAGAAAAGGTCAAAATTATTTCACCGAAGTCGATGTTTATCAGCGATGGGTGATTCGACGCAGGTCGCCCAGGTAGGCGGATCTACCTGTTTTAAGAGAGAGAGAGAGAGAGAGAGAGAGAGAGAGAGAGAGAGAGAGAGACGAGAGAGAGAAGAAGAGAGAGAGAGAGAAGAGAGAGAGAGGAGAGAGAGAGAGAGAGAGAGTTACATGAGCAACAATTAGTGGATAGTCTTACACCTTTGAAGAGAGAGAGAGAGAGAGAGAGAGAGAGAGAGAGAGAGAGAGAGAGAGAGTTAAGGAAACAATACGAACAAATATCAACAAATTAAAACACTCCGATGCAAAATATGTGACCCACATAAACTGCAACAAAGCCACATGGC
>NC_061098.1:9436176-9463676 GCF_015104395.2 Macrobrachium nipponense
GCAACGGGACCAACGGCTTTACGTATGTGACTTCCGAACCACGTCGAGAGTGAACTTCTATCACCAGAAATACACATCTCTCACTCCTCAATGGAATGCCCGAGAATCGAACACGCAGCCATTGAGGTGGCACGTCAACACCACACTGACCACGCCACTGAGGCGGTACACAAAGATAGGAAGGCCACTGTTTATAAAAAATGCCAAGATATTCCTTCGCACACTGCCAACAGGAAAGGAGTGTCAGTAAGGTGGAAATAAAATAGGAATGATATATGACGGACCCAAATTTGTTACGTTTAAAATAAATTACAAGGCCAAAGTTTGTGGATCCGGATATAAGTCTTCAATAAAGAGACCACGTGATACAGGCCTAAAGCCTTTAAAAATAGGCCAAAAACTGAAGGACCAGAGATAAGCATCGACGAAAGTGAAAGACCAAACTACGAGACTCTAGGAACGTCTTAGATAATAATAAGACCAAAAGATGGTCATGTAAGGTCTTAAGCTCAGAGCAAACGGTGAAGCCATAGTCATAAAGTTGAAATAAATAAATAAATAATAATAATAATAATAATAATAATAAAATAATAATAATAATAGTACAAAAAGACAAGAGTAAGGGAAATATAGCCAGTAACTACAGGCCTATCACCTGCCTACCAATAATGTGGAAGTTACTAACAGGTATCATCAGTGAAAGGCTATACAAACTACCTAGAGGAGACAAAACACCATACACCAACAGAAAGGCTGCAGAAGGAAGTGTAGGGCACAAAAGACCAGCTCCTGATAGACAAAATGGTAATGAAGAACAGTAGGAGAAGGAAAACCAACCTAGCATGGCATGGATAGACTATAAGAAAGCCTTCGACATGATACCACACACTAGGCTAATAGAATGCCTGAAAAATATATGGGGCAGAGGAAAATACCATCAGCTTCCTCAAAAAATACAATGCGCAACTGGGAATACAATACTTACAAAAGCTCTGGAAAAAAAAAGACTAGCAGAGGTTAATATCAGGAGAGGGATCTTCCAGGGCGACTCACTGTCCCCACTACTCTTCGTAGTAGCCATGATTCCCATGACAAAAGTACTACAGAAGATGGATGCCGGGTACCAACTCAAGAAAAGAGGCAACAAAATCAAACCATCTGATGTTCATGGACGACATCAAGCTGTATGGTAAGAGCATCAAGGAAATAGATACCCATAATCCAGACTGTAAGGATTGTATCTGGAGACATCAGGATGGAGTTTGGAATAGAAAAAATGCGCCTTAGTCAACATACAAAAAGGCAAAGTAACGAGAAACTGAAGGGATAAAGCTACCAGATGGGAGCAACATCAAACACATAGATGAGAAACAGGATACAAATACCTGGGAATAATGGAAGGAGGAGATATAAAACACCAAGAGATGAAGGACACGATCAGGAAAGAATATATGCAGAGACTCAAGGCGATACTCAAGTCAAAACTCAACGCCGGAATATGATAAAAGCCATAAACACATGGGCAGTGCCAGTAATCAGATACAGTGCAGGAATAGTGGAATGGACGAAGGCAGAACTCCGCAGCATAGATCAGAAAACCAGGAAACAAATGACAATACACAAAGCACTACACCCAAGAGCAAATACGGACAGACTATACATAACACGAAAGGAAGGAGGGAGAGGACTACTAAGTATAGAGGGACTGCGTCAACATCGAAAACAGAGCACTGGGGCAATATCTGAAAACCAGTGAAGACGAGTGGCTAAAGAGTGCATGGGAAGAAGGACTAATAAAAGTAGACGAAGACCCACAAATATACAGAGACAGGAGAAGACAGAAAGAACAGAGGACTGGCACAACAAACCAATGCACGGACAATACATGAGACAGACTAAAGAATAGCCAGCGATGACAATGGCAATGGCTACAGAGAGAGCTAAAGAAGGAAACTGAAGAATGATAACAGCGGCACAAGATCAGGCCCTAAGAACCAGATATGTTCAAGTATGATAGACGGAAATAACATCTCTCCCATATGTAGGAAGTGCAATACGAAAAAATGAAACCATAAACCACATAGCAAGTGAATGCCCGGCACTGCACAGAACCAGTACAAAAAAGAGGCATGATTCAGTGGCAAAAGCCCTCCACTGGAGCCTGTGCAAGAAAACATCAGCTACCTTGCAGTAATAAGTGGTACGAGCAACCAACCTGAGGGAGTGATAGAAAACGATCATGCAAAGATCCTCTGGGACTATGGTATCAGAACGGATAGGGTGTGATACGTTGCAAACAGACCAGACGTGACGTTGATTGACAAAGTCAAGAAGAAAAGTATCACTCATTGATGTCGCAATACCATGGGACACCAGAGTTGAAGAGAAAGAGAGGGAAAAAATGGATAAGTATCAAGATCTGAAAATAGAAATAAGAAGGATAGGGATATGCCAGTGGAAATCGTACCCATAATCATAGGAGCACTAGGCACGATCCCAAGATCCCTGAAAAGGAATCTGGAAAAACTAGAGGCGAAGTAGCTCGGCCTCATGCAGAAGAGTGTGATCCTAGAAACGGCACACATAGTAAGAAAAGTGATGGACTCCTAAGGAGGCAGATGCAACCTGGAACCCACACTATAAATACCACCCAGTCGAATTGGAGGACTGTGATAGAGCAAAAAAAAAAAAAAAAAAAAAAAAAAAAAAAAAAAAAAAAAAAACTAATAATAATAATAATAATAATAATAATAGAGCTAAAGAAGGAAACTGAAGAATGATAACAGCGGCACAAGATCAGGCCCTAAGAACCAGATATGTACAAAGTACGATAGATGGAAATAACATCTCTCCCATATGTAGGAAGTGCAATACGAAAAAATGAAACCAATAAACCACATAGCAAGTGAATGCCGGCACTTGCACAGAACCAGTACAAAAAGAGGCATGATTCAGTGGCAAAAGCCCTCCACTGGAGCCTGTGCAAGAAACATCAGCTACCTTGCAGTAATAAGTGGTACGAGCACCAACCTGAGGGAGTGATAGAAAACGATCACGCAAAGATCCTCTGGGACTATGGTATCAGAACGGATAGGGTGATACGTGTCAAACAGACCAGAACGTGACGTTGATTGACAAAGTCAAGAAGAAAGTATCACTCATTGATGTCGCAATACCATGGGACACCAGAGTTGAAGAGAAAGAGAGGGAAAAAATGGATAAGTATCAAGATCTGAAAATAGAAAATAAGAAGGATATGGGATATGCCAGTGGAAATCGTACCCATAATCATAGGAGCACTAGGCACGATCCCAAGATCCCTGAAAAGGAGTCTAGAAAAACTAGAGGCTGAAAGTAGCTCGGGCCTCATGCAGAAGAGTGTGATCCTAGAAACGGCACACATAGTAAGAAAAGTGTTGGACTCCTAAGGAGGCAGGATGCAACCCGGAACCCCACACTATAAATACCACCCAGTCGAATTGGAGGACTGTGATGAGAGCAAAAAAAAAAAAAAAAAAAAAAAAAAATAATATAATAATAATAATAATATAATATGCTTTATTTCAGCTCAGGGCCATATACATGGAATATACAAAATACAGACAGTAACATACACAATCTAGATAAATGAGACATGATAAAAAAGAAAAAGAAAATGAATAATCGGCACTTATTCACAAAATAGCTGAGGTAGCATAAAAGCTAGTAATCATAATACTGGTAATAACAGTAGTAATATTGGTAAGAAAAAAAATATGCATTGAGAGTAATAACAGTTAGTGCACGTATTATATAACTTAAATTTCAACTAGAGACCTTAGTTGGTTACAGTAGTCAGGTCCAGAGGGCTAAATACAAACATTGAATGTAAGAAAACTTTAACTTGATAGTAATCACAGTAATAATGAAAAATTAAAATATCAGCAATAAATGTAATAATGACAAAAACTGCAGATGACATCTTGCCAATACAGAGATTAAGTCCTTTAGGGGACAATGGCCTCATTTTCCCATCTTTCCCACAATTTTGATATTCTTCTTGCTTCACTCCTTAGGATGCTTTGTATGAGTGAGTTGCTGCTGTTTTTCACTCGGGTTACCAGACTGGACATTGTTCGCCTAACAATGATTTTTAAATTGTCCAGGTGGTTTTCTATGAACATCTGTGTGGCGGAGTGGTAGCGGGAAGTGTTTGTGAGGCGTCTCAGAATGTCATTGTGCACAACAGTGATGCGTCTCATGGTCTCTCGGTATAGTTCGTCCAGAGGGAACACCCATAGATACTGTAGCAGTACGAGCGGAAGAGCAGCAGTTTCACGTCTCGGTGACAGGAGGCAAACCTCCTTGCAATCATGTTGCCAGCTGCACATAGTTTACGACGCCTCTGTTCAATGTCTGCCGTATCTTTTAGGTCGTCGGTGATAATGTGACCCAAATATGGAAATTCGTGCACAAATTCCAGCCGATGGTTTCCGAGGAAAATTTGTGGTTCTGCAATATGCTTAAGCGATCTCGGGAGCAGCGACATGCATTGGGTCTGGTTTCGTTGTAGATATATCAAATTCCTTCTCGCAATATTGGCGGCAAGTGTCGATGAGTCGTTGGAGGCCATGTACTGATGGGGAAATCAGAACCATATCGTCGGCGTAACAGAGGTTGTTTATAGTTGTTTCATTGACGGTGCATCCGATTGGGAGTGAGTTCAATTTGACATTCAAGGAATCTGTGTACGCATTAAACAGGTATGGAGAGAGAATGCCCCCTTGCCGAAGCCCGTTTAGGGAGCCGAAGGTGTAAGATAATACGTTACCCCATTTGACACAGAATTGCTGTGTGGAGAACCAGCAATGTAAAATGCCAATTAGATCCAGGGGGGGGGGTGCCCCTTTTATGCAGCTTCAAGAAGAGCTTCAGGTAGTTTACTCTGTCAAATGTTTTTCTCACATCTACAAAACAAAGGAAAACAGGAGAGGCTGATGATAGGTAGTAGTTCAGCAATTCTTTCAGTATGTAGATGCAGGTGTCGGTTGAGTGGTTTGCTTTAAACCCGAGCTGGTTGTCGGTGGTGTGTAGAAAGAGGAGAAGTCTCACTAGAAGAACAGACTCAAGTATCTTCGATGCGATCGTTGTGATTGCAATCGGCCGGTAGTTGCCATGGTCAGCTGCATCCTTTAACTTGTTTTTGATTAATGGTATCAAGTGAACTAAGAGTAGGGAGTCTGGAAGAAACCGGTGAATTATGCAAGCATTGAATAGGGCAGCTAGCAAAATGTAAATTATCGGATGGCAGAATTTGAAGGCCTCTGCAGGAAGACCATCACAGCCGGGCGATTTATTATTAGGAAGGCTGTTTATGGCATCGCTGATGTTACCTGGCGTAATACGGTCTGCAAAATGAAATTGAATGTTGTCAGTAAGGAGGGTATCTACATCCCTTCGGGAATCTTGATCATTTATGCAATTCAGGATATTGTTGAAGTGATCGCCCCACATACTTGCGATAGCTTCATCTCAGACTGCTTCCCCTACTCTCTGTGATAGCTTTTTAGTTTTGGGATTTAAGGACTGGATATCTTTACAAAGACGAGGATAATCACCCGATTTTAAGTTTCTAGACATTGCATCGGCTCTTAGTTGTTTTTCATTTAACCTGCAGTGCTTAAGAGCAAGTTTGAACTGCGCTCTCGCCTGCCTCATTAGTAATGCAGTGTGCCCTTCTCTGGGGCTACCATTTTGCCTCCACAATAAAAACATTTCTCGTGAGTGTGTATACAGATCTTTGACCAAGTCATTCTATCCAGGTATATTACGAAAATTACCTTGACGAAATCTGTAGGCAGTCCTGCGCGAAGCAAGCATAGCGGAGATTATGTTCGAATAGAATTCATTCAGATCCCTCTTGTGGTGGTCATTTCTACAATTTGTGTTAGTACAAAGTAAGGCGTCTGCCGGTTGAACTATTAACCGCAACCTGGTTTCCGTGGTCGCCCTAAAGTATCAGTTTCTGTGGTTTTTAAAATCCCAGTTTACTGGCTGGTGGGCGAACAGTAGGGGGTTCACGATAGGAGGATGGGGAGGGGTACTGAATGACAACTGTAATGGGATGTGATCGTAGCCCGTTGCAAGATCATAGCGAATATTGCAGGTCATAATAGAAAGTTGTGGAGATGTGATGCAGTGGTCCAGCCAGGAGGTTGTAATTGCGTCCGCTCTATTATGTACATATGAATAGGAGGAGGGAGGGAGGAGCATTACATTACTAATTTGGAGAGCATGATTTTGACAGAAGCGAGTAAGTTCATTATAAAATTGTTTTGTGGGGTGGGAATTAAGGTCCCCGCTTATGCAAATATGATCAGCAGGAGAATCATGAATAATACAGTGTAACTCCCCTAGGATCATGCAGTAATGATCAAAATTATTGTTATTTTCCCATGGCATATTAACATTAATAATTAGGATTTTAGAGTTCCCTACTGTTACTTGAAGCCCCAGCAATCTGTCACTCCAGTAGGTCATCACCTTTATCGTATTGTCTAACGATTTGTGCCACAGGAAAGAAAGGCCTCCTTTCGGGCGACCGGCTATGATTTGATCTGTAACTTGCATCGATGAAGTCGAGAAGGTTCTGAAGTCTTCATGAATTGAATCGCAGATGGCAAGGTCATGTGGCCAGAGGAGCGTTATTGCAATGCAATGATGCCTTTGAAGTTTTTGCAGAACATGTTTAGGAGAGGAATGTTCCGCTTGAGGCCAAAAATATTCCAAGAGAATATGTTTAATGTATCCATGGCTACTCACCAAGATGGGAGATGAATGCGACTGATCATTGGGTGGTGATGGGGGGTGGGTCAGCCAGGGGGAGTGGGCAGTCACTCGCCGTGGGGGGTTGACTGGCACTTGCGGTGGAAATGACCCTGGTTGGAGTGTCAGTAAGTTCCCCTGGGGGTGGTTGATCCCGGATTAGTTTATAACTTGAAACTAATATACTAGGACCGAAATTCTCGCCTTTAAGAACGTCGAGGTGTTGAAATAGGCAGGTAATCCTGTAAGCCACTTTATGTTTAATCCTGCATGGGAGTTCGTGAGAGATGAGTGGTTCAGAGCCAGTGAGAAACTTGACTCTCTCCACTATGGCATCTAGCGTCACCGATGAGCGCAGATTGTGAATTACTACGAGCCATCTCTTCTCAGGTGTCGGGCAAGATGAAACACGAATGTTGGACTCCGGTCCAGCGGCCAAACGAGAGGTTCTTCTCTTTTTCTGCTTGTTTGTATCTGCCACCCGCCAGACTCCTCATGATCACTTTCATCTGCATCTACGATGGGGGTTTGGGGGGGAGAGATAGGGTGGGGGAGGATTACTAGTAATCATCACCGGAGATATATCTTCCACCGGAGGCCCTGGGGAAGGAGAAGAGGTTGGGAGACCAACAGTCCCCTTGGAACGGTCTATAGGTGACGGGGGCACTTCCGAGTTGCTGGGAGGCGAGGAAAAGCTGGATGCTGGATTCGTAGGAGTCTGGTGGCTATCTGTGCGATTGCCACCAGACTCCTACGAATCTCTTGTGAAGAAGGAAATCAATTATTCAAACGCACACGGCTTCAGCAAGGTATTAAGTAAACAAAGACCTAAAGATGCAGCTCCAGTCATAAGACTTAAATTAATAAAGATAAAAAAGAAAGCTGCTGCGATATATTGCACACAAATCTTGAGGAAAAGATAACATGGTACCTTCTTTACAAAGACTTTTCCTCTCTTCACTACTATCATGGTACACAGTGCGTGTGTGTGTGTGTGTGAGAGAGAGAGAGAGAGAGAGAGAGAGAGAGCAATTAGAAGTCTTACTCATTTGAAAAGAGTTAGTGTCACAATCAGAGAACATAGTCCTTTTGTGTGTGTATGTGAGAGAGAGAGAGAGAGAGAGAGAGAGAGAGAGAGAGAGAGAGAGAGATTGATTGTCTTCCAGTAGGTCAAACAACTAACGCAATTCAAGCACCAGGTGTGACGATTGTAATCCCACGTAGGTGTAAGCCTGGTATGCAGGTTTTTCCACAAACTCTCTCTCTCTCTCTCTCTCTCTCTCTCTCTCTCTCTCTCTCTCTCTCTCTCTCTCTCTCTCTCTGCATGACCTTTAGCACAGAGCCGATAAGCGAGAGAGCTTAATACCCTTATCTCGAGTAAGGAATTAAGAAAAGAAAGGATAAGAATAAGAGGTAAAGTGCGATTCCAACGAGAGAAAGGCAGATTTAAGAACCTTGGAAAAAGAAAGTTGGTCAAAGGAATAAACCTCAAACGAATTCAGGCTATAAACCAATGTGAAACGCACTCGTGGGATCCCTTTTTTTTTTTTTTTTTTTTTTTGTAAAGATAAGGTAAGGTGAGACGGAATAATTCCAGTAGCCCTGGTTACTAAGACAGGTACAGTAATTTAACTTAATTAAGTGTCAAGAAAGCAGGATGCAAAGATTGTACTCATTTTTTTAAAAGTAAAACGTTTATGTGAAGATAAATAATCATTTCATTTCACTTATAAGCACTTAATATATCCTCTCTCTCTCTCTCTCTCTCTCTCTCTCTCTCTCTCTCTCAGAATAAAGAATAATTCATGCTGTAATTAAGCGTTATATCTTCTCTTTCTCTCTCATGATATAATTATGCGCTATATCTTTTCTCTCCCCTTCTCTGAATTATATAATCGGAGCTTCAAATACAGGTATGTGTGTGTGTGTGTGTGTCTTTGTTTATCTCTTTCTGCAACTAAATGAAATGAAAGTTTGGCACAGCGCTATCTCCTTTTCTCTTACTCCTTAGAAAGAATAAAAATAAAGCGTCCATTTAGAAATAAATTAGAATACAAGCCTTTAATAAACCGCCTTTTTTTCCTCTCAATTATTCTCAAACACTGAGAACATCCGAAACAAGCTTTTCGGGTAATTCTCTCTCTCTCTCTCTCTCTCTCGTCCCCTGTCTTCCAGAATGAGTACTATGCGAAGGTTACCCGATGCAGAACCAAACCAGATCTACGACTATATCTCTTCTTCTCTTCCTTCCATTCAGAACTTGATATCCTTCGCTTTCCCTCCTGGATTATCGCCGATAATGTAAGCTAATATCTTTGACAACAAAGCCACGAGGGACTACTACTACTGCGCAATCCTTTATAAAAACAGATCCTAGAGAAACAAGTCCTCAGTTGTGTATGGGTACGTACATCTTTTTAAGATTCTGAAGAAACAAGTCCTCAATTGTGCATGGGTACGTATATTTAAAAATAAATCTCTGAGAGAGCTTTCGGGAATCTGTTCAATTAAAAAGGGAACCGAAAAGGTAGCCCCCCCAACACGCCCCCCTCGCCGCAAGCTCTCTGAAGAGATTTATTTCTTAAATATATGTACCCATACATAACTGTGGATATGGATACGTTTCTCCATTTCGAGAACCATGCTACTCTGAGTACTTTTTAATAGGGATTCTTTTGAGTGAGGTGAATCTCCGGGTGATTACTGGCTTCGTAAACACGGCAGACCTTTCGTGGAGATTATAATGAATCTTCCTCCAAACAAAAGAAAAAATTTCTGAACAAGACTGAAGCCGAGTTTCTTACGAATGCCACAAAACTTTGGGTAAATCCTAATAACTTTCTAAAAGGAAATTATGTTCTGAACGGCTGCAACTTTCTGAAAAAGTGAAACTTGCTGTAAAAATAACATCCATAACTTTCTTAATCAGATGTAACTTTTCATACCAAGAATGACTAAAGTTTTTAAAGCAGGAATCATTTTCTGAAAAGGACGAGAGTTTCAGAGCAAAACACTTTCCCAATCATTCACTTTCTGAATAAAAAAGAGTTTTTGAACGCGACAAAAATCACTGGTCGTCGCCCAACGCTTAACATTATCTAAAAGACGTAATGATTGACTGCGAGAGTGGCTCCACAACTGACTACCAGTCGCGTAAATTTTACGAAAAACACAACATTCTCAACAGGCAACACTTTATAAACTTGAAACCTTCTGATCGAGTCACGAATATCTGAATATGGTAACTTTTGAGCAAGAAAAGCAAAAATAAAACAATAAATAAATGAATACAAATTACTCTTGTTATACATAAATTCCTGTATAAGATAAAACTTGCATGACTTTTTGAACAACATCTACCTGGCCTAGCTTTCAGAATATGGCAAAATACTCTGATAAGAAACACAGCTTTCTGAGCTAAATATGAATTCCAGAACAGAATTTTCTGTAAGAGAATTTTCGTTTGCTCGGGGAGTATGCCTGCAAACTACTTTGTTGCTGTTGTTGGGAGGGAGGGGTCGAAGGAAAGGTTTATGGAAAAGCCTAAAAAGGTCTGAAAAAAAGTGTTTCGCGTTGATTTAAAGATACAGGAATTTTAGGATAGGATATTTATGGTTTATTTATGAGGATGAAAATGTAAAAAATAACTAATGTGCATGTTAAGCAGTACAGTATTTAGAATGAAACATAGCCTATTTATTTTAATCTTCGTTGGTAAAACAAAGATCTATTTGACCGTAGATTTGAGCACATGCCCCGAGGAAGCTGGATGTCGGATCAAACCTTGTTTAACATACAACCAAACTATTTTTCTGAGCACGGCAACGCTCTCTACAGTAGATGGAGCTTTCTGAATAAACACATTTTTAAAAAAAAATCAAAATACCAGGTTTCCTAGAAATGATAAAACTTCTGTTCACTAGAAAAAGTGTAAAAACACGATTACTGAACAAAGATGTAACACTTCTTTTCATTTCCCCATCAAATCCCATTCAAGTATACGACACGACGAAGTTTTTTTTTTTCTCAAATTAAACCATTTTTATTCCATTCGTTCTCATCTCACATTTCTTATTCCTATCTTTTACCTCCTGCTTCCCTGTTATCTTTACCTGAAAATCCCATTTATTTCAAGGACGCGACTACTCATTCTATTTGGGTAAAAAACCCTTAAAAAATTTTCAGCATTTTTAAATCAAATTCATCATTACTTCAACATTTACTTTCCTTTCATATTCAAAAGATCGGTCAACATAACGGTAGAAGTTCTAAAGCTTATTTCACATATGTATTTCTTTTCATATAGGGATTCTATTCATTGGAATATAATAATAATAATAATAATAATAATAATAATAATAATAATAATAATAATAAATATCATTACTTTCGGTTCACAACCAATGAAAACGAATACATACACCAACCATAATTGTATATACACTTAAAAGGAAGGCACTCACAAACACAACAATCGTTCGGTAGTCAGAATAATAAATATAATTTCAATCATTTATAAAAATCTCATAACCACATGGGCCACTAAATTGATGAAATACGTATTTTTAAGTACGTTTTAGCATATATCTACACTTACATTATCGCTATCATCATCATTATTATTATTATTATCATTATTATTATTATTGACAAAGGCAGTAAGCTAAAAGACTACAGGTATAACTTTAATCTACCCACAGAACACTGCTCATATATGAAAAGGACAAATTAAAAAAAAATAATCAAATATAAAAAAAAAAAAAATTCTGACCAATAAAAAAAATGGTAACAAAATAAATTGGACAAACAACCTCAAAAATCCGGCTCCTGCGGAATTTGTCCAACTGAACCCTTTGAGAGAGAGAGAGAGAGAGAGAGAGAGAGAGAGAGAGAGAGAGAGAGAGAGAGAGTACTACTACCACAAGACGGATCTATGACACAAGAATTCCTTAAAACGGTCTCATTTTTCTTTTCGGAAAACTGGCAGCAGCTCAGCTTTAGGTTGCCACTTACCAAGAAATCAATATTGTCTCAGTTTCGATGCAGAGAGCCCGTCCGTCTCTTTAACGCTTTTGGTGTGTGTGTGTGTATGCGTGCGCGCGTGTTAAGAGTTTCCCCCCAAAAGACACGCCAACTATGTCAAAGGCAGACGAAGCAAAAAGAAAATACGATGGAAGAAAACAAGAAAAAGAAAACGGTTCGATATCGAGTGTTACGTACGACAATTGTTCCAGCGCTCTCTACATATCCGACACGTTCGATAACTTCAGTTTGGTGGGACGGTCGAGAGGGAACGCCACACTAACTTCAATGGGGTTGTTTATTATGTAAATAACACATGAAGCGTTACAGGCATTTATATCAATCACTGCATTAAAACAGAAAAATGACCACTGACATAGTAACTATGGGTCCTAAATTAGACATTAGGACATGTATAAGTTAGCCTTGTTGCATTAAACATTTAGTTGATGTAACTGAAACACTTTAAATTATTCTTAAAAGCAAGGCATAGAATTCAGCATTAAGCATTTGTAATTGATACAAAGACCTTAGTATATGGAGAAATCCATTAACTAACACTGAAACTGATATATTACAAGATGGATGAAACTGCAAGACCCACCGCAGATTATGACGTACTAAGAAGCAACAGATTCACTGTTCACGCCAACAGGGAAGCAACTCATGCCAGCCACACTCCTCTCCCCACTCACCCGGAATCGACATTTGTTTTTTTTTCCTGCGTGATCGTTTCTTTAAATGACCAAAAAAAAAAAAAGAAGAAAAACTCCCAGAGCAGCAAAATTCAACAGCAATACCCGATTCACATGACTGCAAAGAGGGTTTTCATCACGAGTGTGTTTATCTTCCATCCACGCAATGCGCCACTCACCTTAACTTTGCTTCCATCACTTAGGCAGCTCCATTATATAAAGATCTTTTCATTTCAACATGTCTCCTTCGACTAAACCATCTCACGGGACACCTGTCAATTTACCCAAATGCTAAAATTGATGCACTTTCGCCCTTTTCACTGCATCTGCACATTTCTCACATTTTCGTCCCATATTACTTCTAAAATACCAAGAGACATGTCCCTTCCATAGCCTACACATTTTCCACTCATTTGTAATCAACATCCACACTTCACTTCCATAAAGGAGAGTTGGCTCATCAGTCTCTTCACCCTTCCGAACCTCTGTTTCAATTAATATTCCTTTCTCTTATTTACTTTTTCCCAAAAACTTACTATTTTCCCTGCTCCATTTTCTCTTCCTACAAATATATATTACTTTTACTATAAAATATATACATTCATGAAACGACCACTCCTATCATCCACATTGACATTCATCTCCCATCCTCGCAAGCATTAACATTCACCAATCAATCATTCAGCAGTCTTTGCAGATTTTTCTCTTCACCCTCACCAGCTAATAATGAATTATGTGCAAAAGGAGGATACTACCCCAAATTCCATCTGCTTTAAACAAATGACAACAAAGCGTCTTCCCAAGCAGAACGAAAACAATGATGTCAAAGTGTATAAATAAAAATGAGTTAATCTGTCATCTGAATTCACACAATGCTTGTAGTGACACAGCAGATGGTAGCGAGAAATAAAGGAGAACAGGGAAAGAGAACCACCTCAAGTGAGCAGACATCTGCTGGCGGGAAGGCAGGCAGTCAGACGATGACTCATTCAACTAAATATCCGACTGGGAAATTTGCCAGAATACGGAAGAACAGGAAACACACGTCATCTTCCGTGACGTGAGGATTGTGACAACCTTGTTTATTTAATGTCTGCTTCGTTTTTGCTATGTTATATGAAATAGCCTGCTCATTTATCAAGCATTTTTTCTTTGAAGAATCTGGCTCATTTTACGTAGCTCACACGAATTTCTACGTGGCTTCCAGTAATTCCTTAATCTTTCGAACCTTATGATGGAATATAGAATTTAGGCAAGAGTCCTAGCTCTGGGACCTGTGAGGTCATTCGATGCTGACACGGAAATTGAGAGCAGAAAGGTTTGAAAGGTGTAACAGGATGAAAATCTCGCAGTTGTACTATGAAATAATTGGATAGCAAGAGGGAAGAAAGATAATAAGAATGGAGAAACAGTAAAAGGAATGAGAGGGCCGAAGGGACGCTGCAAAGAACCTTTAGTAATGCCTACAGTGCACTCCGTGAGGTGCACTGACGGCACTAAACCCCTACGGGACCCCTAAAATTATAACTTGCAGGAAAACCCACAGACAAAAAGATTAGTACTTCACCAAAATCAGAATACAAATCGATTATTTTTTAAATTACTGATAAAATTTCCATCAAAATCAACTTACCATTACAAGCCACTCAAAAAACGGTTAATTCCAAAAATTAAACTATTCCTTGGCAGCAACGAATAAAGAAATCATCCCATGAATTTAAAGATACACGTTACTTTACGTTAAAAACAAAATATATCAGAATGTGCACACCTTGTCTACTTCAGCACGAATGTGTTACACACACACACGCACACACACACACACACACACACACACATATATATATATATATATATATATATATATATATATAAATAAAATAAACATAAAACTAATATACCATGTAAAATTCGGGTGACCTGTCAAGTTATTTTCCAGCTATAATAATGTTCACTCCTGCCGTGAAAAGGGAACATTAAACAACATAAAAACGATTTTGTCGTCAAAATTCAATCACAGCAAATGTAACAATGTGAGACCCAACGAAATAAATACAATATATGCCACACTATTAAATTATTTTCCCATTTTTTTCCTGATGAAAAGCAACAACATCGTGTCTCTTAATAGGTACCTAATGGTAAGCTGTTCCCAAGGACGCTATCTATTCCCGCGGCCGTGGGTATAGGCTACATCTCTCTCTCTCTCTCTCTCTCTCTCTCTCTCTCTCTCTCTCTCTCTCTCTCTGTAAATGTCAACCGGGATTTGAGTCCCTACCAAACTATTGTGCATTTGCATAAACACCAGTTCTTTTCTGTGATGTGGTCCACGCGACCATGTTTACTGAAAATGTCACACGCCAACGCAAAGTTCGTTTTCATTGCAGAGCTTTGACAAAATTCATTTCCGAGCACAGAGGCGATTGTGAGAAGGCGACTTAGCGTCGCTTGTGGCCTAGAATAGAGTGTAGAGTCTAAGCCAAAGACCAAGCTCTGGGACCTATGAGGTTATTCAGCGCTGAAGCGAAAATTGTCAGTAAAAAGAGAGGGTGAGGAGCATCCGAAAGGATGCTGCAAAGAACCTTGAGTAATGCCTACAGTGCACCGCATTAGGTGCACTGATGGTACTAACCCCACCCCACCCTACCCTCAACCCATTCCCATTCCTACGGGAATCAAGAATTTACCTCTCAAACAGATTTCGTCTTCCCTTTAGACATCTGCCTTCTATAAGTCCCAACTCTGACCAGAAGACAATTTACGAGGTCATCAACCTTTCGAACTGATTGTGACCTCTGACCTTTCGGGCGATTTAATGAACAGGTCTGGTCCGCCCATCCAATCTGTCACGTGACCTTCTTTGGTGATTAACTGCGTGCAGCTGCATTATGAGGACACAATGACCTTCGAAAGATTCTCAATTTATCGTCGACATACAATTTGGACTTACCTTTTCAGTAATATTTTCAATTAGGTCGAACTTATCCTTATTATCTGTCCACCATTATTTTTTTTTTTTCTTTATTAAAGTTCGAGGTAAAATCGGCACACATTAGAATAACACATCTGTAAATGCACCTCCAATAGTAATCTTTTTAATATAGTTTATTTTCTTTACTAATACTTTTTAATGATCTTAAGCTTTTGCTATATTTAGCAACAGAGAAGGGGGCGGGGTGGGGGAATGCATTCTCGCACGTAGGCCTATGCCGATTTGACCTCACACCAGCCTTACCCACTCATAATGTCTATCAATGTCAACAAAATAACAGACCAAAAAGCTGAAATATATTTCATCATTGTCGACCACAATATCAAAATGGGCGTATATAGGCCTACTACACCCTAAGAGGCTTCCGCCATGTTTAGCACCTCAGTATAGATGACAAAAGTGGATACATATACCTGGATAATACCCATCGATAAACTCATAGTTTCCTTAAATACAGCAAGACTTTGTTCTTCAGCCAGGGTTGTAAAGAGCTACTGTTGCATTACCCTCCCATTCCAGTGCACTATAGGTCTAACCCTTTTCATTCTTGAGCCGTGATCTCTACTTCATTTCATACAACAAGCTACTATATATGGAAAGTTAGTATCGAGATCAGCATGAAAGACAGACAATAACAAGTATACACAATACGGAATAGAAAGGATTTTTTTTTTTTTTATCCACGACTTAATGACCTTATCATTAAAGAAAAATTGATGAAGAAAAAGACGTAACTGAAACATGTATTTAAGACAATGTTAAACACTAGTAGATTATGAATGGAGTGTAAACTCCTAATTAATTGCACCATAAGCAATAACTCGAATCTACATTATTGTTTCCTATTATTATATGAGTAATTTGCTGTCAAAAATGCCCATACAATCGCAATAAAAAGAAAACTGCGGTCAAGCCATTTGTCACATTTACAAGTTCCAGGCATTGTAAAGGATGCTTGCGTAATATATACTACTTAAATTTTATTTTCAAATGAACTTATACATCACAAAAGGGCATACTTCTACATTGGGACAAAAGCAATAACAGTTCAGTTTCATCTGCAGCCCTGAATCCAAAAGTCTAGTTAAAAAATTATTCCCCGCGGCCGTCTTCTCTGGTTATTCGTATACGTTGACCAGTATTTCTTAGTTTTTTTATAATTATGACCCGGGTATATCTGTGGTAACTCAAAAGGACATACTTTGCCTATCATTAATACCCGTGGTAACTCTAACGGACATACTTTCTCTATCATTAATGTTATTTTTTCACTTTGCATATATAATCTCGTGTCTTCCGTATAAATAAGTGCTTTGGTAGGATTTCAGTCTGTTTATATTCGAATAAGATGGAACTAAGCCAATCACCACCCATATCATGAGTAGCGCTCCTATGACAAATTTCTAATGAAGACAATAGGTCTATTCCGATGACAGACCAGCTGACAGCACGACACCGAATTAAGGTTATGCTACGCATTGGTACACCCAAGGTATATAGGTACACCTGTAATATTTATTTTTGTTATTGTCATTTCTCTGTTACCCTCATTATTATTATCAATGCATATGGAAATAATTAATCAGTGCCTATTGAAATAATTACGAAGTCCACAAAGCAGTTACTTTAATTGATTTAATTATAATTTTCACCCTAACTGGCTTGGGCATTGGTATGCCTGTACTATTTATTCTTGTAATTGTCGTTTCTCCGTTACTCTTGTCATTATTATCATTGACTATGGAAATAATAAATCAATGCCTACTGAAATAATTAAGAAGTCCACAAAGCAGTTATTAAAATTGATTGAATTGTAATTTTCACCTTAGCACACATGACATGAACTATAGGACTAGTGCATCTATTGAAATCATGTAGCTTTTCAAACCGAAACTATTGGATACCAAACTATTGGAAATGCAATGAGCCAAAACATGCGTCAATAAATTTCGGTTACATACTCAATTCTCTCGACGGAAAAAAGAAAACGATTTAACAAAAACAAAGGGCAAAAATAAAAAAAATAAAATAAAAAAAAAATAGGCTACAGGCAAGAGGGGTTGCTCCAACCATGAAATCACGCAAGGCCTGCAGCTACTACTATACCTTTTCGTTACTTAAATGAGCTATTTGTTACCATCCTGTGATCTCGATTTCTACTACGATCAATTATTGGACTTCTACTAAATGGCTGCTTGTATGGATTTACCGGATAATGATTTGATATATATATATATATATATATATATATATATATATATATATATATATATATATATATATATATATATATATATATATTGAGAGAATAGGGCTAATAATATTTAAGAGAATACTATTAGCCTAAACCTATATAGAGACTATGCTACCGAAGATGACCAGCTTAGGCCTATACGAGTGGCAATTAAATGTCATTTCCACAAGGGGCAGGATATCATACAAGGTTAATTATTTAAAAAAAATATACACAGTCAAAAACGTACGTACGTACGAACGAACGACCCAAAACACAGCGCTGAAATCCCACGGAAAATGGAAAACAGAAACGAAGTGTAAACTCACGCACCTTGGATTAGGCTGAGACCTTCGGCAGGACTTCGAATTTAACCCCCTTCGAGGAACCAGGGGTGCGTAGTACTGGACGAATTAATGATCCCTAGGCACCCTTTCCGTCAGCTGACACACAGGAGAGAGAGAGAGAGAGAGAGAGAGAGGGGAGATAGCGTAGTAGGAGTGTAAATCACAGCGCGAGCAGGCACATCCACACTCCACCGGCACCGAGGAACGACTGACTGACGGAGGGAGGGGTCAGGGGAGGGAGGAGGAGGAGGGAAGACTCCCGCGAGTCCCGACTGGGTCCGTCGGAGCGCTACTGATCGCGGGAAACAAGGTTCCCGCGGGGGTTGTGGCGGCTGTTGTTGATGATGGTGGGTCTTGTGGGGGGCGGGGGTGGGGGGGGGGAAGACTCACTGCACTAGAGGTTGTTGGGAGATTCTGCAAAGAGAAAGATACTGAAAAGGCCGAAAAGTGATAGATAGGCAGAGAGAGAGGCAGTGAGACAGAGAGAGACAGAGAGAGATGAATATCGATAATTTAACATAATTTTAAAGTCTAGTATACGCTTGTTTTATTTATTTCTTATGCATTACTCTTAAGCTTTCTTCTTATGGGTATTTGCATGGATTACCTCTACAATCTACGTCATCGTGATTTGCTTGAATGTAATAATAAAGAAAATTAAAAACACTTTAATCTGAAGTTATTCCGAATAAGAAAGATGAAAGGCAGTAATACAAATAAGGAAACCTAGCCTAGGCTTATGTGAATCCTACTAGACCTACCTCTATAATGGCTGCCTTAAAATACACCAATTCTTCAAGCAAAGCCATTTGTAATCCCAAAAGTATGTAAAAGTGTGTGTATGTGTGTGTGTGTGTACTGCATTTAACAGACATTTTGTAAATAAAATCATCAGAAAATAATATTTCCTTTAAAATGTAAACAAAAATGTCGTCCATTCTTCAAACCACAATTTATTATACAAACGTTTCTCCTTTTTTTTCCTCTCAGAATTTATCCGAAGTCTTCCAGCCATAACAGCAATGTATTAAGGCAATGTATTCCCAATACACTCATCTGCATTTAAACTTGATAAGGGGGAGAATCTATTAGAGGAATTAGCGGTGGGAATTAATATAACGCTTTGGAATTTTCCGTTAATAATTTCCTCAGTGATGACATTGCAATTACATTGCATTACCCTACGCGTTAATTACGGTAGTATATTACTTTTAAAAAGACGTATAGTAAGAATGATGACTTATAATATTTAAGTAGATATTTACTTATGTTTCAATTTTCAGCTTCAGGTAGCACACCTTGCAAAACCTATACATTCATATTATATTATATTATATTTATCAATTCTCTCTCTCTCTCTCTCTCTCTCTCTCAGCATTACACGAAAACTAATTAATGTAATTGTAAAATGAATTATTATGCCATTTATCAGTTCTCTCTCTCTCTCTCTCTCTCTCTCTCTCTCTCTCTCTCTCTCTCTCCTATGTAATGCTCTTGAACCGTTTCATAAAATTATTTATCTTGGATTTTTCAGATTTGTTTGCAGTTTTCCATGCATGAGCATTAGACATCAACAAAAACGAAGCTGTTTAAGAATCGGAGTGAATGCTAAAGAACTTCAAGATTTCACTATGTCCCCCAGTTTGGCTACTTATAAAGAATCGGGAGTAAATCAAATTCGTCATGTGATGTCCGTAGATTGGCAATCACGTTCCATAATCGTCTGGTGAGAAAAAGTACTACGACGTGGCTTTTGAGCAAATAATAATAAGCCATTGAACAATCTAAGATACAGAATACGTTAAAAAAAATAATAGAAAACTTATGAGGAACACAAATAAAATAGAAACATGACGGGCGAGGAAAGAGCAGTGCTCGAGAACATCTTCGGTGCTACTTTTGGCTAGTTATCTACGCGTCACCTCCGAAGTGCTAGTACTATACATGGCCCGAAGTGCTAGTACTATACGTGGCAGAAGGTCAGTGGGACGCCTTATTTAGTACTAGCTCCTCGGCGATCAAAGATATCGTTTATCAATATAATTTGTCGACCACACAATATAGAAATGGGCATATATAATACACTGATTTAAGGAGTAGTACTAAACACAAGGAGTCCCATCGAGCTTCCGCCATGTTTAGTACTAGCAAGTCGGTGTAGGTGACGCGTAGATAACGCACCAAAGGAGCACTCCTTGTCTCTGAGAGAGAGAGAGAGAGAGAGAGAGAGAGAGAGAGAGAGGTTGTTGTGTCAACCCTTCCTTACATGATTGCTACGAATTGCAACCTCCCGCCATTTCGCTGAGGGCTCTGAATAGCGACTGTTAACGAGGCCGTCTTCATGTTTAGTCTGTGATCTGTGTAGGTATGGCGTCTGTCGAGGTTTCGACTTCACGGGTGGTTAAACTTTCGGGAGGTGGTGCTCTCTCTCTCTCTCTCTCTCTCTCTCTCTCTCTCTCTCTCTCTCTCTCATTTTTATACGAAGGGAATGGCGCCATCTAGTGAATAAATATGTTTGCGTAGTTTTTAACATAAAGAACACTCAATAAATTCGAGAAATGAATTCAAGAACCGACTTAAAAAAAAAATTGATCGTCTCCTGCGCTTTCAAAAGTCATGCTAAGCAACTGTTGTACCACCCAAATCATATCATTATAAGCTGAAATAAAAGGAGACTATAGTTTAAGAACTTCAGAAGCAAATTTGACTTACAAAGGTGTTAACACTCACATACAAATTGTTACAGCAGAATAAAATGGCATATTGAGACAACATTCTCTTAAACGTTTTTGACAATCGGTTGCACTAGCGTGTACTCAAAATAAAAAGATTAAAAAATTTAAAAAATATTCACCTCCCTTATTCTGTTACTTATGACAGACATTATTATTATTATTATTATTATTATTATTATTATTATTATTATTATTATTATTATTATTATTATTATTATTATTATATTGTTCAGTAGATGAACAATATAATATAAAATGTGCCACAGTCTTGAATTTCAAGCATACAAAGAATATGATGTTCATTAGGCAGTAGTAAGAGGTTGTAGAATATGGTCATTTAATAAAAATATGTTCAGCTACACAACTCTGATTAGTTCAACTGAAAGTGTGACTAGCTAAGACAACAACAAAATCTGGTTAGAAATACCGGAAATCTGGTCATCTAAATAGAAAACTAGGTTAGTTATACCAAAAGCAAACGAACTTTGAAGCGGCTCAGAGGCGTGGTTGGTTTGGTGTTTGCTTCTCACCTCGGTGGTCGCGGGTTCGATTCTCGGCCATTCCATTGAGGAGTGAGAGATGTGTAATTCTGGGGATAGAAGTTCACTCTCGACGTGGTTCGGAAGTCATGTAAAGCCGTTGGTCCCGTTGCTGAATAACCACTGGTTCCATGCAACGTTTTAAAAACACCATACAAACAAACGAACTTTGATACTAACTATACAGAAAAGAAGATAAATACAATTTTAAAGTTTCTGCAACACCTCCAGAATCCGTGTGGACAACAGAGTATTTATTATAAAGAACCTTACGAGCATTCCGTAGATAGCTTCACTACACTTTATAAACTCACCGAGGGACAATATTACCTCTTCGAGGCCTTCCCGTATATACGAAGTAATCAACTACAGGTACCAAAGTCTTTGTTTAGGGCAACAAAGAAATGCTGGGTTTGAGAGAAGCCTCCTCGCCCGGTTACAAAAATCAAAGCTTTGCTTTGTTTACAAGTGTGATAGAGAAAGAGAGAGGAGAGAGAAAGAGAGAGAGAAAGTGAAAACCTAAAGCAGCCCTTTGTATAAAGCGTTTGGGTTTAATTAGGATAGTATAAAGCCAGTCCTACCTTCGAAAGAGAGAGAGATTGGTGAGGGGGGTGTGTGGGTTTGTAAAATGAACACCGGGAAAAAGTTTAATATTATTTATTGATAATAAAATTTGTATTAATAGATAAAAATAACATTAACAATTCTGTATTAATTCCGGACTCAGAAAAATTCACTGTCTTTAACTGTATTATATCTCTTTTGTCTCGAATAATTTACCTGTAAGTTTTTAAACGTCAATCGAATTTTCACTGAGATTTCAATACTCTCGAATGGGGTTCAGATACCACGTTAGTCAGTAGACAGTTTGGTTATTTGATGATTTGCAATTTTTATAAAAACACCCCAATCTGTATTTTCAATTGCCACCTTTACATATTCATAGAGGAAAACAAATAAAATGGTTTTTTTTAGAATTTTTTTATAAATTTATTAAAAAGTTAAAATTGTCAGGTACAATTGACATGTAGCTTAATATTAATTTACAGTAAGCAAGTAAAATCTAGCAATTTCAAATTAAAAATTAAAAAGCGAAAATCTATGGAATTCCAAAAAAAAATTATTATACAGAAATAGCTTTGTTGATAATGTTGTGTTTCTATGTTAACAGTTCTTATTGAAGTTAAAAAGTAAAAAAAGCTAATTTTAATCTCCATTACCAAATTCACATATTCTGTGGTATATGCCCTCATTTCGGTCATTATGAATTACTAAAAAAAGGCACAAAAATAATTATTGCAAATACCTTCAGTTCTCCTGTTAGACGCCATAACAAATTGAAATCAATATTTGACTTTTTTCACGTATATTAACGTAACTATCAGATAAAGACACTAACATAACTATCAGATAAAGACACTAACATAACTATTAGATCAAGTACTTGCTCAGTATTATCGTATGCTTACCCATATGATTATTGCCACCTGTCCAGTTCTTTGCACTGTACTGGCGTCAACTAGCGTCAAGTTCTTTGTACAGAGCTGACGCTAAGTTCTTTGCACTGAGCTGGTATCAACTGGGGTCAAGTTCTTTGCACTGAGCTGACGCTAAGTTCTTTGCACTGAGCTGGCATCAACTGGGGTCAAGTTCTTTGCACTGAGAGACGCTAAATCCTTTGCACTGAGTTGGCATCAACTGGGGTCAAGTTCTTTGCACTGAGCTGACGCTAAATCCTTTGCACTGAGCTGACGCTAAGTTCTTTGCACTGAGCTGGCATCAACTGGGATCAAGTTCTTTAGACTGAGCTGACGCTAAGTCCTTTGCACTGAGCAGGACACAGATCACAAACAAAGTTAACCACCCCATCGACCTTCCGTCGACTTCTCTCGAACTCCCTGGCGCAGGGACACAGGACCTTGCACAGATAGCACTCCACCCTCAGTTTGGGCAGCTCCTGCCCTCCCGAGTTTCGCCTCCTGATCTGTTCCACTTTCATCAGGTATTCCGGCTTCTCATTCTTCCTCTTCTTCTTCTCCTGTCTAGAAGAAGGGAAACGGTCGTTTGATGGCTTGCTGCTGGTTTCAGGTTCGCGAGGGACGCACCGAGAGGTTCCAGGGTCCTGGTGATGGCTTGGTCCTTGTGAAGCGTGGTGTATAAGGGAATCATTAAGTTCCTTGGAATGGCTGGGTCCTTGTGAGGCGTGTGGTGTTCTGGAATCATTAAGTCCCCTGGAATGACTGAGTTCTTGTGAAGCGTGTGGTGTTCTGGAATCATTAAGTTCCCGGGAATGACTGGGTCCTTGTAAAGCGTTGGATGTTTTGGAACCATTAAGTTCCTTGGGACAGCTGAGTCCTTGAGGGTCACTAAATCCTTGGGTACAACGAAGCCCTTGGGAACACAACATTAAAGAGCTTAGCCCTTCCGGGCACGAGGTCCCCCGTGACTCAGATAAAAGCTGGGCACTGTGAAGTCCTTGGTTGGTAGGACCATTTGACGTCCTGGTCGAATTCTTAGGATGGGGGTCCTGCATTTTTTGCTCCATACCAAGGCGAGAATCCTTCGTTCTTTTGGGTGAGTTCTCTGTGGAACAAAAATCACTTAAAGATATTATATTTTGTCAATTGGTAATTCCTTTTAATACAGAGATTGTAAGAAGAAAAAAAAAACGAGTGGCATTGTAGGTAAAACATGAATTAGGACAGAATAAAGCCAGTCGTACTGCCGAAACAGAGATTGGGTGACCGGGTTTGGCAAAAAGACATCAGTAAATTGCATTATCTGCAATGCTGTTTATTTGTAGAATTTCTTTTACAAATAACCCAATTCATTGATGAAATTGTGGATTTTGACATTACAAGACATTCATCATAACATTGTAAATTTCTTAGACATGAATATTATTATTAATAATATTACCACATCATTAAACAATTTTAAATAAATACAAAATAGATAAAAAAAAACCAAATGAACGAAATATTCTAAGTATTCAATATGGTAACAAATGAATATTTGGGGTGTAATGTAATAAAAAAAAAAAATTTTCAACCCCATTAAAAATTCTCAGTATTGGTCTATGACTAAAAGCGGTAAGAAAATGAACGCGAATCACAAATAACTAAAAGAAAAATTCACGGACAAGCAGAATATCGCCTCATAAGTGAAAGCAAATTTGGTTTGAAGCTGTCGCAAATTGGACTTACCTTGCCACTGTTGAACTGTCTAGACCTACTCCCCTTGTTGAACAGTCTAGACTCTATACCTTCCACCTTCAAAACTAAGTGACCCCTTAATCCAGAACCTTGTTTTAAGTACGACACTCAGAGCGAGTGATGTTTCTCAGTCTTCTCCCAGTGTTCAACTGACCTGACCCTGCCTGACCACAGGGTTTTTATAGGGGCCCTTGGCCTGCTGATGTTGGTGTTGGTAAGCTTGTACAAGCCGTGGCAACAAGCACGGGTAAAGTGGTAGGCTTGACTCTGAAGGCGGGGATTTAACTCTCGTCTGATGCTATGGTCTGTCTCCTATGTTTTAGCCCAAATTCATCCCTTTTTAAAACAATTGATTTTTTAATTATCTAATTACCCTTCACTGAAAGCCCCATTTTATTCGTAGATATGATAGAAAAATTAATTTTTTTTTTGTTTCGTTAAATTTTTGGTGGCTGCCCATTTAAACTGCTAAAAAATTATCTTTCATTATTATAATTATTATTATTAGACGGCCATTTCGAATAAATTTACCTCTTAAAAATTCGATTTGTATTGCCTTCACAGTAAGCAGGATATATAGTAAATAATGATACAGATCCTGTTTAAAAGGTTCAAAGATAAATCTTACAAAGCATACTATCTGAATATCGTTTTGTTACGCATGAAAAAATATAGATAAATAAACAATGATTAAAATTCCTTGCGATAAAAGCCATGATAGTTTTAAGTAGATCCATAATAATAATAATAATAATAATAATAATAATAATAATAATAATAATATAGCAGGCTTGGGTGTACTGGTGTTGTTAAGATCGTCCAGGTGATAAGCCTCCGGCATACTCCCTCTCTCTCTCTCTCACTCACTTTTTATCTCTCCTATTCTCGTTCTCTCTTTCGTTGGTGGCTGGCGCCAGACACCGACGAGAGAGAGAGAGAGAGAGAGAGAGAGAGAGAGAGAGAGAGAGAGAGAGAATGCCGGAGGCATATCACCTGGGCGATCTTAATAATACCGGCTACACCAATAAGGATTAAGGGGTTCCCGAGCCATTAACTGTAAGATCTCGTCTATATATACGTGTATATATATATATATATTATATATATATATATATATATATATATATATATATATATATATGTATATATATATATATATATATATATAATACGTTTATAAGTTTGGACGATAAAAAGAAATCTTAGATTGTAGTTCCTTCAGTTTGACTTGGGTATCTGCGCTGAGGTCACTTTTGTTTTAGCTGTTTTTTTTTAATATCCTCTCACTCTGACGAGTAGAATTGACCAGCCCTTGTTTGTTTACATGGGCTAGAACAACAGTTAACGCAGTTAACGCTAAAAATATAATAATACGATTCAAATTCTGGCTTATAGTAAAATAATCAATGTCAGAAGAACATAGATATAATCATTATCACCTTGCCAATCGTATGGTTTGGTCTAGGAACCGTTAACATTCAAATTGTGTCGTTTTCTGTTTTAAAGCGCGCGTTTTCTTCAACATTGGACATTGCAAGGCGATCGTAGACTTCTCCAGGATTGTGTGTCAACACGGACTAACTTGATAGGATTTTCGTGGATCAGACAGAAGCACAGAGCTGATATCTTTTTGTATAATTAGATATATGAGCACACGCATGCACCTAGACGTAGATTCGTGTACTAAACTTTAATACTATTTTGTGGAATGTAAGAACTCAGAATATGAGACGCTCACTTCATGTTTAAACGAAGTGTGAGAATGTTTACTTTCTTTTCATTCTTATTAAATTCTTCTGGCACATAAGCAAGAATTAGGAATAAAGTAGGTAGAGGTAAAAAGGAGGAATTTCAAATAATTCCATAGACTGATTGAATCACACCAGGGGAGGCTGCTTCGAACTACACCAGTGAAGGCAAGAGTTGTTAAATGATGCTTTAAGCGTTACTTACAGGGCCTTCCATTTCCCACAACGATTTCGGGACAGTATTTGGGTACTAAAATTTCCAAGAATAATTAAACAGATATATATATATATATATATATATATATATATATATATATATATATATATACCTAACAATATCTCTTAGCAAGAATGAACACTTGAAACACAATGGCAAGTCTTCAATCTACAAAAAATATTTAGGGAAAGATTAATGCAAACTTGTATCGATATACCAGTAGGTAATTTCATTTATATATACGTTTTGCAAGTGTACACAAAATATGTATTATGTGCTGTATGTATGTGTATGTATGCCTGGTATCTGTGCTGTGAGGCCGGCTGAAAGCCATAGTATTAGTTTTTTGGAGTTATTTATAGCAAAACGAAAAAAAATAGGAACTTGATTGCAAGTGAACTTGTGTCTCAAGACATTAAATTAATGTTGGTTTGAAAGACTGGGCTTCTGTTATATAGTCTCAATCAAGGGAGAGGAATGAAGGCTAACCACCAGACGTACGCCCCTTCCCCCCAGCTAAACACCTCACCAGCCCTAAAGTGAGGTCTACCCGGTTGTGGTGACGTGAGCAACCGTATTGCCCAAAACAACTAGATTGGTTAATCCTCCCCCGGGGGTATCATTCTGACCATTCAACGTCTTTTGTTTCTAATCCCCCCAAACAAAACAAAAAAGTCCTTTTAGGAATAAGTCTACTTTAATCCCGCTGGCCACGATCCTACACACCTGGGTCTGTAAATCAATCGCTTTGACAGGGAGCTGCTAAGCTTTCGGTGATATGAAAAGCCTTTTCGAAGACTGCGGTGGATTTGTTACTGGTTAAATATCCAAAGCCAGTAAAACCATGGTATCACGTCGACGATAGGAAGGATGCTGATAGGGAAATTCTGAATATATAATATCTGACGTCTTCAAGGGAAGGAAATAGACCTAGGCCTACTTGGTTACAGAAT
>NC_061098.1:9468676-9492061 GCF_015104395.2 Macrobrachium nipponense
AACCTTTATTTATATACATGTATATATATTGTATACATATATGCATATTATTATTATATACATATATTATTATATATTGGTATTTTTATAATGCATATTTCCTCTCTTGAATGTGTGAAATGTTAGCAAAGAGTTTTGCAACATTTTCAGATTCCTTAGCTAGCGTAGAGTTATAGGATGTCTAAAATGTATGTTCAGATTTTGCATAACATAGTGTAAAAGTTAATATATAACATAGAATGTAAATAGAGAGAGATTAACTTTGTCCGTTCCAAGATAGAATTGTTTCCACAACTTGTCATCACCTCAGATTAAGAGATCTCGAGATCTCTGTGTTGTTGTGGAAATTTGTCATCGCGTCTGAAAAGTGACTTTTGTGTCGTTCGAGTACGTGTCTTTGTTGAGCATACTACGTACAGGGTTTCAGACACGTACTTCTTTGTCGATAACCACGTGCAGATTTCAGGATTTTTCTGTAAAGTTACGTCATATTAGAAGCTTCTAGAAAGATTGCATCATCTTTCACATGCCCAAAACGTTTTGTGTGAAATCCACTGTCCAGTTTCCGTGAGAAAGAGATTCATTACAGATTTTGAATCCCTGGCATTCAGACATATCTCTCTCTCTCTCTCTCTCTCTCTCTCTCTCTCTCTCTCTCCCACGCCATACTTGATATTAACGTAATGTAAAGATTTTATACTTACTGAATGGTCACTCATGAATTTTAGATTTTGTATTTCTAAGAGTTATTTAGTGTTATTTAGTGCTTTTTGTGGAATCTGAACAAACACTGTACAAGTGTGTAATGGCACCTTTTCTTTTGAGAAATATTGTGAATTGTGTGGTGAAATTTATTTTTAACAAGCTGCAGCAGAAAGAAACAATTGGTACCAAGGTAAAGTGATACTATAAGTTTATTAGTTGCAACTAATAGTTACAATGGTTTGGTGAAACTTTAAATTTTTACACATTGCAAATTTTTGTGTTTTGTGTTTCATTTGAAGTGATTTTTGTGCATTTATCCATTTTCTTGTTGAAGTGATTTTTTGTGTGTGCATTTATCCATTTTCTTATTGAAGTGTGTTTTTTAAATTTTATGTTCTTTGTGATTGGTACTTTTTACAATTTTGGTATTTCCACATTTTTCTGTTTTCATTTGCATTCACAATTTGATTAACTTAGTTGTTTTCATTAATTAATCGTTGCACATTTAACCGACTTTAACACTTGTGAATTAATTTGCATTTACTTAGAATTCTTTCAAGTTTTATTGTAGTTTAGCACTTGGGAATTAATTTCCAAATTTTAATTTTTGCCTAACACTTTTGAATTTAGATTGAATTAATTTTCTTGAGTTTTGCAATAAATTAATTTTGATTTATTTTTACTTAATTTAATTCAAGAATTAATTAAACTTTGCTTAGTTTTCAAATAACAGTTAAAATCCATGAGATTGTGAATTTCACTTATAAATTTTGAGTTTGACAATAAATTTTTGTATTTAAAATTTTTAGAAGAGTTTTCCTTTTCACCAGTATAATTATATGATTTGTATAGGCAGAAACAAAGAGTGGTAATTGAGCTGTTTTCCTTCAATTTGCTTGAAGTGAGTTAGAGCCAGGGAAGTACTTAGACTTCTGCAATCAAGAAAATACTTATACTTTTAAAGTTTTTGAAGGAATGATGCCCTTTAATTTATTTAATTACACATAAGATTACCTCACACCTGTTTTAATGAACTTAGTCTGATTTTCTGCAATACTGTTGCATTTAGAGTATTCAGTCGTTTGCTACCTGTGATGAAGGTTCAGGTGTCAGGGTGTTGTGAGGTAACAGTTAATGATTGGTAAGTATTGTGTAGTAACCAGATACTTGGCACTCCGTCACTATATATATGTATGTATGTAGTATACATATATACATATATCTATATACAAAATATATATATATATATATATATATATATATATAATATATATATATATATATATGTTACAGTTAATATGTATATTCCCTGAAAAAACAGTTAATACATATATTACCTGTTTCACTCAGGGAATATACATAATACCTAAAAATTTCAATTTCAGTTATTATACATATTACCTGAAATTTGGAGACTTTTTTTTTTATACTTATTCCCTAAACTGAAAATTGAAGGGGTGAAGTGAAAATATGACAATACAATATGAAAAATAAAATACGATAACTCTTGATAATCATTTATTTCCAAACACATCTTATTCGTAAAAAACATGATATGTAAAAATCCGAGACAATACTAAAAGTGACATTTGTTACGCTTTGTTGTTACATGGCAGTTTAGAATGACATCTTGAGTTACATTTCAGCTGAGATTTAAAGCATTTACATCCTTTTGTCTGACATCTTCTTGTTCCGTTACAATTACATTTCACAAAACCTTGACCTCCGCAAATAGAAACCTCCTGGACTGCTTTTCTCACTCGGAGTGTCGTTTGCATATCCATATCTTCAATGAAGTACAGAGCTTACCCGCAAATGTCAAATTGATTTCTACTAAATTTTCCGTCTAGCACACCACTTTTGGTTGCAATTTTGTACAGCTCTTGTGAATCTCTTTTAACAATGACTCCAATCACATTTTTAGGATCAGTTCTTCCTCGATCAACATTAGGGATTGGAACAGTGACATTGTCACCAACATTTGCTTCTGTCAGGACTCGTCGACTCCTTTTCACTATTTTCTGGGCCTTGTAGTTCCTGGGCTTCCCTCGCTGTTTTTCTCTCCTTAAAGACCTGATTACGACGCAGTGACAGTGGAGAAATGGCTGGGGGTGTACAAGGCTTGTAGGGGACTTCAGCAGGCATCAGTGATGCTGATCCAGAAGTTTCACCCTGGACGACAAGCAAACAGAGGTCCTGCTTCCTCTGGCCCAACCGGCAGAACGAGTAGTAGTATCAAAGCTGCTGTTTCTTACAGGGTTGGTGCTACTCAGCAGCTGGTGTACCGGGGCTTACAGGGACTTCAGCAGGCATCAAGTAATGATGATCCGGAAGTATCCAAACCTGGCGCCACTCAAGAGTTATCGTATTTTACAAATGTCACTTTTAGTATCGTATTTTATTTTTCATATTCTATTGTCATATTTTCACTTCACCCCTTCAATTTTCAGTTTAGGGAATAAGTATGAAAAAAGCCTCCGAATTTCAGGTAATATGTATATTAACTGAAATTTTTAGGTATTATGTATATTCCCTGAGTGAAGCAGGTAATATATGTATTAACTGTTTTTTTCAGGGAATATACATATCAACTGTAATATATATATATATATATATATATATATATATATATATATATATATATATATATATATATAGATATATATATATATATATATATATATATATATATATATATATATATATATATATATATATATATATATATATATATATATATATATATATATAGTATATATTCGTTATTTTTCCATCTAATCTTCATTCTCTCTCTCTCTCTCTCTCTCTCTCTCTCTCTCTCTCTCTCTCTCTCTCCCCTCCTTCGTCGAACAGATAAGAATTCCTGCTTTATCGCATCAAACGAATTTCTGTTTCTGGGATTGTGGCGGAAGTGGGGGATGGGGTACCCTGGATGGAGTATTTTATGGGGGGTGGGGAGGGGAGAATTAGGACGCAATGTTTTGGGGGCGGGGCTTACGAAAATGGTGTAATATGAGTACGAGTGAATTAGATATTACACGTCAGTCGACTGCAGGTTGCTTTGAAGGTAATACATTACTCTGCCTCTTTCGTTTTAACACACACACACACACACACACACACACACACACACACACATATATATATATATATATATATATATATATATATATATATATATCTAACATATATATATATATATACATATATATATATACATCTATATATACTATATATATATACATTATATATATAGATATATATAATATATATATATATATATATATATAATATATCTATATATATATATATATAAATGATATATTTGTATGTATATATACAACACATATATATATTCCTGTATTGTATCTACATTTTCTTGGATATTATTATTATTATTATTTTGTTTTTTTGTTTATCACAGTCTTTAATTCGACTGGGTGGTATTTATAGTGTGGGGTTCCGGGTTGCATCCTGCCTCCTTAGGAGTCCATCACTTTTCTTACTATGTGCGCCGTTTCTAGGATCACACTCTTCTGCATGAGTCCTGGAGCTACTTCAGCCTCTAGTTTTTCCAGATTCCTTTTCAGGGATCTTGGGATCGTGCCTAGTGTTCCTATGATTATGGGTACGATTTCCACTAGCATATCCCATATCCTTCTTATTTCTATTTTCAGGTCTTGATAATTATCCATTTTTTTCCTCTCTTTCTCTTCAACTCTGGTGTCCCATGGTATTGCGACATCAATGAGTGATACTTTCTTCTTGATTTTGTCAATCAACGTCACGTCTGGTCTATTTGCACGTATCACCCTATCTGTTCTGATACCATAGTCCCAGAGGATATTATTATTATTGTTTTTATTATTATTAATATATATAAAAAACATAAAAGGCTATTAACCTTATAGGTTTATCTTGGTATTTCCAAATACTTATCAATAAAATTGTGCAAATCATAACTTTTCATTTATTTTGATACTACTATGCTTAGAAAATAAAATATAAATAAGTAAAGGTGAAAATAATTATTTATAGAAAAGTTGGTCTATTTTTGCGACGTAAATAACAAACAAGGCGTGATCCGACCTCCAGCTTACTCGGGGGCGCGTGCAAGATTATCCCCTGACACATATAGGTTGTAAACATTATTATTCCTAACTTAAAGTGAATTAAAACATTCTAAAATCTACGGTCAAATAGCACGTTGTTTCGCCAACGAAAATTAAAATAAATACACTGAATCTTATTACAAATAGTTGTTCTGTACTGTTTAACTTGTACATTATTTATTTTTTACATTTTCATTCTAATAAATAAATCAGTAATATGCTATTTTAAAATTCCTGTATCTTTAACTGAAAGAAAAACACCTTTTTCAGGCCTTTTCAGGATTTTTCATAGACCTTCCCTATACCAAACCACGCCCCCACCCCCACCCGCCCCCGCCAACACCAATAACAAAATAGTTTGCAGGCTTACTCCCCGAGTAAGCGAAAAAGCAAATAAATAAGTAAATAAATGTCAAGATAAATGAAAGAATGAAAGAATACGCTAATTATACTCGTAACTTCAAATTTCAAGAAGAGTCTCCGAAGACTGAATAGATAAGAATTCTCGAGAATGTGAAGATGAAAATAATGATACAGAAGATAAACAGATGGAACCTTCCACTTAACCGGACTTTTAACAAATACGACGAGATAAGGGAGAAGTCGACGTGAGAATTAGGACAAGAGATAATAATGCAACAAAGAAAAATAGTCAACCCTTCAATTTCATTTTATCTACTTAATTTTTTTTTTACCTCAACTGATTTTTAGTCTCATTTTCAGACATTTCGGGCAGAAGTCATGACTCTTGGAAAACAGGATATATCAACCATATCATATCCCGTAAGTATGATACGATATTGTGTTAATATCATAATTATATTATCACTATTTCATCCATCATTTAACCTTACTAACGTTTGCTTTTGAAATTAATATGAATGAAAACCCAGCAGATCATATTTTAATCTTTATCGATGGCTTATCTTGAAACCGGAACTCGGTAAAAAAAAATCTTAGTACCATTACTTAACAAGTTTTCCCTTCGAACCATCCATTAGTCATTGGTGACAAACAGAGAAGATTAAAGAATCTTCAACGCCGTTTCCTTTACAATTGAATTTGTTGCAGGATCTAGGCGGGATAGACAACAAAGGCTTCGAGAAAGATCTGAGCAGCGCACCGGCGCATGGCGAGACGCCGCACGTAAGTCTTCCCAATCTTTTCCAAGTAGACTAAGGCTCTGATATTTGTCGTAATCCTTCGCTTTCTCTCTTTTTAGCTCTTTTTCTCATATAAATATGACTGTTATTGTGTTGTCTTTTATCTCTGTTACCCCGTACTATAGGCCTACCACAATAGAGATCAATAGGTGTCTTTAAATCTGCAAGTAGGCCTAGTCTCTCTTATGCGTAGTGTCTCGCTTTCTCTTTTCTATATGTTTCTAAGTTAAGTGATGCATGTGACAGTGATTATTACGCTGTATTTTATCTGAGCCACCCCATACTATAGGCCTACTACGATAGAGAACATTGTAGGTTACTTTAAATCTTCAAGTAGACCTAGTTTCTCTTATGCTTACTCTCTCATTTCTCCTTCATATATAATTCTACGTAAAATGAAGCATGTGACATTGATCAGTGTGTTGTCTTTTATCTGAGCCACCCCATACTATATAGGCTCCGAATGGATATCGGCCTGCAGTGAAAGAGAGAAAGTTATAAGAAATGGTGATTTGATAAATAGAAACGAGAAAATATCCAATAAAACCGAGACGTCGAACTCTGAAGCAGAGAGCGGAAGTAAACGCAGTGATTTTGATAAATACAATCGATCGAATACGGCTGACATGTTCGATTGCTTTAACCTACATATTACGACCATCGGTAAAGGGTTGACTTCACCGACAAGCGGAGATAACCGTGAGAATACAAGAGGTGACGTTCGTTATCACGAGAAAAATGTGTCGGAAGATGGAGGCGACGGGTGAAATAGGTCACCGAACTATGACTTGCATCACGAAAACTTTGGGGCGCACCTTCGATTTTAATATGGACAAAATACTCATGAAATTTGAGTTTACTGTAAAGTTTCAGACTTTAAATTACTGGTACGGTAATACTTTCTTCCTGAGTCGATATTTTACTTTTTTTGTGCATAGCGTTCAAGTATATTTTGAAATGAGTTTTTTTATATGCTGCATATTTTTATTTTTATTATTATTATTATTATAATTATTATTATTATTAGTTATTATTATTATTATTATTATTATTATTATTATTATTATTATTATTATAATACTAATAATAATAATAACGAATAATAATAATTATGATTAATTATTATTATTATTATTATTATTATTATTATTATTATATTATTATTATTATAATATTTATTATTTAATTATTATTTAATAATAATAAAATAATAATAATAATAATAATAATTTAACAATAAAAGTATTAATAAAAAATAATAATAAAGATTATCATTATTATAATTTGCAGTAGTAGTAGCAATAATAGGAAAATAATAGATATGTATTCTAGAATAACCATTTATATTTTAGATATTACATTTTCCATTTAAGTATCCTAATGAGAAACCTGTGCTTGATGAGAATTAGCATTTTTGTGAATGTTAGGCCTTATATGTGATAAACAAACTCTCAACTCTTTATCAATATTTGATCTATGCTTTTACGTTTAATGTTACTTTGTACAGAAAATCCTTGTTCACAAAGATAAGATGTGGAAAACTGCAATAAAACCGTTAGTGTTTTGTTATTGAAGGATATTCTTCTTTAACTGAAACCCAAAACTGATCGATGGGCACCATTTTATGCTTGATCTTTAATCCCGGATCAGCAGATATAGCGGCCAGCTCTTCTTCTTCTTCTGCTAACGAAAAGCCAACGTCCTCGGTAGAAATATCAATGAAAGGGTTGCGAATCCAGTCGTACTGCTCGGTGTTTGTTGAGAGAAAGTAATAATTCAGATTACTTCCAGAGTCGCTAAATGACCCACTATTAAAGGAATTGAATCGTCTGAATAGCCTTTTCTCAGCAAAGGAAACATTTCCAAACAGCCTGAACTTGCTTTTCTTTTCCAAATCACTATTTTTTTTCTGGAATGCTTTGATTCTGTCGGTTGACGAGAGAAGATTTTCATTTCTGCTTTGCATAGACATGTTCAGATTATTCATGTGTTGAAAAATATCAGTCAGATATTCCAATTTTGATTCCCAAAACTCACATTCCAAAAGTCCACAAAATTTACTTTTATTTTCTTTGTTAAAAAATGCCAATAGTTCTTCTCGCGAAGTTCAAGCACACGACAGATTACCTTTCTTCTTGACAACCATCTCACTTCTGTGTGCAATATGCAATAGCAAGCGAGTGTGTTGTGAATCCATGTTTTCACAAAGTTGTTCAAATATACGAGCCTTTACTGGTCTAGTCTTGATGAAATTTACCATTTGGACAACTTGATCAAAAACTTCTTTCAATTTAATACCCAGTGTTTTTGCCTTCAGGACCTCTCTATGCAAGAAACAGTGAGTTGTTATTATCTTGGGACTCTTTTGTTTAACAAATGATGCAAGACCTTTAATGGAACCCACCATTGATGGAGCTCCATCGGTACAAATTGCAACCCAGGATAAATTCCATTTCTCAAAATAACTATTCAAAACTGCACTAAGAGGAAGGTGGTTTAGACTCAACTGTAGACTGGGTGCTGTAGTGAGCCGTGAGATTTTGACATAATATTAACTGGGAGTTATATGACGTTTTTCAAAGAGTTAACAAATGTTCCTTTTCAAATGAAACAGTTTGTAGAAGAAACAAGTAAAAAATGTGCCGGAGAATCGAGTTTTCTGTACAGCGTAAAGTCAAGACCAGTGAAAATAGAATTATCTTTGTGGTCTCAATATAATGCTGCATGAGGTTGCGTCGCATGGAACTTTAACAGGGCCCGTGGTGCCTATTCTATAACGTTGTCAGACGCACGATTATGACTAATTTCAAACTTAAATAAAATCAGAACTGCTGAGGCTAGAGAGCTGCAATTTGCTATGTTTGATGATTGGAGGGTGGATGACCAACGTACCAATTTCCAGCCCTATAGCCTCAGTAGTTTGTCAGATCTGAGGGCTAACAGAAAAAGTGCGGACGGACAGACAAAGACATCTCAGTAGTTTTCTTTCACGGAAAACCAAAAATCGAGAATTTCGAAGTTTTTTTTTTCTTCTTTTTTTCTGTGTTAGTACAATAAACGGATGGAATTTTGATGAAACTTCCTGGCGTATGTTGGTCATTCCAATGCCGTAACTGCCTTAATACGTTGCTTACTACGTCGAATGAAAATTGTGAACGTTGAAAATAAATTACCATAAAGATAAGACTATTTTCCAACGACTGTCGAAAACACGTAAAAAATATATGGCGTCAGATATAGAAGGGGCATCATTGTACAACCGTTTACAATCACGCTACAAAAATTGACACCAGAATCACAGTGCATCTTCTTTTGGGGTACATTAATCTATCAATAATTTTGAGTTTATTCAACTCATTAAAAATCGAACTGCTCCAGCTCACTAGCTAAATCAAGCATAACATCAAAATAATAATAGTAATACAAAATTGTTTACAACTCGCGTCCTTCACCCTGATAAGGAATTACTAATCAGTCCAGCGTGAAGCCATTTTATGATGGGCAGAATCACAATAAACTAATAAAAGTTCAGATCCTCTAACAATATGTATCTTTTCAATAACGGTTCATAACAGTTTTTTTCAAATTATATACCTTGTTCTTTGGTGTGTATACGTAAGTAACCGAGACAGCGCTTCACCTCACTCAAAATAAGCGATGTTCCTATGTTTGACCTTCATAAAAACTAACCCTGTCTATAGTTATTCTTTTTTTTTTATTTCGTAATATAATTTACGATTTCATGATATAACACAACATTCCCGTGCTAATTTCGAATCTCATTTGAATCCACAGAATGAGAAATCTGACGCATACCGTCAAGCTTATGTTCCAGCTGTGTGCGGTGACGTCATCGTCTCCGTGAGTAAAAATGATCGTTTTCTGTGTAGCTCTTTTAAAGACCTGATTATAAAACAATTCACTTTATCTTAATCGTTATTTTATACACTTGCATACAGACACTTATAAGGTTCTATGCATATACTGTAGATTTATAAATACATAAGTAAGTACACTGACATGCACACATGTATATAAATGCGTGTTTGTGTGTACGTATGTGTATGTTTCATCATATATATATATATATATATATTTATATATGTGTGTGTGTTTATGACAAAACATCATATAATTTTCCATAAACTATATATATATATTATATATCTATATATATATATATATATATATATATATATATATATATGAGCAGATAAGGAAATACTCTTTTATAGGCCAAAATCTAAAATGATGTTTACTGCATACTGATAAAGCAGGTTGTAAACAGTTAAATCTCGAAGGATTTTACCGTGTATATGTGAGGTTCAGGTTGATAATTTTTTTTATTGCTATTTATTTCGAATAAGTAAGAGGCGAAATTACTGTAAATCTCTTTGAGATTAAAATGAAATCTGGGAGTTTTCAAAAAAATGAAAAACATGAACTATAAGGAAGGACTATATATATATATTATATATATATATATATAAATATATATAATATTATTATATATATATGATATATATATATATATAATATTATATATATATCTTATTAAGAATATATGTATAATTATATATGTATATATATAATATATATATATATATATATATATATATATAGTATATATACGGATCAAGAAAGTTAACTAACTCATTTTGCCATGCAAGAATGCTAGACTGCCTCTCCCATCGGCCGACGAAGGGAATTAAAAACGACTCAAACCACCATTTTCCCTTTCTCAGAATCTTCCCGGGAACACAGAAGAAGGAGGAGATGGCGAAGAAGAAGAAGATCAGGGCGTCAGGCAGCAGTGGGGCCGACCGATAGAGTTCCTTCTCTCTTGCGTCGCCATGTCCGTCGGTCTAGGAAACGTGTGGCGGTTCCCCACGACTGCCTATGAGAACGGCGGAGGGGCGTTCCTCATCCCCTACTGATAGTCCTCACGTTCATCGGAAGGGTAGGTCTTCACTGGAGCTCTTAAAGAGAGAGAGAGAGAGAGAGAGAGAGAGAGAGAGAGAGAGAGAGTTTCAACTACTTTTCAAATAATCGTTTGCTAAAGTTACTCAAATGCTCATTTACCAGAAATTCGTTTTACAAAATTCACCTTTAAAAGACTCAAGTATAGTTCTAGCGATCTAAGAAATGAAGAAAGTGACTAAAACCAGAAATATATTTACCAAAATTCGCCTTTAAAAGACTCAAGAAGTATAGTTATATCGGTCTAAGAAGCTATCAAAATCGCCAAAACCCTTTCACAAGAAACATATTTTCCAAAATTCGCCTTTAAAAGACTCAAGTATATTTCTGTTGGTCTAAGAAATTAACAAAATGCCAAGAACTCTTTCACAAGAAAATATATTTTCCAAAATTCACCTTTAAAAGACTCAAGTATATAGGCTTATCGGTCTAACCGATAAACTAAATCAATATCCACATTTTCTTTTCCATCTTCCAGCCTCTTTACTTCCTGGAATTAGCCCTGGGGCAGTTCTCCTCCTGTGGGAGCGTCAAGGTCTGGAAGATGGTTCCTGCGTCTAAAGGTGAGGGAACTGCAGGGTGGTCTGCCCTGCTTCTTTCTCTGATAATGGAGTTCGTTTTCTCTTTTTTTTCCGCGCGTACTCTATTTGTAAATGAATTATCTTAACACCATCGCAGAATCTATAGATTTATGCATGAAAATACCGGCGCATAGCCTATACAAACCCACACATAGATAAATAAACGCGATTATAATGCTTCACTGAAAATTATAACAGCTAGAGAAACATTACTATGAATTAGACTCTACTGATGCAGCCATAATTCTAGTACCATCCGAAGGGTTCACCTCCTGAATAATAATAATGACAATAATAGCCAATGTGAGCTAGTACCATGCGAATAGGGTTCACCTTCTGAGTAATAATGATACTGACGACAATCCTCCTTGGCAGGCGTCGGGTACGGGCAGCTGATTGGCACCTGGTGCGTGGAGACGTACTATTGCTCCCTGATGGCCATCAACGTGTTCTATTTCTTTGCGTCTTTTGCGTCGGTGCTCCCTTGGTCGTACTGCGACCCGGACTGGGCTGACGCCTATTGCGTCGATTCGGGGAACTTCACGAAGACGAACTCTTCTAATATCACCACCAAGTCCTCGGCTGAGGAATACTTCGAGTGAGTTTCAGTCTTTTGATCGCATGTTCGTGATTTTTAACAATATTTTTTCTGTTCGTTGGTTTTTATTCAGTGATTCTTGTCGTCATCAATTGTTCGATTAAGTTTTGATACCCGTTTATCAATATTATCCATATTGTTGCTTTAACTTGAAGTCAAAAGATATACCAACATTTATCATTATAATTCTTTTCATGTAATATAGATTTCTGTCCTTCTATGAGATGCATTCACAATCAATTTTATATATAAGAAAATTTTTGCTGCATTATATTGAACATTTAAACGAATATTTCAGGATTGTCTTCTTTGTCTATTCTGAAGAAGTTCATTTTATCTTCAATTACAGTCTTCTCATTATTATTATTATTATTATTATTATTATTATTATTATTATTATTATTATTATTATTATTACACATTGAGACTAATCCCATGTATTTCGTTCTTAGCCTAATCAGGTTCAAAGACAAGTAGGCCTACTGTTTATTCCAACACTAAACAAAATTTCAAAAACACTAAGGGAGGGAGGGTGGACCTTTCCTAGCTAGTGACCCCCAAGGATTTTCGTGGTCGTTATGTAGGACTAATATTTTTTGGTGGTCATTATCTTGATGATATTTACAGGACACACTATCTAAAAAAAGGTGCATAGAAGGTTCAGCCTCTTGAAACCAAGCTGGAGAATACGTTCCCTGTAAAAATCCCAGACTTAATAAGTCAAAAAGTCTAAATTTAAACCTTCCTAACAGCAACTACGTGTTGCACAAGGCTGACAACATAGACGACGGCATCGGCGCTCCAGAGTGGCGACTCACTCTCTGTCTTCTGTTCTCCTGGATCGTGGTCTTCCTCACTTTAGTCAAGGGCGTCGAATCATCAGGAAAGGTGAGAGAGAGAGAGAGAGAGAGAGAGAGAGAGAGAGAGAAAGTCTGATATCTCGTGAATGGTTACACCCATTAGGCCGATGGTTGTTATGGGTCGAGGCAATGCCTTTACAACGGCGCCTCTCAATCGTTAGTTATCTTTAATTGTTAAGCTCTTTAATTCTTTTTTTTTTCGTTTTTTTCACATCTTATTTCAGGTCTCTTTTCTTATTTCATTTTGTTCTTCTCTAAATATGAATTTTCCAACAATATATTACTTCGCCCAATCCTAAAATCACAAGTTACACAATCTGGTGTTTTAAAGCAACAATTTGACTTGTTGTAACCCGGGAGTTACCAATGCTATTCGACATCTTAATGGTTACCAAAGAGAAAGATTTCATAGTATTTTTGCCAAATTGCGCTCATTTTATCGTTTTACTTCTAACTGTAAATCGTTATTTCCGTTATCGAAACTACTTTGCCTTAGAATCTATCTTACTCCTCCCCCTCCTCTTCCAGGCAGCCTACTTCACCGCTCTCTTCCCCTACGTGGTCCTGCTGACGCTCCTGATTCGCGGAGCCATGCTTCCAGGAGCCGTCGACGGTGTCCTATACTTCATCACCCCTCAGTGGGAGAAGCTACTCGACCCTAATGTAAGTCTCTTTGAGTCTTTCCTGTTCTTTTGACCTAGATGAAAAAAATCGTTTAGTCTCAGAGGAATGAGCAATGGCAGAATGGTCGAAATTGTCCCATAACTGCTTTGATTAGTATATGTACTCTCCGGTTCCTCCATGCAGGTCTGGTACGCGGCTGTGACGCAGTGCTTCTTCAGCCTTTCCGTAGGATTTGGCGCCATCATCAGTTATGCATCGTACAACGATTTCCGCCATAATATCTACAGGTATAAGAAAGAATCCTTTATCTCTTTAAACCGTTTTCGAGTTCGTGGCTGTGAAAGGGATTATTCTTACTGAATATAATATATAGCTTTGATTCTGTCACTTATTATGGGCTACTATTTTCGCATAAAAGCAATATCTGAATTGCATAAGAGAAACAGTATTTTTAAGGAACTGATCAAAAAAAATAAAACTTATTAGTCTGATTCCTAGAGAAATTCGGATCACCTGAAGATTAGCGACCCCTAATACCTCTCCTGAAGAAAATCGACCCCAATATTTTCCTCCTGAAGAAAAGCGACCACAATATTTTCCACCTGAAGATAAACGACCCCTGCTTTTTGGTGTCTCCAATCTTCAGGTGACCCACTTTAGCTCATAATATTATAGAAAAAAGGAGAAAAAAATATAGATATATATTCATTAAAAACTACTTTATTGAAAATTTGTTAAAAACTCAGCATATTGTCTTGCAATTTCAGTACAAAAATAATCAAACCTACTGTAACCCCTGTGGCTAGCGAGCGCAACATTACCTCTTGCCAGAACATACCGAGCTTGTCAAGAATCTTTAAATATGCGGATAAGGCGCGAAGCGCCGTTCCGCCACGGCCTTACTGTAACCCCTGTTAATTCCTCACCTTAAGAAAAACGACCCCAATATCTTCCACCTGAAGAAAAACGACCGCAGCGTGTACTGGGGTCGTTTTTCTTCAGGTGATCCAGAAATTCTATCGCCAAACAGTTCTTATCAGTTACTGCCAATCAACTACAGTCAACCTTGACAGAGCTAATCTCACAAACTCCTTTCTAGAGACACCTGGATCCTCAGCTTGGCCGATACGCTCACTTCTCTCTTGGCTGGGTTCACCATATTCTGCATCCTTGGCAACTTGGCCTACGAGCTCGGCGAGAAGGTCGAGGACGTCGTAAAGGGAGGATCAGGACTTGCCTTTATATCCTATCCGCAGGCCTTGACCAAGTTCGAAACTGCGCCACAGGTAACCGAAGAACCCTTGAGTTCACCCGATGGTCTAGGACTCTAGACCATGGTCTAAAAGCGTTCATCCTTACAACGTAACAACGAACTTCTTTCCCGTCTCACTTTCTAGAGACCGTGGTCTCACACACTTTCTAGGCCGTGGTCTCACCCAAATGAGTTAAAATCCATAGGCCTAGTACTTCATGACTGCATTATTATGTAACAATTAGGAAGGGTGATTTTTTTGTAAACATGCCTCATTTTGACCTGAAGAACGGGAAGTTTTAATTTAAATATACGGACTGATTATTTTAATGTGACGTAGGCCTACACTTTAAATTCCTGGACTTTTCACTACTTTTATTTTGTAATCACTGGCATCAGTTTACCTTACCCTGTCTGAAGGTAGGCCCAATTTATATATTTCTGTTACAGTTAACTCAATAGAAGATACACAATTCAAATGTAAACTAAAAACAAAATACAGCTATTTCATTTGTCTCGAATATCCCCATCAAACTGTAAGCATAGATACTACGAGCCTCCATCATGTTGATAATTGTACTATCAGTTGATAATATTACATAATTTAAGCTATTGCCTTCTTCTGCAGCTGTTCGCGGTGCTCTTCTTCTTGATGATGTTCACGTTAGGCTTGGGCTCATCAACGGCTCTCACCAGCAACATCATAGCCGTCTTTACCGACCAGTTCCCGAAGGTTAAGAAAGTCTACATCTGTGCGGCTGTCTGCGTTGTCAATTTCCTGTTTGGCCTCATCTACGTTACGCCAGTAAGTCAACCTAACCGGATAGGTACTGAGGCTCTTTGCTTTTGTAAATTCTGATAAAACGTTAACTCTGAGTTACGTTATATTAAGTCTTTTAATATGGTTAAAATGTCTTCATTTGCCTCTGAAATATAAAACAGTTGAGTATGTGTAAATTTTCACTATTATTGTCATGATTATTATCATAGGGAGGCCAGTGGATGGTAGACCTAGTGGACTACTTCGGAGCCGGGTTCATCATCTATGTGCTGGTCATCATCGAAACGATTTCAGTCAACTATATCTACGGTATGCACGCAGTCCCATAGAGCAATATAAACCCATAACTTAAAAAAGGCCAAAGTTACAAATAATTCTTATAAAAAAATCAGTCTGATCATTTAACTCCTCTTCCGTATTCCCCAGGTTTGCGAAATCTCCTGAGAGACATTAAATTCATGCTGGACGTTGACCTGGGTATCTACTGGAAGTTCTGCTGGGCATTCTTCATACCCGTCAGCCTGACGGGCATCCTCCTGTACAGCTTTATTGACCTCAATTTGCCCACTTTTGACGGAAAGACCTACCCAGATAGCGCCTACGGTGATTAGACCTATGTCGTACATGCTATCTCCTGCTTCTCAGAATATAAACGCTCTTTCATTTAAAACCTTTAGTAACCATATTATTATTGTTATTATCATTACCTGTCACGTCAAATTCGTTTTAGACTTTGTTATAACTATATTATGTGTAGTGCATTACCTGTAGATTATGTGCGATCCAGTTTGTATATAAGAGTAAATTGTGTTTCATACAGCAGGAATATTTCTATAATTTTTTTTTTTAGCTTTCTTTCTAATTATCCATATTTCCTGTTTATCCTGTTTTCGTATGTCTTTTCATCTCTGATATAACTCAAAAAATTATTTATTTAACGAAACTGTGCATTATTTTGCCCGAGTACAGCATTATATATATATATATATACATATATATATAGATATTGTTTTCTTTCTAATATCCATATTTCCTGTTTATCTTGTGTTCGTATGTGTTTTCATTTCTGATATAGCCCAGAAAATTATTTATTTAACGAAACAGTAGACTATTTTGCCCAAGTACAACAGTGCATCTTTAGGCCTATATCATCTTGATTATTATAAGTTTTGCCCATATGCTTTCTCATCTCTTTTTTTTTTACGTTTCTTTAGATAAGTACCGTTCTTTTTTCACCTTTTTTTTTTAACGAAACAGTACACTATTTTTGCCTAAATACAACAGCGAAGCTTAGGCCTATGTCCTCTTGATTATTATAAATTTTGCCCATAAGCTTTCTCATCTCTTCTTTTACGTTTCTTTAGGTAAATAGACTTCTTTTCCACCCACAGCAAGTGGCTGGGTCCTTTCAGCTATCGCCATAGGCATGGTGCCAATTTGGTTTGGTCATTCGGTGTATCGCGCGGATGGACAAGACATAAAACAGGTAATATTGAATCTTGAAAGTAAGGTTTATTCGTAAATTTGACATATTAAAAAAAGTTTAGATGATCTATTTCATCGAAATATTTTAGACCTTGGTCTAAGAAAGAGAATGTCTGTTGACGGCGGTCCGCTCCTTCTTAGACCAAGGTCTCTAGACCGAGGTTCTCTAGACCTTGCCTCAGACATAAAACGGTTCTCCGAATGATGCCTTTTCTCCTCCTTCCGCAGAAACTCAGCAATGTCTTTAAACCCAAGGCCGGGTGGGGGCCAAAGAGAGCGAAGTTTAGGAAAGAATGGGAATCATTACGAAGTAACCGTCAGACAAGCACCAAGAACATGTCCACAGAGCTATAATGCTTCTCATTACGTCATTGGAGACGTGTCAAAAATGCGCTTATCCGGGGGAGATGTTTCAAGGATAAGTCTATTCTGTGGAAATGTTTCAAGATTAAGTCTATTCTGTGGAGATGTTTCAAGGATAAGTCTATTCTGTGGAGATGTTTCAAGGATAATTCTATTCTGTGGATTTGTTTCAAGATTAAGTCTATTCTGTGAAGATGTATCAAGAATATACGTCTATTCAGTGGAGATGTTTCAAGAATACGTCTATTCTGTGGAGATGTATCAAAAATACGTCTATTCTGTGGAGATGTACCAAGAGTACTTCTATCCAGCGGAGATGTTTCAAGAATTAGCCTATCCGGTGGAGATGTCTCAAGAATACTTCTATCCTGTGGAGATGTAACAAGAATAATTCTATTCGGTGGAGATGTAACAAGAATACATCTATCCAGAGGAGATGTTTCAAGAATTAGCCTATTCGGTGGAGAAGTTTCAAGAATACGTCTACTCTGTGGAGACAACCTAGAGGCTACCCACTCAACACAGACGTATTGAGAAGCTTTTTTTTTTTTAATCTGTGATAATTCATTAGTTTTAAGTTATCAATTTAATTTCCGTTATTTTTTCTAGTCCCTTGATTAATATAAACACATGTACCATAAACTAGAAGATGAATATAATGATTGTAAATTAGATTACCCTAGGCTAGATTAGGTTTGGTTAGTTAGACTTGCTTTAACTAGTACTCACTTGAACTAGTACAAAAGCCTATCTTCCCGAATATGACGTATATACTAAACAGATGAACTATAAGACAATGCTGTATATATTTTAATTCAGTTGCAGATTTTTTCCGTTCATTGTAAACCTATTTTTTCTTTGAATAAATATATCAGTTAATGTCATTTTTTTAGCATTTTCCTTTATATTTACGGAAACGAGGGTTAACCAGATTATAAAAAAATAAAATCTATTTTTCAGAAAAGAAAGATGTGAGGTAGTCTCGATATATTTTATATATATATATATATATATATAATATATATATATATATATTATATATATATATTTTAAAAGGAACCATAAAAATACCAAAGTATAGAGAGAGGGATACTATATTTCAGAGACTGCTGTCTCCCTCTTCAGGTAGATGAATGAGAAAAGTTATAGAAAAGGTGGTATTTATACCAAGAGGGTTATATCCACAGGTAAGCCAATTTAGGTCACTCCCGCTGATAATCTTCCTTTAATCTTCTTAAGCGTCGGTTGAATGAAAACCTTGTTGATGATATCTGAGTCCCATGCTCCCTTTGAGATATTCATTACCTCCCTCTCTTTAATCAAGGCCGATTCCATAATTTGACTCTTGTACCAGCAGTTGCTGCTATAAATTATGCGTGACAAACTCCTGTTTATTCTATGGTTATGTTCATTTATATGGTTGGAAACAACTGAGTTCTGTTGTCTATACCTAACTGACTGTTCCTCTTGGTATAAATACCACCTTTTCTGTAACTTTTCTCATTCATCTACCTGAAGAGGGAGACAGCAGTCTCTGAAATATAGTATTTTCTCTCTCTATATTTTTGGTGTTTTTATGGGCTCCTTTTATTAGATGGAATTCTGTTATAAAGGAACATTTTTACCTGTCATATATATATATATATATTATAATATAATATATATATAAATAATATATATATATATTATTTCTCTCTCTATATTTTGGTTTTTTTTATGGGCTTCCTTTTATTGGATGGGAATTCTGTTATACAGAAACATTTTTTTACCAGTCACTCACACCACACACACACACACACATATATATATATATATTTATATATATATATATATATATATATATATATATATATATGTTTTACTTATTAAACAAAGGAATGCAATAATTGCTAGATAAACGTTACATTTAATCCAATTGTATTTCATGACAATACTTGAATCACCATCTGACAATTATACCAGCTTACCGACGTATAGTACATTATTTATGATTTTTTTTCTATATATATAATAGCAACAAGCCCTTTCATCTAGAAGGGAAAGGACTGGCTTAGGAAAAAACAAGAATGTGGTTAGCGTCATATTTCTTCTCAAACTAAATCAAGCCAGCGCGGAAGAAACGCGTGTCATATAGAAATGATATATACTCTTTAAGTCAGTTCAGAGGTTATAACTAATTTGCTTTATCAAGGGAAATGGTCTAATATTATCAAAATAAAGTAGTAAAGTTTGGACGATGGAAAAAGTAATAAGTAACAATTATCATTCTGGACCGCTTTTAAGTATATAATATTTGTATATGTCTTCTGATGTCCAAGCTATTATCCTTTTTGCAAGAATATATAAATAGTCAGAAGCGTACAAGGGTGGATATTATCAACTTAACTCCTACTAACAATTACTTTTCGTGCCTACAGTACCCCCTGTGACAAAAGCACCTATTATCTTAGCCTTATCTAAACTTACCCTCGTTTATGAAAAGTATAACTAGAACTTTACCCCATTTGTCAAAGAGCTTACTGTAGGTAGGTCTAGAACTCTATCATAACTTAAATATTAAGAGTGGTAAGCAATAGAGCACTCTATCACCGCCACTTACTTATTTGGTTAAACTGTATTGGCTCTTAGGCTCAGCAAATCACAGAAATTATATACAAAATCCACTAAAAGACAAGTTCTTTGTTATTTAGAAGACAGTGGTTATGTAAAGGATTGAGATTGTAGCCTTCTAAAAGAAAAGAAAAATATGCTAGTTCTCCCTCTCTCTTGGTATGATAGAAAGATTGAAGTGAAAACAGCCGAATTCTACAAAAGTGCTCTGAAAATTCATTAATTTCTCTCTCTCTCTCTTAATATTAATAGACTGAATGAAATAGTACAGAATAGTTCAGAAAGATACTCCGAAAACTTGCTCTCTCTCTCTCTCTCTCTTGGTGTGATAGGACAAATGAAAATAAACAGAAGAACCATCCACAAAAATATCTGAAAATTCTTTGTTATCTCTCTCTTTCTCTTTCTCCTTACAGGCGCAAAGAAGTCAAAAGAAATGCCTCCTTAATCCCTCGTGTCGTCTCTCTACTTCTCCCATTGCAAACGTGGTTGGTGCACCTTGTCTCTGACTGTTGGTACTACCCGTAGTACTATACAGGAGAGCTCATGCATCCCAGCCGGCAATCCATCGCTATGTTCTGAGACGTTTCCTGCTGGAGACATTCGCGTCTGCAAGATTTCAATATTCAAGTCTGTTAGCTTTCGTCGTGATGGTGTGGGGAGGTCTAATGTACTATCTATAAAGGGAATTTAAAGGTTCGAACCTGTTAACTTTCATTGTGATGGTATGGTTAGGCCTAATGGACTCTATACGTGATTAATTTTAACAAATGGACGCTTAATTATCAGTCTTTTGGGAGTTTCAGGCATTGAGATTTATGCGGTTTAAGATTGATTTTTAATTCTACCTGGTAAATATGTTTTGGGAAACAATAAAATGAAAAAGTTGGAAAGAATACTAAGAATTACACGTTTAATAAAGCTTATCTCTGGAAGTAAAGAAAGATCACCTTTTTATTAGAATATCCATGCCGAATTAGAAGCTCTGCTCTGCAACCATGCTGTTGAGCACATTCCATGTGGCAACATAGGTGGCGTCTTTATTGCTTTCCTGTTGAGAGAAAAAAAATTAAAAATCCCAATAATTGTTGTCTAGAATTTTGAACATGAATGTAGATATCTACTCCATATGATGCAAATACTTCCATTGATTACTGCTGCACACATGCTTAAATAATGGTAGAAGTTCCTTGAAATTGCCCCCCAAAAAAAAAAAATTAAAATTAAACTCTCACCTCAGTTTTTGGAAAAATCAGCCTACACGTTCAAAGATCTGCCACCAATGTGAGCCTCCATCCTCCATTTTGACTTGCTTGGCGCCTTTTTTTTTTTTGTGGGTGGGGGGGTGGGGGGTGGTCTGTGATAGTTGGGGTGACTTGAGGGTGACCTGAACGCGCAGTCCAGAAGTGAACGAGCAGAATCCTATCCTGGAAACTGGGCGTTCAAATGACGCTTTCACCGCCTTAGTCTAATGGCGTTGCTGGTGGTAGTTGGCCCGTGAACCGTATAGCCACGAGCGAACTCCATCAAGTTCGCTTTCACATTTGTGTTGCCCCGATGATTACATGCAACATAACACAAACAAAGCAAAGAATAAAGTTAAAATTAACGAAAGAACGAGAAAATTAAAGATATAAATGACCAAAGGAAAGAATACAAGGGGCAGATAATAAGAAACGAACAAAGAACTTGATTCAGCTCACGGGCAGCCGAACTTCGCAGCAGCGGGTAAAACCACATTGTCTCTAGTCCCAAGAGCATTTTTACCTCTTTTGCTTTATTGCACTTTCGTAAAGCACAGGATGATAATCTTTACTGAAAGTAAATGTATTTACAGTGTGAGATCTTTGCTAATGAAAAGGACTGGGCTAATTTGTTATATAAGTTACTGGATCTAATTTCGTGGCAAATGACAGTAATAGGTATATATATATATATATAATATAAATTATAATATAGATATATATAATATATATAAAATATAATAAATATATAATATATATAATATATCTATATATATATATATATACTATATATAGTGTACGTGTGTGTGTGTGTTCAATTTAGCTTAATATTCACATCTACATATCTTATAATTGACAGTAAGCTGGAGTTATTTCTGTCCAATGGATTTTACCAATGTAGGGTCTACCGTATGCTCGAAGACGATAAAACGCGCCAGTAAAGTTTAGCCTCTGTGTTGGCTTTTACAACTATTAAGCACCATTAAATTAAATTTATAACTGTTGTGAACACGCATCCTCGCCCAGACATAATGCACAGTCACTTTGCAGGCTCAAGTCATCCGGTGCTTGTTTTCTTTAGTTATTTCTTCATTTCCTCTTTCGCTACTTGTTGTTGTCCTATTTTGCTTTCTCATATTCTCTTCTGCATCATCATACGCAGTATTGGCAACAATTAGAAACCCGTCTACCTAATTAATGAGAGAGAATTGGGGGCGTTCTCCTTAACAAGTTCTCAACCTCTGAATCACTGCGCCCCGTTCAGGTGAACCAAACTCTCCCGTTTAACGGGTATGACTCATTAGCAAGCAGGCTTGCAGCCTGCTTGCGAATCTCGTTTGCTTGCTTACATTTTTTTTATTCTTTGCATTGCCTGGTCGCCTTTGAAAACTTTTTCTGCTATGCAAAGAACCTTTAAATCTTCTTACTTCAACGTCCAAAAGAAATATTCAAATAAGGTGTAGCGTCATTTAGGCCTATAGAACTGTCCTTGCTGGTTCTGCTTCATATGCAAATGAGCTTCATATAACACTAAACCAAAATTGGAAAGGTTGTAAGTTGGTTATTGGCGAAATTGCCCTCATATTTACTTTATTTCGATGAAAAATAACGAGAAAAGTGTCCCTACAAAGTTACCACTGCTCACTAGTATTACTATGCCGACGTGCACTTGACGAATTTCTTCTTCCCTCGTAAGGTCTCCAACCACTGCATGTTCACTTAAAGCTACTTAATTCGATTCTTAATGGTATGCTAAGCCTTAAGTACAACAGTTCCAGCTGCAGAAAGGGGGACCTGACGTTTTGATTTACAATTTTTTGCTTGTGACTGGGTACAAGATCGCCAAATAAAAATTTCAAACAGTTTTCTTTCTCTGCCACCTATGTGCCCTCACTACTATCAGTCTAGCCAACACTTAGCTGTACACCTATGCCATTGTTTCTTATTAGCTATAATCTTGTCACATTAGCTGACCACCTAGGTGCCAGTGAGAGGTCTTCCTAAATTACCAATCTGCTTAACATTGA
>NC_061098.1:9492561-9523539 GCF_015104395.2 Macrobrachium nipponense
ACTTAAACATTTTAATCATATGCGTGGGCGATATCTTGGAAAATTCCTCAGCTTTTGCCCTGAAGATTTATATCAGCAATTTCCTCTCTTAAGAATATGGTACAGCCATAATTACCATTATTGTTCTGTCATTAATTTTACAATCAAATAGAAGGTTGTACTCCGGGATTAATGAGGGTATGGTTGGGAGGGAGATTCTGATTAGGTTGGAAGCCAGGGAAGGGGAAATTTGAGACATGTATCATTTGGTGAGAAGGGGAGAGAAGCTACATGCAATCCATGTAGGGCAAAATTCCTCTAGGAGGGCCATCTGGAGCGATCAATGTCAGTTGTTATACAACTGTCTGTGTCAATGGCTGTGCCTTTTTCCAATTCTGTTTTGGAAACATCACCAACATGCAATCAGGGCTGTTACTGGCATTCAGTGGAACAAGGGGAGGAGGAGGAGGAGGAGGAGGAGGAGGAGGAGGAGGAGGAGGAGGAGGAGGAGGAGGAGGAGGAGGAGGAGGAGGAGGAGGAGGAGGGGGGGGGGGGGGGGGGGGGGGGGGGGGGCGGGGGGGGGGGGGGGAGGTTGGAAGCATCACTGCCACCTCAGTCCTCCAGGATAATTTCATATGAGGTGAAATTTTTTTGTGACAAGTTTCGCACAGATACTGGGTGCACTGCCAAGCAGCAGTTATTTATGCAGTTAATCAACCTAGTTTCATTTTCCAGTATAACTGGAAAAGTAGGTTTGCATTTTCTATGCTAAATTGGATAGATAGCTACAAGCACATGGCATTTGTTCTCGTGGAAGACCCAACAACTGCTTGGGATTTTTGCAATCATAGCTTTGAATGTATTTTTTGGACTTTTTTTTTTTTTTTTTTTTTTTTTTTTTATCCTAGTGGATAAATAAAAGTATAATCCACGAAGGAAAAATAAACAACAGAGTTTCTGCAAGATCTTTCGACTCGACGTCTTTTACTCAGCAGATAATTTGACTTACATGAGGGATTGACAGTACAGGAAAGCTTGTATAACTGACAGATAGGGATTATAAGGAGATTAGTACCTAGAATCCAGCACACCTGGAGAATGAGTAACCTTTCCAAACAAGCATAAAAAAAGTTAAGTCAATCTGCTCAAACACAAGGACAAGACAAAGGATTATATATGGTGACAGCTATTCAGAACTTTGGTAAACAAAAACTCATTCACAATACATATTTAACACATATACAATGAAGATATCTCTAAGGCAACTAATTTGTATTTAAGTCTGTAAATACAGGCAGTTCCCGGGTTACGACGGTCTCGGCTTACAACGTTCCGAATTACGACGCTTTTCAATTATATTCATCAGACATTATTTCCAGGGTTACGACGCCTACAACGCTCATCTGGCAGATGAAATATAACACCAAAAATGCAAAATAATCAATGTTTGAAGGTTTTTTTGATGAAAAATGCCATAAGAATGCAGTTTACATAGTTTTCAATGCACCCAAAGCATTAAAAGTAAGGTTTTCTTAGGATTTTTGACGATGTTCCGGCTAACGACGCGTCTCAAGAACATAAACCCTGTCGTAACCCGGGGACTGCCTGTATATCTATAAGGTCATTCTTAAAAATGTTACAAATACAAAGGTCTAAATGAAACAGGCCACGACTAATATTAAAATTACAATGGAAAGTAAGTTGCATTATGGCAGATTCTATAAGATTTCGTGATAAGACATCTTTTGACCTTGCAATTACTGAACTACCATTCCAATTCATTCGGTGGTTGTTTTCACCTAAATGAATGAATATTGTATTAGATGTTTACCCAGTTTTTACAGAATATTTATGCTGGTTTAATCTTACTTCTAAGCCCTTGCTCGACTGTCCGAGATAAATAGAGGAGCAGTACATACATGGAATTTTATATATTATGTTGTTGCTTTCCCTGAGGACATTTTTTATTAACATTCCTTTTAGTGTGTTATTATAGGAAAAAACAAGGTTGACCTTAAAGGCTTTTAACAATGATTTAATGGTTTCAAATCCGTTAAAATAAGATGAACTGAGAATGTTCTTAAAATTTTCTTTCTCTGTGTTACTTACACTATAAAATTTTTGTGGGCTTTATTATAACAAATATCTAATATAGTTGAAGAATAACATAAATCTTTCCCTATTTTCCTTATGTATTAAAATTCTTGATCGAAAAAATTGATGTTTTGATGTTAAATAAACATGAGTTAAGTTGTTGGTTGGTTTCCTATAAATACTGAATTTACATTGAAATGGTTCTCTATGTATCAAAACATCCAAGAAAGGGAAGTAATTGTCTTTTTCCAATTCTTGAGTAAACTTAATTTCATGGTAACTGGTTATTTAATTTAGAGTGTAAATCATTTACATCAATACCAGCAGGCAGAACAGATAAAATATCATCAACATATCTATACCATTTTACAGGAATATTAGTAAGTAGCATTTTTCAAAGAATTCCATGTACAAGTTTGAGAGGAGTGGTGATAAAGGGTTGCCCATTGCCATGCCAAATATTTCTTGATAAAAGTCACCATTGAATATAAACTTACAATCACAAATCAACAACCTAGTGAGTGAAATTATGTGACTTATAGGTAGAGGTAATTCATGCCGAGTTAGTTCATTACTAAAATATTCTAAAATAGAGTCTATTGGGACTTCAGTAAAAACAAAACATACATCAAAACTAACGAATCTATAAGTGGGGCAAAGAGCAATTTTGTTTAATTTATCAACTAAATCTAGAGAATTATATATATGATATATATATTTCAAAAATTTATACGAAATTGAACCAACAGTACTGATAATAGGCCGCACAGGGTTATTTTCTGTACGTTTTGACTAATCCATACAGGTAAGGTAGCGAAGGAGATTTTACTGACAATTTGCCTAGTAGTTCTGTTTGATATTTTGTTGGTTTTTTATAAGCCACATCATCATCTAGTAGGGATGATGATGGATCAAGAAATTGAATACATAAGAAAAATAGGGAAAGATTTATGTTATCCTTCACATATATTAGATATTTGTTATAATAAAGCCCACAAAAATTTTGTAATGTAAGTAACACGGAGAAAGAAAATTCTAAGAACATTCTCAGTTTACCTTATTTTAACGGATTTGAAACCATTAAATCATTGTTAAAAGCCTTTAAGGTCAACCTTGTTTTTTCCTATAACAACACACTAAAAGGAATGTAAATAAAAAATGCCCCCCGGGAAAGCAACAACATATTATATAAAATTCCATGTATGTACTGCTCCTCTTTTCTTCTCAGACAGTCGAGCAAGGGCTTAGAAGTAAGATTAAACCAGCATAAATATTCTGTGAAAACTGGGCAAACATCTAATGCAACATTCATTCATTTATGTGAAAACAACCACCGAATAAATTAGATTGTTAGTTCAGTACTAATTGCAAGGTCAAAAGATGTCTTTATCACAAAATCTTTTAGAATCTGCCATAACACAACTTACTTCCCATTGTAATTTTAATATTACTCGTGGCCTGTTTCACTTAGACCCTTGTATTTGTAACATGTTTAAGAATGACCTTAAAGATATATTTACAGACTTAAATAAAAATTAGTTGCCTTAGAGATATCTTTGTTGAATATGTATTGTGAATAAGTTTTTCTTTACCAAATTTCTGAATAGTTGTTACCCTATATAATCCTTTAATTGTCTCGTCCTTGTGTCTGAGCAGCTTGACTTAATCTTTTTTCTTTTAAATTGTACTCATGTTTATGCTTGTTTGGGAAGGTTACTCATTCTCCAGGTGTGCCGGATTCTAGGTACTAATCTCCCTATAATCCCTATCTGTAAGTTATACGAGCTTTCCTGTACTGTCAATTCCTCATGTAGGTCAATTTATCTGCTGAGCAAAGGACGTTGAGTCGAAAGATCTTGCAGAAACTCAGTTGTTTATTTTTCCTTCGTGGCTTATACCTTTATTTATGGATTTATCACGTTTCCAAACTTTCGTGATTCAGTTATACATTCTAGTGGATAAATGAATGTGACCTGTAATCTTCAAGCACCATTTTACATATGTCTACTATTTTTCTAGGTACCTCCAGTTTCACTGTAAGGTATGCACCCATGTGTTTACATTGCCTATTAGTCAAGGTCGCTATGTTTACATGGGAAGATACTAAAATAATAATAATACATAACACTATTGTCAATACTACTGATTATCACAATAACAGCTATACTATAGCTAACAGTATAGTTGAGATCAAATTAATCAATAACACTTAAACAAATGTATACATGGATTAAAGGAAAGGAATTGTAGTGGATAAATATTTTGAACATTAAATATTAAGCATTAGTAAAAGTAAGTATATTAATACGTTAATTAATTGTAGCTGTAGTGTTTTGAAGACTTCAAAAAAGCAAGTAACAATAATGACAGGATTTTTCTATCCAGCACAAAAGGCAATAGTTTCTCGAGTTGAACACAACCCCACTACAGTGAATCACAAGAGGAAAGGTATACTATAAGCAACTGAAAACAAAAAAGCCTTTTGTACTTATCCCAAAACACACACAATACTTGAAATGAACTGTTCAGAAAGACAAAAGACTTACCTAGTTTTGTTAATATCTATGCCAGGGTTAACAAAAAGGGATGCCAAGGCTGATTTCCCCACTCCCTGTGTTCCCATCATGGCAACAACAAGGAAATTACTTTGATCTAAAAGATATGGACTCAAATCATCACACAAGGTCAAGCTTTCATCCAGAAGACGAGTCGGCCCCTTCATAATCCTCTCTGGCATCAGGGAGGCTGAAAATTACAAGTAGAAAAATATTTTCTTGGTACACGTATATGGCATTTCTACAAGGCACTATAAAAATAAGTTACATATTATACCAATCAATTTTTTGCAGGGTATGAAAAGTACTTTCAATACTTTGTAATATATTAACATCTTTATCACACAGCATGTATAAAAATAATAATCAACCATAGACCTTATACTGAGAACAATGAAAACTTCCCCTTACCCTCCATCATCAATGGCTTTGAAGCAATTTGGAAATGCTGGGTAGTAGATGAGCTTCCTGATGCATTTGGCACAGAATCTTTCCTGTAGTATAATAAAATACCAAAATCAGAACCATGTTTTTATGAACAGTGCATGGACTATGCTGTAAGCCAATGCTTATTCATATGCTTTACCAAGTAGCTTTGTAACACAAGAAGGAAACCCACACCAAATAAATTTCTACAACCGAAATGTAACTAACTCTGATAATTGCAAAACACTACCTTGCAGCTGTCACCGATGGATTGGGTGACGTTGATCGCTGTTCACTTGTGCTACGCGTTCTTGACAGAATCACAGGTGTGGAAGCCAAAACACCACCGGGACTTTGAGAACTATCATTCTCTCCCCCTTCAGCATCGACCAGACGTCCAGGCGGTCGTCCAGAATCCCGTGAAAATATGGCACTCCTGGCATTCTCATTTATGCGCAACACACCACCGCTACCAAGGCTGCCTCTCTTTTCCCAGTCTTCATGGTACCTGGATCCTCGCTTATCCCAATTTGTTGGGTGAGGATGATCATAGTGATTGGAATAACCGCTGGAACCACCTTTGTATTCGTGAGGTGGCTTCCCCAAAACATGAATCACCGGCGCTCTCATGCTTTCTGGGAGGAAAGTCTCAAATTCCCGATCAGGCTGGAAAATGAAGTGAATGTGGTTAGAGACAACAAACATTAGAAAACATTAGAAACATCATCAAATAACCTATTGGATAAAATTAAAAAGGTTAAAATGACATTTTTTTCTTTGTATATTTTGATTTTTTCTTCATATGAAAACCTAGTCATTTTTTAGTAAAGGCAGTCCCGGGCTTACAATGGGTTCAGCTTACAGTGTTCCAGGTTACAATGCTTTTCAATCATATTCATCAGAAATTATTTCCAGGTTTAAGCTACACGTTCCAGGGTTACAGCGCTTTCGGCGCCAATCTGCCATAAGAAATAGACTCCAAAAATACAAATATTCAATATTTGAAGTTTTTTTGATAAAAAATGCAATAAAAATGTAGTTTACATAGTTTTAAATACACCCAAAGCATTAAAAGTAAGGTTTTCTTTGGAGTTTTGACAATGTTCCTGCTTACGTCGTGTCTCAAGAACGGAACCCCGTCAAAAGCCGGGGATTGCCTGTACATGTATTATGTTCAACTAGAATCTATGCCTTTGGTGTATGTCTGACTTTCAAACATGTTTCTCCTTACATGATCATATAATATCCACTTGCTCATCATGTTTACAACTGAGTTGCAACCTTCTTTATTGGATTTTATCATTCACCAGATTTTACCAATGGGTTTGTATTTTTCATGTGCAAGGACATCCCTTGACTCAAGTGAGTTTGATTCCCGATACTATAGGTAGAAAAACTATGTGGATTAAAATCAACTACATATATAAAAATGGTGTAATAACCTACCACATGAATACCACAAACATCCCAGCTTCTTCCCACTACTGTTTCTACATTCAATTTCATTCTAAATATCTCTTTTGTACCAGCCACTAAGTTACTTAAGATACCAATATATATATGGGCATTCACTCAAAAGTACCAAACAGAATTGCAACTGACACAAGCAAACAGGGCCATACTATTTGGAATTTCTGAATAGCTTAACTGCCTCATGGCTGTTAAAGCTGAACATAAGCTGAATCTACGATTTTATTAGCCATTTTTAGATTTTAGTATGGCCTTCAATCACGCAATCAAAACTGGAATTCAGTTGGTCCAAAACTATTTTACAGAATTGCAATGATGAAATAATATTGCATATACTATGACCAAGTTCTCACATAAACTCGAGAGAATATTCCCACCAATAGAAAATTGTTACTTGAATACCAGACCCACTCACATGAATCCCGTGCTGAGCAACGGACAACTGGATATGATTGCTGAAACATACAGTAGGTCTAAATATCTCGGTAATGGTAGTTACAGTAAAATATAACATGACTTGTCCTAGCTATTCATATTAAGTATATAAGGAGACTTTAAAATAACCTTTACATTTAGAACTTTTTAAAAATAATGTTAAAACTTAAAGATACTATTACAACCAGAATATTTACTGCCTGTTGCTTAAGATTTTATCTAATGTTTATATCTGAAGTTTATCTTTATGGTATTTGCTATTTTTTTTGCATATGTTTTATGTTCATTGCATGTTTTGGTGCTATACACAGTGCCCATTTCGCATATAAACTAAGAGACACCAACACCATAAGGACGCAGTAGGTAGTAGTCTTCAGTCTGACCAAATACTCCACTAGCTAGGCCTATGCAGGCTTATCAAAAATCTAGTCTACATATCACAAATCTAGTCTACTCCCAAGCAAAGCAGGCCTAGGCAACCCTACTCCACACAAAAATGCCAAAACCACCAGCCCAAATATGATCATGATTCACTTGGGTAGATCTAGGGTACTTATCCGCGGCGGCCTAGACTATGGCAATTGCGGTTTTTCTACGCAGTTTTACCTACTGAACAAGAATTTTAAGTAATATTTATTCGGACGACTGTAATTAACCCCCAGGGGCCAGTACTAAACACGGCGAAATACATTGGATGGCCCCCAATCCCTAGTGGATATCGTATCCGCGGTTACGTTGCTTGCAGTCCGTGCAGACTGCTTCTGTAGAAATACCTTCACTTGCCTTAGGATATTCTTAAATAAGTTGTTAAAATTAGGGGAAAAGTAGAAAGATAAACATTAACAATCAACAGGGGCCCAAGGCCTATAACATAGGTTAAGGGGGCTGGCCGGCTAATGCCATTTTTTAAGGACAGGACTTTGATATTCACACCACTTAATAAGGTGACTTGGGACATCTCCAAACCGCATATGATTTTCGCCTCTGACTTTTGGTTTTGTGACGCCAGGGCGATTTATCCCAAAAATAACCATTTTTCAAATTCTATCTCCTCCCTTGATATTTAATATTAAGACCTAGGATTACTACCACACATAGACCTGATGTAGACCTCCAATCTAATGAGGAGTTTTTTTTCTAAGAGTCATTTTTTTTTGCTAGATATGAATTTTTCAATATGGTAAAAAAATAAACCCTATAAATCAGGAGAAAACACTTTATAAAAAAAAAAGACAAAACAAAAATTGGAAAAAAGGGCTTCATTTGGTTGTTCTATAATGTCTTTCTGACTTATATACCAAATTCCAATGTTATACCTTTAAAACTAGGTGAGAAGATAGATTTTGAAGGTCAATAGGTATAGTTTTGAGATACAGGCGTTCAAAGTTTTCCTTCGTATTTCTATAAGGACAATGTTAATAAATATGATTATTATGAATATATATTTCTTTTTTGTGTATTAATAAACCAAAACCATTTTATTTATCATAATTTAATCATAAATGATGATCCCTTTGTTCATATATCGTAGCCTGGGGCACTGCTTGAGGCAAGATGGGGCACTCCTTCCTACGCAACTCTCTCTTCCCCCTTCACTAACTCGGCTTATTACAGCGAATGTTCTTCTGTATGTTAGTGAGAGGTTTTCCTTGTATTTTCCTCGACATGATGAAATTCTTGCCGAAACAAAGATGAACAAACATAAATGCAAGAGAGTGTCAGAGGTGAAACTCGAAGGTGTACTCTCTTTTTACAAACACAATTTAATAAATCATGATTATTATGAATTTCATGTTCCATTTTGGGTATTAAAAAACCAAAACTATGTTATTTATCATAAATGAAGATCTCTTTGCTCAAAGATCGTAGCCTTGGGCACAGTGTGACGTGTGCTGTCAGGCAAGACGGGGGCGTTACTACGCAACCCTCCCTTCTCTCTTCACTACCTAGCATATAGTATTATGATATTCTGTAATAATACTTGAGCGATTTTTCTTCGTCTGTATGTTAGCGAGATGTTTTCCTTGTCTTTTCCTCATTGGCATGATGAAATTCTTGCCGAAACATACACAAACATACATAAAAGCAAGCAAATGTCAGAGGTAAAACTCGAACGTGTAGACTACTCGAGGTTTGTGATCGCACTGAATCATGACTGGACTTGGTAGCTGAGTGAAGTCTCCCTTCTTGACTCGGGGAATGTCTACAGATGCCATTTCTCCCAATTTCTTTGACAATAATTATCAAAATTTACGACAATAGAAGAAATATTGCTTTTTCTTCTACGGATCAATGTTTTAGGCTCACTGAGTTATGTTAACTAATTACCCTGTAAATACATATGAAAGTAAGAGGAATTTTGACAAAATATTTCATATACGTATTCTCAATTGCCATATGAAGCTCCATAAATTTTTTCATGACTGCATTTTTCGCCCTATACCCCCATATATAAGGGTTCCGGCCGGGCCCCCTAAGGGGAATAAAAAGTATAAAATAAACGTTACCATAATCAACACACACCTAGGCTAACCTATGACACAGGTCAAGGGGAAAACGAAAGATAGTTAAATGGTGCCCTAATCAACACATCTAGCCTATGACAAGGAAAAAAATATAAATGGTACCCTAATCGGTATTTCTACAGAAGCAGTCCGCACGGACTGCAAGGAAAGTAACTGCGGATACGACATCCACTAGGGATTGGGGCATCCAATGTAGCTATTTCGCCGTGTTAATTACAGTCGTCCGAATAAATATTACTTAAAATTTTTGTTCAGAAGGTAAAACTGCATAGAAAAACCAGAACTGCCATAGTCTAGGACGCCGCAGATAAGTACCCTAGATCTACCCCCTAATCAACATAGGCCATGTCTATGACATAAGTTTACAGGAAAAAAATAACGAAAATGAATGGTGCCTTAACATACATAAGCCTAGGTAGGTATTACAAAGTTTGAGAACAAAAATGCACATCACCATAACCAACATAGGAATAATGAAACATTTTAAAAAACTAAATTAAAATGGTACCCTAATCAACGTAGGTACAAGACAAAGTTTGAGGATGAAAAATGAGCGTCGCCCTAACCAACATAGGCCTCGTCTCTGAAACATTATTAGAAAAATTAAATAAATGGTACAGTAACCAAAACAGGCTTTGTCTATTACGTAGGTTTAATGAAAAAAAAGAAGTAAAATGTACCTTGGCCAAAATAGGCCTTGTCTATGACAGGTTTATAAAAAAAGTATAATAAATGGTAACCTAACCGACATTAGGCCTACGACACAGGTTAACCTTGACAACCTGGCAGCATCGAAGACAGGATGATTTCCTTAAGGCCTTAAAAAATATTCCTAAAACAATCCTTTTTATACGTGTTCACGAACGAGTTAAGGGAAAAATGAGCCTATGTAAGTGTTTTGGGGTTAAAAAATGTACAATGAAAAGTTAGGCTTAAGAGGATATATAGCCCCTGGGGTTATATACATACGTATTAGTTATTAAAAGATATGAAAAACGAGTGAAACTTCTTGGGTTTATCTATGTACTTTGAAACGGAGCTTTTACAGTCGAGTATTTCACAGCAATCGACGCCTGTATTTTAACTGTAATAAGAGCGTGAGTAAAACTATACAGGATAAATCGACGTTTCGGTCGACAGACACAGCTGCGAAATTTATCATTTCGACGCCCAAAACGTCGACGTCAAAAACCCAACACCATTCCAACGGCTCCAACGGACTTCGACGGCGCCATTATGAACCGTATTTCCCTGTATCACCTGTAATGAACAATGAAGAATAACTAGGAAAGCTCTCAATCGACGTGGTCACCCAGAACGGTCTGATATTATGACTCCCCTTGAAAAAAAGGGTCGACGTCAACCCACACCACCACCACCATTCCATTCCAGAGGGCTCGTCGGAATCGACGACGACGTCGACGTCGTCCCTTCTTCCTCGGCCGGAAAAGGTCTTCAGAAACGCCTTACCTTCTGGAACACTTTGCGTATCTTTTTCTTGATTTTAGTCTTGTCGCCTACATCGGCCATAATACAGCTCAGGAGGGCATTGTTTTTTCTTCCCTTTCTTCTGCTGCGACTCGTTTAGAAAGCGGCCATGTTGGAAGGACACTACTACTGACTGTGACTGTGTGGCGGATGGTTGGTTGGATCGGAGGCGTCCGTAGAAAACGACGAGGACCCGTTTTTAGCGGTCACTATGGCAGTTATAGATGGCCCGTTTGTCTTATTCGTTATTTCTAAATTGCTATTCAGTTGTCATAGTAAAATCATTCATAGGTATCACAAACGCATCAAGGAGTTCCCCCCCCTCTCGAACGAGGAGTCTTTTAGCGGTCAATATGACAAATTGACAATCATAGTTGGTGGCCATTTACCGTTAATAATTACTGCCATCGTATTGTTCAGTTGTCAAATATATATATATATATATATATATATATATATATATATATATATATATATATATATATATAATTTAGTATTTCCCCCAGACTGGAGGTTGTTCCCAAGAAACGAAAAGACAATCACTTTTTTTATTGATATCTTTTTGCTTAATCATGTCCAGAACTTCCCTCGTTACATGCAAATAACTACATATTTTTATGGTGCAGCAACTCATCGTCGCCGCCTGTAATTTTGGTAACTCACGCCACACAAGGAGGAAAAAAGTACTTTATTTTCCGGGAATTCAAGGGAGGGATGGTATGATTAACAGTGGTAAAAAGGTTCATCTGCCGTTAAGGGGACAAATAATATTCTATGGAATGAGATTTAGAGAGAAAGAAAGCGGTGCAGTGAGGAAAAACTGTTCGATAACCGCTACATTAGAGTAAGGACAAAGCTACATATTTTGATATATAGTGAGGCAAAGATGGCAGAGAAGTCTGTGTAAGAATCGGAAATGCAAGGAATGCTTGTTTCTCGGGTCTTAGAGAAAGGTTTAAACCTGTGGTATGGGTACTGCTTGTAGCATAAAGATAGTTGTATTTGTAATAGTGGAGAATTAAGAGTGAAAGATAATTTTTTAGGGAAAAGATGAATTTGCGCTTGGCTGGCTTTGAAGAATATATAAAAAGGTAGTAGTTTTTTGGGTAAATTGAATGCAAAAGTGGTAGACAAAGAGAAATGGCACTTGTTAGTATTGTATATATATATATATATATATATATATATATATATATATATATATATATATTGCAGTACCTAAGTAAACATGCAAAAAACCTGGATGTATAATATAATGTCTGACCACTTATTGATATTTTTCAATTTTCGATTCATAAGGTGTTACCAGGATTGGTGTTGCTTCACTATGCGCAAGAATTTGGAGAACTGGTTATTAGTACCATATAGATGCAAAACGACTTCACTTACTGACGAATAAAGTAACTGGGAATTTTTTCTTGTCGATTTTTTTTAACGTCACAAGCATTCTGAGATAAACTGATTATCTGTATCTGTATCACAAATGGATTGCTGGACGCCGCTATATGAAGGGAGAGAGAAGAGAGAGAAGAGAAGAGAGAGAGAGAGAGAGAGAGAGAGAGAGAGACCGGAGAGAGGGAGAAGAGAGAGAGAGAGCGTGGGGGTGAGGGAGGAGGGGGTTAAGGAGCATGATGGTAATACTCATGGTGATTATGACTGTGATGGAATAACGTTGGGGTGGATAACTGATAAGATTCAAGCAGGAAAATTCCCATGAATATTCAATATAAGTTACTGGAAAAAAATATGATAGTCACTTGAAATTCCATGTGGAGGCTATTTTATCCATAGGCCATCTAAGTAACGCCTGCACCTTCCAGCGTATTTGTATCAGTAACATCTGGCCAACTCTTAACATCACTTTGCACCAAGTACAGTGGGTCTAGAGTTTCTCTGTTTAACCGGTGCAGATCGACCCATTCCCTCCTTTGACCTTGTTGTCTGGTTGTCATAGCAATGTCTCATGCATGCGTGTGATGCTTAATAAGCACATTATGCATAATGGCCTGATTGCTGTTCAAGTTAGTGGTTTGGAGTCGCTTGCTTTCTCGTAAACAGATTAAAGAGAACTAGACCTACTATGGCCTGTGACTGAAACTATCTCACGTGTATGAATCTACCTAATGATTGTTTCATTACTAAAAATCATTCACAAAATGTTCAGGCAAGTATGCATCACTGACGAGGGTTACATAAAAAAAATTTAAAAAAAAAACTCTCTTGAGCAACATTTGGGGCCACCGCTTTTTTTCTTCTTTTTCGTACATCACTCGACTGCAAACATGTCTTCCTGTTCTACTACTTCAGCACCACTGTAAGTTTGTCGGCTCCTCCACCACTTTTGATAATTTTATTGTTCTTTTAGTGATCTCCAACAATTTCGACTCAAGAGAAACTCTTGGTCACAATGATGTTTCAGGGATGGGCGATATAGGTCTATGTATTGCTACCTACCACTTTACCTGAAAGGGTAGTATAAGCTTCTTGAAATAAATGGCTGATAGTTTGGAATCATATACAGCTTTCTGAGCACTCCTTGTTTCAACATGGAATGCATCATAATGGCTAAATTCAAAATTATATTAACTATACAATTCCGGTGGCAGCATTTTGAACTTTAAAAACCAAATGGTGACATTCTCGTCTCTAGGCAAACATCTAAATGTTGATATCTGAAATGACGTACACGTGGACGCTTCATATTACAGTGATCGCTGACTATGTCATATGTTTGTTATTCTATTTTTTACTCCAGCAAGTATAACAATACAACAAAAACCCATTGTAACATCGACTAATAATAATAATAATAATAATAATAATAATAATAATAATAATAATAATAATAATAATAAGTGTACACCGAATACCCTTTTGTACACATCAACTCTGACAATTCAGTGTAATATTAGCAGCATGACGAAGCATTGTCCAACCCAGCTGGGTCCTATGAACTGCCTTCAGCGGGAATTCCTTTGAAATCACAGTGGAAAGAATCTTTTTTTCTCTTTTTGTTTGGAGTTAATGTCATTGTTAAGCAAAGAATGGTGACCTAAAGGTGCCTGTCTGGTGTTGGATGTATAACATCGATTACTTCGCCTCTCTCTCTTTCTCTGTCTCTCTGCATAGATACAGACACTAACTAAGTAGTACGTGTCAGTCAGAGCTGATCTCTTTTTGACCCCTTTTTTCATCTGCCTACAGCCTTTCCTTGCTTTTTTAAAATTTATTTACTTTGGTTATTGTCGCCGTTTCTTCTTCTTTCTAAATTATCAAGTCCCATCTAAATTCGTAAATGTGAGACCAAGGCAGTTACACTTGTAAACATGCCATAGAGAACGTAAAAACTCACTGATAGCATTATCTAATCCCAAACGCTATCAGTTCAGTAGTCCGCGAAAGAGACTGCGCATTTCTTGTTACTGTCTAAACAGTTGCATACTTCGTTTGATAAAATTTCTTCTTTTTCCTCGAAGTCTTACAGTTCCCGGTGCTGCTTGACGATTAGTTCAATCACAAACTAAATCCGACATTACTCTACAATTTCTTAGCATGCATCTATCATGTTGTTGATGCGATGAGTCTATCATACTTCCTATGATTTATCAGAACAGTAATTCGCTCCAGTTCATTCGTTAATACTGCAGTCTTCTAAAATTTTCCAAACTGTTTAAAATGTTGAACTTCGACAGTGGTTTTCACGATTTTAACCGTTGTACTTCAGCATTTGCAAACTTTTAATTAATGCCACTTAAGAGTTCTGCAGTTGCAAAGAATGTAACTGTTCAACCACGTCTATCGATACACGTGTATTGTAAGTCATTATGGAATGCCTAAGCTCTCTCTCTCTCTCTCCCTCTCCTTCTCTCTCATACACTGAGGCTACATCTGTATGGTATGGTATATATATATATATATATATATATATATATATATATATATATATATATATAATCATTGAGGCTACATCTGTATTATATATATATATATATATATATATATATATATATATATATATATATATATATATATATATATATATATGCGTGAAATGTCAAATTTGGCATTCATTAGACCTGAGGTATTCGTCGACTTTGACACCTTTATTATTAAATTAAGCGATACCGTCGTTTCAAAATTATCTATTGTGATTCAAAGATGTATTATGACCATTTTGAAAATCAAAGAGCTCTTAACTAAAGACATTTAACTGTTAAATCGTGGGCAAACCTGTTCATAACGTTCACATTGTATATCTGCGTCACACTGGGTCCCGCACCTTACGACATCTCTTTAACTAGACGTAACTTATTTATAACTCTGGGTCTCATTTTTGTAATCAAGAATCAAAAGCACTTTTCATAAAAAAAAAAAAAAGTTCCGGCCTGCTTGTTATTGTGTTAAATAAAATGGGATGTTGAACTTCAAGATTTCTTGGTGACCAATCTACTTTCGGGGAAAGGTTTTGAACTCTTAATATTCAAGAGATCAATTTTACAAATAACGATTTTAAATATTTTATTTTGTCTTCACTGGTGGCAACTGGAACTGACGCTGTGATTCACTTTTGCCTAAGATCAAAACACGAATTACGTAGACTGCCTGGCCTTGCAAGAAAATCTATTTTTGTTTTTATTTGCTTTTCTCGCGATCAGCCAATCACGGCACGGCTTTCGTCGGTGTTCGGATGTATTTGAAGTATAACATTGTCCAAATAGTATTATTACAAATACGTTACTTGAGACAGGTTTTGATATATTATATGTATACCTTATACATATATGGTACATTATTTGCTGTTGAGAGCATGAAATCAATCATAATATGGTATAACAAATAGTGATATACTCTATGGCGATCTTCCTCTCAAACGAACGCGGGAAGAACGTAAACAAAAGCTCCTTCTTTATTCGAGTCAACGGAGCAAACGTTATATTCTCGATTAAAAACATGGCTTTGGTGGCATATAGCGATGACAGTGACATTGGAAGCGACTCAGAAGAAGTCGAACAACAAGTGAATGGTGTTCAAAATGATAAAAATGCAAAAATATCTCCCGAAAAGAACGATAGTGATGGGCATACCGCAATATCTCCCATCGCCAGTGCAAATGTCAATTCAGAACAAAAATCACCTTCAGACTCTGGCTTACCCTCAGGGATAGACGATATCGTCGATGAGGATGAAAACCACTACAGAGATAAACCGAACATTTTAGCATCGATACCGGAAGCAGTGCCAATAGATTCATTGCAGACGGCCGTAGGTGAAGTGGAAGATGAGCTTACTGATGTCCCTACAGCTGATAAGTGGCTGAACAAGATAAAAGAAAGTAGAGAAAGCAACACGGCAGAATCAAGTACAAAGTTTTCCAGTGGGCCTCCCAAGAAGAAGGCGAAGGCTAAAGTGAAATTTTTCGTGCCAGCACTTTCAGAGGTAGGCTATGGTAGTTCAGCGCTAGGCTGGCCTACTGATCCCCATATTTAGCTTCATTTTTAGCCATTAAAGTAAATTCTAGGCAATAAGGCTTTATGCCTGGTATAGGCAGTGCTACATTTTCCTCACTGTTTTCTGTAGGTTAGGCTAGATCTAGCCTACTGTACAATAGTCATGATGCGTGTTAGCCCAGGATACATCAAGGAGGTTTAAAAGTTCTCAGAAAGTGGAAACAAATTCTAACGCCTGCAAGGGGATAGATGATTAAAACCTTAGAATTACATATGTTTGTTGTTGTTTTAGTCTAAGACAACCTTGTGTGTGGGGTCTTTCACATTCAGGAGCCTGTAACTGGAGCAATCTGTGTTCAGAAAATAATAATGACATTCTTAACAAAGTGTAAAAATTTCATATTTTTGGGTACCTTAGGAAAGGTTGAGTGGGTATTCCATATACATATAGCCTATATGAAAAGTAAGGCAATTAATCCAAGATGTCCTAACCGAACCTTAAAATTAAAATTTTTTACTTTCACTGCCATATTGACATAGCGTCATGAGATACTTGGATATAATTTACTTAAGAGTCCAAAAGGCAATGTTGTCCTATTTTTGATGTTAGTGTGAAATTCTGCATTGCCTGCACTAACCTAAGAATGAAGAGTATATTGCTTATATTAAACTCTCTTTCTTTAGTTATTTTAAGTTATAATATATCATAATTTCTTTTAAGGAAAAGAGAGATTTTAGTGTTTATTACTTGAATATTACCAGTTTGTATGCTCAGTAACTTTTGAATGTTTTAATTTCATTGAAATTCTGTCAGTTTCATTTAGAAATTATGTTGTATGTAGAAATGCTCTCCTTATTTTATTTTTAATCTTGTACCATATGTTTTTATGGAATCATAGTTTTCTTAGAAATTTTTATTATTTTTTGTACCATATTAATTTTGTTCCCTGGACTAGTATTTATTGTTTTCTTGTTTTTCCAGTTTGCTGAAGACGAAGAGGAAGAGGAACCAAAGGAGGAGCCTGAAAGAAAGAAAGTCCAACCGTCCAATAAAGGAAGTGGTCTCTTTTCTTTTCTTCCAGAACCTAAGCACATTTCAGTTAAGGAAACAAAGCGTCCGCTCATACCTTATGTCCTGACCAAACCACCTCCTGCACGCAAGTCACCAAAACCAACTCAGGCAAAGGCAAAAATGGCATATGATAAAAAGACAGAGGTTGTTAATGACTCTGATGAAGAGGATACTGGACCATCAGATTTCTTTTCATTGTCTGAGCCATCATTGGATGCTGTTGCTGCTGTGCCATTACCACCCATCGCGACAACCATGCCAGAAGTGCAAACTAAGAGTTATGGTGAAACTGCTAAACCTAATTATGAAAATCAGATTAATCATGTGCCTGTAGAGTCGATGACCAGTGAGCAGCAACGAGAAGAATCTCAGTACTCATTCCAGCCTGAAGATCAGTCATCAGAAGGACCTGCAGATATTGATCAGGAGGCAATGATCAGGCTAATGGGAAAGCGAAGAGGAAAGGGTGAAGAAATAAATTTCATTGATGTCAGTGCAGATGATGCATTATTGACGCGTGACGAGTGGATGACAAAAGCCCTTTCAGAAGAGAAACCAACTCATAGTTATAGCAAGAAAAAGGAAGGATTGCCTTCACAAAAGCAAAAGCAGAAACACCAGATCACATATCTTGCCCATCAAGCAAAGGAGAGAGAGCTGGAACTCAAAAACAATTGGGCTCAGAATCGGATGACAAAAATGCAGACTCAGGCAAAATATGGGTTTTAAGGTCTGGTTGTTTTTTTAAAGATGTAAATAGATTGAAAAAAAAAATTGGATGTTGTAACTGGTATTTTATTATTAGCTGTTATTAAATCATTCAAGTGTCAATGATATTTTTATTCTTTTAATTATCCACTTACGCAGATTTTGTCATGTGGAATCTTTTACGGAACTGCACAGATTTCTAGCATATTCAGTTTATTTTAATTTTGAAACCTGGCATGGGAAAACTTATGAAGTACAGGTCATTTTACTATACTACTTCCATTTTGACTTGTCAAAACTTAGATGAAACTTTATATCTCCATCACTTTCAAAGAACTAAAGAAAGCTCTACCATCTTTTCAGCCCCAAGCTGCTTCCACATTCAACTCCATTCTTGCTTTTTTCTTTTAATAGTAAAATTATTACTATATAAAGTTTGCACTACAACAATGCTCCTGCTATCTATTCCCGTTATGATTGTAAAATAATACATTATTTGTCAGTGGATGCACTTTGAAAATCACATAATAAATATTCACTGTTTAAAAACCAATAAATATATTCAGTATGTATAAAAAGCAGAAAAAATGTCAGATTTCTTTGAAAATGGAGAGTTGAGATGCTCACGAGCATTCTCAGCGGCGTGGTTGGTATGGTATTAGCGTTCCACTACAATGGCCGCGGGTTCAATTCTCGGCCATTCCATTGAGGAGTGAGAGATGTGTATTTCTGGTGATAGAAGTTTACTCTCGACGTGGTTCGGAAGTCACGTAAAGCCGTTGGTCCCGTTGCTGAATAACCACTGGTTCCATGCAACGTAAAAGCACCATACAAAAACAAACTCGAAGCATTTATTCCATGGTTTATTTACAATTTTCTTGTTATCTATTGTACTGAACTATTTTTGGAGGCAAGTAAGAGCTGCCTCAATATATCAATATTGATTACTGCACTTGAAATGAGGCACAGAGTGGCGTAGTTTAACCATTGCAACCAGAAAAAATTGCCCGCGTAAAATCCTCATGCAAATTACCGAAAAAAGTAGCTATTTTCTAGAATAAGTTTAATCTCATTACGTGTAATGATATGAGAATACCGTAATTTGTAATTACTCCACAATTCCTCAGAAAAAAAATAGTGCTATGTAGGGTAAAAAAACCGCATGGTACAGGGGTGGACCATGTACGATCAATGTGTACAACCCCAAGAAAAGTACATTATAAACACACGTCCTGACACGGAGTAGAAGTCTTTAGCTCCGTTTCTCACCAACAACAAGTCGCGTCTGATGCCCATCTCCGATGTCAGGACGCGTTATAATGTACTTTTTTGGGGGTTGTACACATTGATCGTACATGGTCCACCCCTGTGCCATGCGGTTTTTTACCCTATAATGATACTGTCATAGTGGCAAGAAATCATTGCTGAAAAGGTGATGTTTGACGCCAGTTTACGGTATAAAGTTAGTTCAAATATTTTAAATCTAAACGTGGCGAAAACCCTACGTGTATTTGTGGAACAATGAAAATAGATTTAATAATGAAAGCTACAATTAAATTTCGACATCGTAGAGACAATCGAACATGACACGACACAGAAAAACATTTCATTTCCTTTTAAGAAATTTATGATACCTGTTTTTGTGACCTAAACCACTCAAAAATGATACTAAATTTATTATCAAATTGAAGAATATCAATATGTTTAAGGTACATTTTATTCTTTCGATACATGACGAAACAACATGCTTCTAGAATTGGCACTCGGGGTTAATGCTGATGAAAGAAAACGGAAGTGAAAATGAGGGGCGAACCCATTTTCTTTAAATTGAATCAAGGGATTATATAGTAATTGATCGTAGATCGCGGTTATTTAATAAGTCCAAATGACTGGTGAAATGATTTGCAAAAACTGATATTTAAAACTAGAACATAGATCTACCCTTCTTGATTCGTAAATTGTATGTTCTCTTATTTGTTTTCATCATTTGTCTCCCGATTTTTGTTTCAAGGGAAAGGGAAAATAAAGCAACATAACTTTGAAATTAATTCAGCAACTGCACAGTTGAACTTGGGAAATCTCTATGTAATGGAACTTACTAATTATACTACACAGCCCCTGATCTTAAGATCCCAACTTCTAAACGAAGCTACGACAACTGCCGTAAACCATGACACATACGAAAAAACAATTGTAAAAAAAACTCTCTGACAACGGGATAAAATCTAACGAATAATTATAAGAATCATCACTAATTTGGCCAATGTTTAAGTTTTTCAGAGGTCTATCCTAATCCAAAAGGAAGCTTATCTTTGGTAGGCAGTAACTAAAATTAAGAGTATACATTGGCACTATGTAAAATAGTAAATAAACAAAAGTATAATTAATTTTTAAAACATACAGAAAAATCCTATAATAGCAAGATTAGGTATCCTAATCAAACAAGTCTGTGTGCTACCTTTAAAAACAGTAACAATATGCAATACATTTACAGGTTTTGAAGATTAAATGTTTCCTCTCGCTTGCAAATCAATGACTGCGCTGAGAAGCAATATGGCCTACATTGCCATATTGCTAACTCGCGATGGAACTTCTATCCTTATTTATACGCGATCTACCACACGGGAAACACTTCCTCTCTAGACAGTATCTTTATGCAACGACTTTGGGTTCGTCTGCTTGCCATTGCACATAGCTACCTTTCTGTCCTTGTTTGTGGCCAAATTGTACCTCTGGTCAATAAATCACATAAGCAGCGTCACAATATTCAGCAATCGCTTCAGCTCAACCCTTACGCTGTCAGTGAACTCATTCACGAACGTTAACCTAAATTCACATCTCTCTCTAACCCACCCCCAAGAAAAGCCTGCTAAGAGAGCCATCCTCCTCTTCGCATTTGCAAACATGTCTTCTTGTTCACTACATATGAACAAACTGTTAGTAAATGGCTAAATGCCTACTACCTATAACCTGGCCTGGATTGTATCTGAATATGCCTGATCCTCTTCTTCCTCCAGTTCAAAGACATGAAATGTCAATGCAACCCCCTCAAAGGCAATGAAATTCGCTGACTGTCGCTTTATGCAACTTGGCGACTAACTTAACCACAGAATTACACCACCATCTCCATTAAGCGGCTTTATTATAAGCTACCACTAGTAATCTTGGTGGCCATGATCCCTTAGATATACCTACTTGTAGAGAGAGGCAAGTTACCACTACTCACCTTTGAAGTTCAGTAGCTGCAGACAGTTGGGAGTGATACTTCTTCAATCTTGCCAAACTACCTATACAACAAAACTCGTGGCCGTTCAACAAGAACTTGTGAAACATGATATTGACCTTACATTAGTCCCGAAATAACTACTAAAACCGAGGACAAGACTAGTCATAATCACCGAGAACAACGGGAACAACAGTACTCGCTACCAAATTCTCTAGGATCACTATACAACGGCACACCCTTTCTTTCCCTTTCACCCTTGGCTTTATTAGTTACCAAAGGAACAAAACTTACCAATTTTACCAAAGAATCCTCTTCTATCACTAGACAGGCATAGATACAATGCACCAGATGTATAGTATTGTCAGTTTATTTTCCCTATCATCTGATAACGTGTTTCCTTTCATTAATGTTTGGTAATGTCGTACTACACACATGAATTCATGCAATTATATCATCAACGAACATCTTAAAAAGCTTTAAAAATACGTCTTGTTGTATTTAGGGAGGGAGAGATTTATTAGTTCTGTCATAATGTGAATATTCTTTTCGTATTCGTGTAAGAGTTTCGTTACTTTCGTAGATATTTTCCTAGACGCAAAACGAATCAAAGACTGAGAGAGACGATTGAACAGTGGATCGTGAGTTCGGAATCTGGTTTTCATTTGAATTAACAGAAGAATGAACTCGTATTTCCAAGTGTGAACAGGAATTTTCGATTTTTATAATAGCTTCAACTTGAGAGAGAGAGAGAGAGAGAGAGAGAGAGAGAGAGAGAGAGAGAGAGAGAGAGAGAGAGAGAGTGATTGACGTAACACAAGAACCAAGTAACAGGACTTACCAGCAAGTAAGTGAGCATGACATACCTGTTCGGACAGTCCTTGTGACTTGTGAGTGACTTTGGGAGGAGAAACTGCCAGCAGCGGCCGGCCAGTGAGTCAGTTATTAGTTTAGTTGGTGGCGGTTCGAGGGGGCGACCACGCCGGAGATGCAGCTGCCGTCTCCACGGGACTGTGTTCCTAGACCGCCTTCTACGATAACGGTTAGTAGACTAGTGTAGCTAATGTTTCGTTCTTTTTTCTCGGGTTTGTGTTCAAGTATTGATTCGAAGGCTTCGTCTAAACTTTAAAGCTAAATGAAAAGTTACTTTTCTCTTAAGTTTTCAAGGATGACACGTTACCTAAACTATTTTTTAGAGAGAATTTCTCATTTTGAACTTTAAATCTGAATGAAATGCTACTTTTCGCAAAGTCTTCAAGAATAATTCGTTACTTAAATATATTTTTAAAGGGAATTTCTAATTTTTAACTTTAAATCTGAATTAAAAATTACCTTTCACTAAGTTTTCATGGATATTTCGTCACTTAAACTATTTTTTAAAGGGAGTTTCTAATTTTGAACATTAGGTCTGAATGAAAAGTTACTTTTCACTAAGTTTTCGTGGACAAATCGTTACTTAAACTAATTATTTTTAAAGGGAATTTTTCATTTTGAACCTTAAATCTGAATGAAAAGTTACTTTTCGCCAAGTTTTTATGGATAACTCTTTACTTAAGCTATTTTTTAAAGGGAATTTTTCATTTTGAACTTAACTCTGAATGAAAAGTTACTTTTCACTAAGTTTTCTAAGATGACTCGTTACTTAAACTAATTATTTTAAAGGGAATTTCTCTTTTTGTCTTAATTTTAAACCGAGCCCGTCTACGGGTTTCTAGTCAACTCCACTTAAGTGAAGTTTAAATTCTCTTAACTGTATTTAAAGACCCTTTTTTGCATATCTATTTGTTAAATGACTCGTAACCACAGTTTAAAGTTTAATTATAAGTATATCTAACGAAAAAATGTAGTAATTCTCTATATTAGTAATCAGAGATGGATTTCAACAGTGACAATAATGATTGTATTTATATAGGTTGCTTAGTCTATTTTTGGGAATAACTATTTTCTCTAAGAGCAAATAGTTATTCCCAAAAATATACAAAGCAACCTATATAAATATGAATATAAAGTAATAAATATTCAAAAAATCAATTTACATTGTAGAATATTCATCTTGTCTTTCATAAAGAAGAGACGAATAAACAAATGAGAGAAAATAAGTAAGTCTAGGAAACCCGATCGTTCGGTAGGTTTGGCAGGCAAAGGCAAGCAATTCTTTGGTAAAGTGATACTCGACCAAGGGGGAAAAATGGAGGGGTTTGAGGTGGGGGGGTTTTCCCGGTCTATGTTGGGGAGGGGGGAGTTTCGCGGTCTATGTTGTTGGGGTGGGGGAGTTTTCCTGATAGTTTTTTTGTGTTGGAGAGGGGGAGTTTTCCTGATAGTTTTGTGTTGGTGAGGGGGGAGTTTTTACTGGATCATTGTGTTGGGAGGGGGAGTTTTCCTGATAGTTTTTGTGTTGGAGAGGGGGAGTTTTTACTGGATCGTTGTTTCGGGGAGAGATAAGTTTTACTGGATCATTATGTGGGGAGGGAGAGTTTTCCGGATCGTTTTGTTGTTATGAGGAAGTGTATTTCCAGATCGTTGGGATGAGTGGGGGGGGGGAGATTAAGGATAATTGGGGTGGGGGTGGGGGAATTTTCCGGATCGCTGGTTTGTGAGGGGGGGGGGGGGAGTACGTTACCCGGATCGCTGTGTTAGGGGAGAGGAATTTCCTGAATCGTTGGGTTTTTTGGGGGGTGACCTCTCTTTCTTGTTGATCACTGAATACATACACACACACATTTATATATATATTATATATATATATATTATATATATATATCATATAGATATTCTATATATATAAATATTACTCTATATCATATATATATATGTAAGCAGAAATCCAAGCGCTTTCATCTTTACTAAGACATTGTCAAGGAACGAATGAAATACAGTTGGAGAGGAAGTTATCAGGTAAACAACAAGATCAAGAATACCAGATGGTTAATTGTCAAAAGGGTAAAAATTAAAGAGATAATCCAGGTTTATCGGATATCACACGGTCACAAACCTAAACATAGATTTAACCCTAACAGAAACTACAAAGCATCCGTATAGTCGGAAACATGTAAAAACTTAATATATTAATTTTGTTGCTTATATTTATCCACAACTTTTTTCATTATGAAGGCATCAAGTTTAAATAAACCAAGACTTAAATTTAGAACATTTCCATTATTTGACTTGATGAAACTGTGTCATTACATGGGATTAAGGCTCTTGCTTGACTCCAGTAAATAGGATGATCTAAATCTCTCATATGTACGAATAATGCATTCGAGATTTGCCCAGTTCTCACATAATATTGGTGCCGTTTGAGACGTTGTGAAAGAGATTTACCGGTTTGTCCTTAATAGACTTTATCACACTTTTTGCAAAGAATTTCATATATGCAGCCTGGAAGATCTTTAGGAGAATTTTTTTATTATTAAACTCTTGACATTAATATTACTGAAAACAACATTTATGCTTACTAAATTCAAGTCTGTCATTAGTTAAATAAAAAGTTTTTCTAGCTCTTCTTCCATGCCACATCTACAAAAGTCCTTGGGTATTTAAGTTTCAATGCGATGTCATAAATAGTTTTAATCTAAGCGTCAATAAACTGCGGGCTACAGACACGTAAAGCCCTTAGGAACATCCCAGAAAAAAACAGAGAATTTAACATTTTGATGGCGATTTGAATTTTCTTGATGTAACTGTCCATAGAAATGATAGAAATTTCACCTTTTCAGTATTTCGGAAATCAACTAACATTGCCTCTTTTGTTCATTACTACTCCAATCACCATCAAAATGTTAAATTATCTGTTTTTTCTGGGATGTTCCTAAGGGCTTTACGTGTCTGTAGCCCGAAGTTTATTGACGCTGAGATTAAAAATATTTATGATATTGCATTGAAACTTACCCGATAACTTTCTCTCCAATTGTATTTCATTCGTTCCTTGACAATGTCTTAGTAAAGACGAAAGCGCTTGGATTTCTGACTATCATTTTCCTGTGGTATTCGCTTATTTAATGAAGTCACGTGCATCTGCTGTGATTTTTTAAGTATATATATATATATATATATATATATATATATATATATATATATATATATATATATATATATATATATATATACATGAATTTTTCTGCCCACAAAACATTTAGCCATAATTAACTCAATAATATGAAATTCTTGTCAATTTAATACTGACACCCAACGGAAATTATATATAAGTGCTCTTAAGCCCTTTAGGGTAAGATGAAACTAAAATAACATAAGAGAGAGAGAGAGAGAGAGAGAGAGAGAGAGAGAGCACGAAATTCGCTTGAAAATAACTAAAACATTTCAAGATGTTCAGAGCTCACGAGAAACGGACCAAGCCACCCACCATTGGTGTGTGTGTGATTCCGCATAAGTTGAAGCATTTATGTTATTTTAGATCATATAAATTGCAAATTCGCATTTTTACGGGTTTCAGTAATTAGAAAAAAAGAATTCCATATAGACGTGAAACTTGCTAGAGATGTGTAAGGATAACGTAGGTCCCAATGAAGCCACAAGTCTACATACATCTGTATAAATACATAAAACACACATGTATGTATATACTGTATAAATTAATATGGTTTATGTTCATAAGTATTAGTACATTTATGTATCTGTTATTATGCATAATTACGCATTAGTATCAGTAACGTGGAGATGAGTATAGGCCTATGCCTATTCTCATAAAGCGTCTATTGAAAAACATCGTCGCGTTTGATACGGAAGTAATAACATCCTAATTTGTGATAACAAAGTGTTTTTAAATAAAAAATTGGACTCTAGGACAGATAAACGTGTTTTTATATAAAATAAGTGGTACGCTTCGCACTTACGGTTGAGCAAACCAACTAACTGATCCTCGACATTAATTTGTCATCACGACTTGGACGTGAAGAACGCAAAGCGCTATGTCACCAGCATCTAATTATTCAACGGGGACTTTCAGGAAGCTTCCTTGGTTCCTTCGAGGTCCTGTTTTAAGGATTTCTCAGCATATTTGCTTATGGTTAAGTAATGCCAATGACTGTGATATATTTGAAAGCATTAGGCTGATTAAGCTGAAAAGAATTGTACTCATACACTTATAAAGTAGACTCACCAGCAGTGTGTCAAATCTCATACAGACAGTTACCATTCTCTTCTATCTTCCACGCCCTTATTCGTTTTACTTCCGTCATTAAGTTTATATAGCTTTTAGCAGTTTATTTTGTTTATTATGAATCCTCAACACCCAGCAAATTGCCTCTCTATGAATTGATTTCTATAAATTGCGTTTCTATACAGCTGTTCATTAGTTTTCTCTAGACCCATGTTTGCCACATTAGTCCAAAGCCGCTCTGATCTTCCCATTTCAAACCTCCTATTATTATTATTATTATTATTATTATTATTATTATTATTATTATTATTTCCAGAGGGAAGATGATCTTAACGACGTTTGTGGTCCTCCTGATAGCCAGATGGTACTATAGGTCCCGTTCAGGGAGGTGCAATTCGAAAGAGCGACTGGCCGGGAAGACTGTCATAGTGACTGGTGCTTCTTCAGGTAAGAACGTGAAGAAGAAGAAGAGTTAAGTCTGTCTTTTGAAACGAGGTCTTGAAATAAGCAGAGTGGAGGAGGACACCACATTTATTCATGTGTAAATTGCTACAAAAATCAGATCAGGATATAAATCTAGGGACACTGATATCCCCTAACAGAAAACTGGGAGAATATATAAGGAGAGCCCTCAAAATTAAGAATGTTCTTAACCTGGAAAGCGATGGATGTCAAAGCTAAGTAGCACGGCTCTGCCTCAGTTATAAAGGAAAAGAAATGAAAGGGAGCTGGGGTAAAAGTAAAGTAGAATTATTGGATTGTATCTAATTTAGAAATATCGAAGAAAATACAGGAAGGAAGGCTTCGATGGTATGGACACCTGTTACGAAGGGAGGAACGTCATGTTGGAAGACATACGATGGAAATGGAAGTGCGGTAGAAGGAAGAAGGGAAGACCAAGAAAGAGATGGCGTGATTGTGTAAGGGAAGATATGGAATTGAAAGGTATAAATGAGAACGAGGCACAAGACAGAAATCGATGGAGACGACTCATTCGTAATGGCGACCCCATATAAAAATGGGTTTAAGCTAGGAAGAAGAAGAAGATCTAATTTAGAAACATTTGTAATTTTTCGGGGTTAATTTGGTTGCAAAAAAGGGATAAGAGACATGAATTAAAATAAACATTTTGAAATAACATAAAGTTAAACTAAATAAGGAGTAATGTAAACAATTAAGGGAATAAAGCTTTGCACCACATAAACAGTGTAGTGTGCACGCAACTGTGTTTGTGGAGTGAGCGCATAGGAACCAGGAACCAGGAGAAAAGAAGTAAAGAATGAATATAAAAGTTTATCATTAAGTGGGAAAGAAAAACAGAGCAGGACTATCACCTTGAAGTCTGTTGTTCACAGTTTCGCGTTTCCCTTGATCTACGGGTAGAAGCAGCCCTATAATCTCTATATATAACCCAAAATCCTTAACTCCTTCAGGAATTGGGAAGGAAGCAGCCAGGGAATTCGCCAGCCGAGGCGCCCGAGTCATCCTAGCATGTAGGAACCTCATCAAGGCCAGGAAAGTTGCCGGTAAGGTAGCCGCCCTCAGGTGCCAGCCATATTTGTGGCCGGTGCTTGCAAGGGGAGAGCTTGATGGCTGGTGAAATCTGATTGGAATATATTTAAAAGCATAAAGTTCAGATTAATTCATAAGAGAACAATGAAATGAGTCGAATTAGTGCTTATTTACGTTTGTTTTTTCAGCTGAAATCATCGGCCATACGGGTAACAAGGATGTCTTCGTCGAATATCTCGACACGTCGAATCTCGACTCAGTCCGTCTTTTCTGTCGACAGATTCTGCGGAATGAGGAGCATTTACACATCTTGGTAATTGTGCTCACTTGACTCACCTACTGTGTGCCTTTACTTGTGTTGTTCTTTGGTTAAATTCTGTTCCTTTATTTAGTTTTCTTTCAAGTCTTTCTTCAACCTCTTCTTCTTCAGATAAACAATTTCTCATTGAATATTTTAGTAGATAAGTCTAGCAATAGATGGCGCCCGTGTAACCCTCTTCTTCTTCTTCTTCTTCAACCTCTTCTTCTTCTTCAGGTAAACAATGCCGGGATTGTAGGTCCTCAAGCGAAGCAGGTCACGAAAGACGGGCTGGAACTGACGATGGCGACCAATCACTACGGACATTTTCTGCTGACGAATCTGCTCCTGGGTGAGCACCATGAGAGAGAAGGAAGGAGAGAGAGAGAGAAGATGAGAGAGGGAGAAGGAAGGGAGAAGGGAGAGAGAGAGAGAGAGAGAGAGAGAGAGAGAGAGAGAGGTTCCCTGAGAAAGATAGAATATATGATGATGATCCTGACTGAGGTGTTTCACCCAAGATAATCTTAATATTATTAACCCAGTGTAATTATCTCAATCCTTTTTCAGGTTTTTCAACATGATGCTCCAATATATTATTTCGTCTTTATTATTTATCCGAACCAGATCGCATGATCGCCAGCGGCCCAGGACGAATTATTAACGTGTCCTCTGGGATCCACGTCATCGCGCGCAAGATAAACCTCCGCGATCTGAACTTCCTGGCGTCGAACTACAGCCCCACGTCGGCCTACGCCCAGAGTAAGCTCTGCAATATCCTGTTCACGAAGGAACTTGCTGAGAAACTCGAAGGAACGGGTGAGTAACTCTCTCTCTCTCTCTCTCTCTCTCTCTCTCTCTCTCTCTCTCTCTCCAGTACTTAAATGCATACCATACCCACAGCATTTTATTTAACGTTTCTCTGCATTTCCGTGTAGCGCTTTCAAAACTGTCAATGAGAAACAAGTCACAAAGCTTTCAGAAATCTGTTGCCCTTACAAAAAAAAAAAAAAAAAAAAAAAAAACTGACAGGCATACTGGGTTATTTAGCAAGACACTCCCTTACTTAATAAGTCATTAAGTAACAAAAGTCTTTTTGCCTCTCCATAGAAGTGACAGCCAACAGCCTCCACCCTGGCGCCGTTGGAACCGACTTTTTCAGAAAAGGCGAGTTCCAGCAGACTTGGTATGCTCGGGTCGTCAACGGAGTTCTCAGCTTCGTGGTGCATTTTGCTGGAAAGGTAAAGAAAAATCGATGCTAAAACATATAAAAGTAGTTTAGAAATTTTTAGAAAGAAAAATATCAAGTTATTCAGTAATTTTGTGTAGTTTCAGACACCCAACTAGACTAATATATTGGACTAGTACTAATAGTAGTCCCAACTTAGAACGAATGTTGGGAGCTTGGTGTACAAACGTTCTCTCTTGGGTTACATAGACTATAGTTTGTCCTTAAACTGATAGTGTTTTGCTTATTGGTAAAAAAAACTAGTGTCTAAGCTTTTCTAGAAATATGGTTGCTGTAGTTAAACCTACTTGGAGAACTTTTTCAATTAAATTTATTTCGGTTTGTATAATGATAATAATATACCCTATCTGTAGTACTGTGTATTTTAGTGGAAACTTCATTTTATTATCATTGGCATTAATACTCGCAAACCTTTTCGGTTGTGGAAACAAGCATAATGTTCAAATGTTTGACTGTGTTCTCTCTCTCTGTGCATGACTAGACGAGTGAGCTGGGTGCTCAGACGACTATCTACTTGGCTGTGTCTAAAGATGTTGAAAAGGTTTCTGGGAGATATTTCGAGGACTGTAAGGTAATTGTGTGGCCATTCGTTCCACCATTTCACCCTCTGTGATGAATGAAACGTCATTTGCTTGTAGAAGAAATATATCCTTTCTGAATAGCTTGCTTCGCTTGGGTGGCTGTGATTTCTTTACTCTTGTAACTAAAAGAAGTATTGCTAATATTGCTTGTGTAATTTTGTCGGCATTTACCACTGATTTAATATTTTCTTTTCTTAATTTTAAACTTATTATGCAGCATGGAGAGCTAATATAACGACTAATTGTATAGTTTCTTTTCTTTATATATGTCTATTATAGTAGTAGAAACCCTGTGCATGGGATTCACTAACTACTGAAGCCTACCAAGACTAACTTGCGACCTGTGTGTGTGGATATTCTTGTCTTTTTTTTTTTTTTTTCACAAAAGCTGCTCTACACGGCTGTATAAATCTATCAGATGACATGTCAGTCTGAAAGACGCAAGGTTTATCGTAGGTCTAGTGACAGTACCGTCTTCTCTTTCAGTTGTCATCGAGTTCGTGGCTGGCTCAAGACCGACGGGTAGCCAAGGCGCTGTGGGAAGTCAGCGAAGCCGATGTTCAGCTGCGCCCCCGAGAGGAGCATTACTGAACCAATTCTGTAGCAGTGTTCATTTGCTAGTCTAAAGCGTTCTTTAGTTATTACGTGCTTCAGAGTTTGCTAGCAGCTTCTTCTTACTTAGCTAACGGTTTGTTCCTAGTTGACTAGCTTCGAGGAAGCGTATAAGGGTGGATATCTTGCATGGATATCTTGCAACTTCCGGCTGAAGGGGGACACCTGTAATGTAAGGTCAATGTTAAGCA
>NC_061098.1:9524039-9573585 GCF_015104395.2 Macrobrachium nipponense
TGCTTAACATTGACCTTTCATTACATGTGTCCCCCTTCAGCCGGAAATTGCAAGATATCCATGCAAGATATACCACCCTTATACGCTTCCTCGAAGCTAGTCAACTAGGAACAAACGTTACGAGCTAAGTAAGGAGAAGCTGCTAGCAAACTCTGAAGCACGTAATAACTAAGAAACGCTTTAGACTAGCAAATGAACACTGCTACAGAATTGGTTCAGTAATGCTCCTCTCGGGGGCGCAGCTGCACATCGGCTTCGCTGACTTCCCACAGCGCCTTGGCTACCCGTCGGTCTTGAGCCAGCCACGAAACTCGATGACAGCTGAAACAGAAGACGGAACTGTCACTAGACCTACGATAAACCTTGCGTCTTTCAGACTGCCATGTCATCTGATAGATTTATACAATATACAGCCGTGTTGAACAGCTTTTGTACACACACACACACACAAAAAGACAAGAATATCCACACACAGCTTGCAAGTTAGTCTTGGTATAGGTTTCAGTAGTTAGTGAATGCCATGCACAAGGTTTCTACTACTATAATAGACATAAATAAAGAAAAGAAACTATACAATTAGTCGTTATATTAGCTCTCCATGCTGCATAATAAGTTTAGAATTAAGAAAAGAATATATTAAATCAGTGGTAAATGCCGACAAAATTACGCAAAGCAATATTAGCAATACTTCTTTAGTTACAAAAGTAAAGAAATCACAGCCACCCAAGCGAAGCAAGCATTCAGAAAGGAATATATTTCTTCTACAAGCAAATGACGTTTTTCATTCATCACAGAGGTGAAACTGGTGGAACGAATGGCCAGCCACAATTACCTTACAGTCCTCGAAATATTTCCCAGAAACCTTTTCAACATCTTTAGACACAGCCAAAGTAAGATAGTAAGTCTGAGCACCCAGCTCACTCGTCTAGTCATGCACAGAGAGAGAGAAACACAGTTCAAACATATTTGAACATTATGCTTGTTTCCACAACCGAAAAGGTTTACGAGTATTAAATGCAGTTATAATAAAATGAAGTTTTCACTAAAATACACAGTACTACAGATAGATTATATTATCATTATACAAACCGAAATAAATTTAATTGAAAAAGTTCTCCAAGTAGGTTTAACTACAGCAACCCATATTTCTAGAAAAGCTTAGACACTAGTTTTTTTTTACTAATAAGCAAACACTATCTGGTTTAAGGACAAACTATGTCTATGTACCCAGAGAGAACGTTTTGTACACCAAGCTCCCAACATTCGTTCTAAGTTGGGACTACTATTAGTACTAGTCCAATATATTAGTCTAGTTGGGTGTCTGAAAAACTACATACAAAATTACTGAAAATAACTTGATATTTTTCTTTCTAAAAATTTCTAAACTACTTTTATATGTTTTTAGCATCGATTTTTCTTTACCTTTCCAGCAAAAATGGCACACGAAAGCTGAGAATTCTCCGTTGACGACCCGAGCATACCAAGTCCTGCTGGAACTCGCCTTTTCTGAAAAGTCGGTTCCAACGGCGCCAGGGTGGAGGCTTGTTGGCTGTCACTTCTATGGAGAAGGACCAAAAAAGACTTTTGTTGACTTAATGACTTATCAAGTAAGGGAGTGTCTAGCTAAATAACCCAGTATGCCTGTCAGTTTTTTTTTTTTTTCTTTCTTTTAAGGGCAACAGATTTCTGAAAGCTTTGTGACTTGTTTCTCATTGTCAGTTTTGAAAGCGCTACTCGGAAATGCAGAGAAACGTTAAATAAAATGCTGTGGGTATGGTATGCATTTAAGTACTGGAGAGAGAGAGAGAGAGAGAGAGAGAGAGAGAGAATGAGAGAGAGAGTTACTCACCCGTTCCTTCGAGTTTCTCAGCAATTTTCCTTCGTGAACAGGATATTGCAGAGCTTACTCTGGGCGTAGGCCGACGTGGGGCTGTAGTTCGACGCCAGGAAGTTCAGATCGCGGAGGTTTATCTTGCGCGCGATGACGTGGATCCCTGAGGACACGTTAATAATTCGTCCTGGGCCGCTGGCGATCATGCGATCTGGTTCGGATAAATAATAAAGACGAATAATTATAATTGGAGCATCATGTTGAAAAACCTGAATAAGGATTAAGATAATTACACTCGGTTAATAATATTAAGATTATCTTGGGTGAAACACTTCAGTCAGGATCATCATCATATATTTTCTATTTCTTTTCTCAGGGAACCCGTCTCTCTCTCTCTCTCTCTCTCTCTCTCTCTCTCTCTCTCTCTCTCTCTCTCTCTCTCTCTCTCTCTCATGGTGCTCACCCAGGAGCAGATTCGTCAGCAGAAAATGTCCGTAGTGATTGGTCGCCATCGTCAGTTCCAGCCCGTCTTTCGTGACCTGCTTCGCTTGAGGACCTACAATCCCGGCATTGTTTACCTGAAGAAGAAGAAGAGGTTGAAGAAGAAGAAGAGGGTTACAAACGGGCGCCATCTAGTGCTAGACTTATCTACTAAATATTCAATGAGAAATTGTTTATCTGAAGAAGAAGAGGTTGAAGAAAGACTTGAGAGAAAACTAAATAAATGAACAGAATTTAACCAAAGAACAACACAAGTAAAGGCACACAGTAGGTGAGTCAAGTGAGCACAATTACCAAGATGTGTAAATGCTCCTCATTCCGCAGAATCTGTCGACAGAAAAGACGGACTGAGTCGAGATTCGACGTGTCGAGATATTCGACGAAGACATCCTTGTTACCCGTATGGCCGATGATTTCAGCTGAAAAAAACAAACGTAAATAAGTACTAATTCGACTCATTTCATTATTCTCTTATGAATTAATCTGAAATTTATGCTTTTAAATATATTTCAATCAGATTTCACCAGCCATCAAGCTCTCCCCTCGCAAGCACCGGCCACAAATATGGCTGGCACCTGAGGGCGGCTACCTTACCGGCAACTTTCCTGGCCTTGATGAGGTTCCTACATGCTAGGATGACTCGGGCGCCTCGGCTGGCGAATTCCCTGGCTGCTTCCTTCCCAATTCCTGAAGAAGTTAAGGATTTTGGATTAAATATAGAGATTATAGGGCTGCTTCTGCCCGTAGATCAAGGGAAACGCGAAACTGTGAACAACAGACTTCAAGGTGATAGTCCTGGCTCTGTTTTTCTTTCCCACTTAATGATAAACTTTGATATTCATTCTTTACTTCTTTTCTCCTGGTTCCTGGTTCCTATGTGGTGCAAAGCTTTATTCCCGTTAATTGTTTTTACATTACTCATTATTTGAGTTTAATTTTTTATGTTACTTCAAAATGTTTATTTTAATTCATGTCTATTATCCCGCTTTTTGCAGACAACCCCAAATTTAACCCCTGAAAAAGCCACGAAAAAATTACAAAACAATGTTTCTAAATTAGATACAATTCCAATAATTGCTACTTTTACTTTTGTTTTTAATCCGAACTCCCTTTGTCATTTCTTTTTCACGTTTATAACTGAGGCAGAGCCGCTAATTGCCCTACTTAGCTTTGACATCCATCGCTTTCGGAGGTTAAGAACATTCTTAGTTTTGAGGTCTCTCCTTATATATTCTCCCAGTTTTCTGTTGGGGGATATCAGTTGTCCCTCGATTTATATCCTGATCTGATTTTTTGGTAGCATTTTACCACATGAATAAATGGGTTGGTGTCCTCCTCCACTCTTGCATATTTAAAGACCAGACGTAACTCTTCTTCATCTTCTTCACGTTCTTACCTGAAGAAAGCACCAGTCACTATGACAGTCTTCACCCGGCCCAGTTCGCTCTTTCGAATTGCACCTCCTGAACGGGACCTATAGTACCATCTGGCTATCAGGAGGACACAAACGTCGTTAAGATCATCTTCCTCTGGAAATGATAATAATAATAATAATAATAATAATAATAATAATAATAATAATAATAATAATAATAATAATAATAATAATAGAAGGTTTGAAATGGGAAGATCGGAGCGGCTTTGGACTAATGTGGCAAACATGGGTCTAGAGAAAGCTAATGAACAACTGTATAGAAACGCAATTTATAGAAATTAATTCATAGAGAGGCAAATTGCTGGGTGTTAAGGATTCATAATAAATAAAATAAACTGCTAAAAGCTATAGAAACTTAATGACGGAAGTAAAACGAATAAGGGCGTGGAAGATAGAAGAGAATGGTAACTGTCTGTATGAGATTTGACACCACTGCTGGTGAGTACTACTTTATAAGTGTATGAGTACAATTCTTTCAGCTTAAATCAGCCAAACGCTTTCAAATATATCACAGTCATTGGCATTACTTAACCATAAGCAAATATGCTGAGAAATCCTTAAAACAGGACCTCGAAGGAACCAAGGAAGCTTCCTGAAAGTCCCCGTTGAATAATTAGATGCTGGTGACATTGCGCTTTGCGTTCTTCACGTCCAAGTCGTGATGACAAATTCATGTCGAGGATCAGTTAGTTGGTTTGCTCAACCGTAAAGTGCGAAGCGTACCACTTATTTTATATAAAAACAAAAACAACGTTTATCTGTCCTAGAGTCCAATTTTTTATTTAAAAACACTTTGTTATCACAAATTAGGATGTTATACTTCCGTATCAAACGCGACGATGTTTTTCAATAGACGCTTTATGAGAATAGGCATAGGCCTATACTCATCTCCACGTTACTGATACTAATGCGTAATTATGCATTAATAACAGATACATAAATGTACTAATACTTATGAACATAAACCATATTAATTTATACAGTATATACATACATGTGTGTTTTATGTATTTATACAGATGTATGTAGACTTGTGGCTTCATTGGGACTTACGTTATCCTTACACATCTCTAACAAGTTTCACGTCTATATGGAAGTCTTTTTTTCTAATTACTGAAAACCGTAAAAATGCGATTTTGCAATTTATATGATCTAAAATAACATAAATGCTTCAACTTATGCGGAATCACACACACACACCAATGGTGGGTGGCTTGGTCCGTTTCTCGTGAGCTCTGAACACTTTGAAATGTTGTTGGTTATTTTGGAAGTGAATTTCGTGCTCTCTCTCTCTCTCTCTCTCTCTCTCCTCTCTCTCTGTTATTTTAGTTTCATCTTACCCATAAGGGCTTAAGAACACTTATATATAATTTCCGTGAAGTGTCAGTATTAAATTTACAAAGAATGTCATATTATTGAGTTATTTGTGGCTTAATGTTTGTGGGCAGAAAAATTCGACATTCATAAATATATATATATATATATATATATATATATATATATATATATATCCCTTTCAAACCCGAGAGCCATCTGGCGATCTCCGGTAATGTAAACCAATTTTTCCAGTGTGTTTAGCTTCCAATAGACTGAGAATAATTACAAAATTGTCATTGCTGTCTCCATTTACATGAACTGATTAGACAGTATGCTGTCTTTCAGGACTCCTACTGGCGAGTTTTCCTAATTTTGTACCTTTTTTGCATATTGCAGTGTTTTTAATACCATACTAATGATTTGGAGATGAAGATTCTTCTTTTAGAAGGTAAATTAAACCATCAGTAGAGTTTCACGAGGGCTTATCTTATTATACCATTACAAAGTTAAGGAAAAATTTACCATATTCAATATTACTGAATTTAGAAAAATACCAAACACAATACTGAGTATTGAAAAATGGCAAATACAATACTGGGATAGAAAAATTAGCAAATACAATACTGAGTACAGAAAAAATAGCAAATAAAATGCTCAGTACAGAAAAAAATCAAGCATTCATATAACTGATAAATGACAACTATTCTATTTAAATGAGACATTTGGAAAAGGCATCAATAATGTACTTTTACCTCATGTTGAAAAGAATTTTTCCTCAATTTGGAATTTTAAGTTAAATGAAATTCAAAGAAATAATTCCATGTAGATGTAGGACAAAGTTAGTATGAATTCTGAAAATCAAGGAAAAATGTACTCCACTTAATATTACTGAGTATAGAAAAAATAGCAAATACATTGCTGAGATTAGAAAAATAGAATAAAACAATACTGAGCATAGGAAAAATAGCAAACTAATATGATAATTGAACATCATTTCCTGTTAAATGAGGAATTGAAAAAGGCTTGAATAATATACTTCATGAAAAGAATTTTTCGTATGTTAGGAGTTTTAAGGAGAATGAATTCAAAGAAGCAATTCCTTGTTGGATGTAAAACAAAGATAAACTTTACAGTATGAGCATACTGTTCTGGACTTGCCTTTGCAGCCTTCCTTTCTACATTTTCGGAAATCGTCACTGACAATAAGAGGCAAGTGTTTTGCGCCTGTTGTCCTCTCTTTTTCACCAGGCAAAGGGACTTTAAATTTTCCTCTTTTGGTCTTAGGGGCTGGATCTCCAAGTTCTTCATCAGAATCTGTGCTGCCCAATTGTCTTCCATCTCTATCAGATAACTCTCCTCTCATAAGCTGATTAGCCAACTGTAGTTTAAAATCCAAGTATGGCATATATTTGTTTTCTCCGCAGTCTGCCCTATATTCCAAACCAGCTATTAGCATTGTCACATCCATCATGTGAAGTCCTGTTCTAACAGTCCATTTCTTAGTTCTAGAGCTACTTCTGTAATAACTTACGACTTGATCGTGTAAGTCCACTCCTCCCATTGCTTTATTATACTCTCTAACTACACATGGTCTTTGCACTTGTATGTGTTCATTTTTTGCCTTTGACCACCGAAGGCAGACATCCTCTTCCTTAATTCCAAAACTCGTTTTGAAGCCATGTATATTACTTTCTTATCATATGCTGTTAATGCAACTTTCCTGTCATACCTAACTTGTGAACTCTGATGCTCCTCTTCCCTCTCTTTTCAATGTTGCTTCAGATTTCAAATTTGCCTCTTTAGGTAGCATATTTTTCTTTAAAGTTCCTGTGCCCCTCAGACATCTATCATACAAGTCTCCCAAAAGTTGAGGAGAAGTAAAATACCTATCAAAGAATAAACTTGATCCAGGTTCCACACTAGGAAGAAATCGGAACACAACTGCCTCTCCCAATGTTACTGGCCTGTTAGGTTTAGCATTCAGCTGGTCAACCAGAGAAATCAGTGCCTCTTTCCCCTGAAAAATTTCAAAATCATAAACAAGTCCTTTAGTTGATGCTAACACAAACATCTTCAATCCATCAGGATTTGGTTTCCCTGGAACATGTTGCTTTATGTTCAGTCTTCCCGTGTCCCAAGACTGATACTCTCATCAATACTCAGTTTTTTTCTCTCTTGGGAGCTCAGTTGCATCTCTTTCTAATTTCTTCAAGGAGAGGTCTCACCTTCCATACTCGATCTAAACTTCTCTGTGCTGCAGAAATTGTATTATCATCAACAAATTTGAGAGCAGACCTTAATTTAAAGAATCTATCTCTGGGCATAGCATCAGCAATAAATGGAAGGCGTGTCATACCTTGCCAATACATTCTAATCCTTGGCATCTTTAATACTGACATGGCAAAATTCATACCTATGAACACTGCAATTTCCTCTCCACTGGTTCCCAAGGATGACCCTGTGGTTTCAGTAGCTTTCATATTGGTACATAAAGCAATGTGTTCTATGAAGTCCATGTTCATATAACTCCTGAAGTAGTCGATTGGTCTAAAAGATCTGCCATCACCATTCTTCTCTGGTTCATCACTGATGAAAGTGTCTCGAAAATCTATGTCCCTCAAATAAAAGGAACGCCTTCCCTGGGAATTAGACGAGGTTACATTATGAACCTGCACAGTTGCATTTTCATCTTCATCTTCAGAAGACGAATCATCACTCGAGGATAAAATGTTTCCTCTGGAAGATACTGCCTCAGGTACCCAGTCATCATCGTCATCATCAGCACTGCTTTTCGTCACTGGGGGGGAGTCTAACCTTTCCCGCCAATAATCGCTTGGTAGGTTTGGGCATTACCTGCGAATTATTGAACAGTATTAAGCCAAACCCCATATCGAAACAGTAAAATGTGATGAAATATCATGTCAACATGCAATAAGACTTGAATATTCATGGATGCAAGGTGTAAATTATCAAAATAACTAAATATAGGTGATGTATTTAAATATATGAAAGATATAAGAGCGATTCAAGAAAATTTAACCGTTATAGGAGCTATGCAGATATTCATGCAATAATATAATAATAATAATAATATGACAATGTGATGACATAATTGTACTGGTGCCGTCTCTTTAATAAAGTTTGTCCTTTTAAATGTCTGGGCGTCTCTTTAAATTTTGTACTTTAACATACCTTCCTTTTAAATGTTAACTTGACTTTTTTTTTAATAAACCTTTTGTTTTGTCATTATTATTAATTTATTAGTATTATTATCATCAGCTTAATCTTTATTATCATTATCATTGTTATTATTGCAAGTATTACTGAAAAAATATTCGAATACTAAATGAAGACAGCTAGTGCAGACAGAGTCCTGAAGACATTATAGTGCCTTCTCTTGACTTCATTTCCCACTAGTTTGAAATAAGTCACTCGAATATGAATGAATCTGATACTGTGCCTTTACCAGTCAGTAACTAAACCATACATGGTATATTAATTATGTACACAAGCAAACTATGTGTAATACTACATAAAACGTAGTTTGTTTACACTTTTTTTTTGCCCTGAAGTCCTGAAGGCAGTATAATGTTTCAAAAAAAGCGTCACCACGGTAGGCAAGTTTCTTTTCATAGACAGTAGGCCAAACCTACTAAGTCATGCATTAAATTTATTCAAATTTCATGGGAAATTGATCAAAGTTAGCTATCTCATTATCAGATAAAAATATTTCCATGTACTTACGATTATCTGAGCGTAGGCGTCGCCTATGGGCTCGTCCGGCGTTGTCACCGTCCGCCATCTTTGCCATACGTAGCCAGGGATCATGGTGATGATGTCACAGTCTCTCCAAGTCGTATAGAGTCGACGGGTTACCAGAAACCGCGAAAATTTAAATTGGTTTCCCTTGGATGGCGCTTCAAAGTAGAGACAGTATACTGGTTCTTGGGTTTGAAAGGGATATATATATATATATATATATATATATATATATATATATATATATATATATATATATATATACTTAAAAAATCACAGCAGATGCACGTGACTTCATTAAATAAGCGAATACCACAGGAAAAGGATAGTCAGAAATCCAAGCGCTTTCGTCTTTACTAAGACAGTGCCAAGGAACGAATGAAATACAATTGGAGAGAAAGTTATCAGGTAAGTTTCAATGCAATATCATAAATATTTCTAATCTCAGCGTCAATAAACTGCGGGGTACAGACACGTAAAGCCCTTAGGAACATCCCCGAAAAAACAGAGAATTTAACATTTTGATGGTGATTGGAGTAGTAATGAACAAAAGAGGCAAAGTTAGTTGATTTCCTAAATACTGAAAAGATGAAATTTCTAGCATTTCTATGGACAGTTACATCAAGAAAATTCAAATCACCATCAAAATGTTAAATTCTGTTTTTTTCTGGGATGTTCCTAAGGGCTTTACGTGTCTGTAGCCCGCAGTTTATTGACGCTTAGATTAAAACTATTTATGACATCGCATTGAAACTTAAATACCCAAGGACTTCTGTAGATGTGGCATGGAAGAAGAGCTAGAAACACATTTTATTTAACTAATGACAAACTTGAATTTAGTAAGCATAAATGTTGTTTTCAGTAATATTAATGTCAAGAGTTTAATAATAAAGAAATTCTCCTAAAGATCTTCCAGGCTGCATATATGAAATTCCTTGCAAAAATTGTGATAAAGTCTATTACGGACATACCGGGAAATCTCTTTCACAACGTCTCAAACAATACCAATATTCTGTGAGAACTGGGCAAATATCGAATGCATTATTCGTACATATGAGAGATTTAAATAATCCTATTAACTGGAGTCAAGCAAGAGCCTTAATCCCATGTAATATTACAGTTAAAAGGAATATCATTGAATCTTCTTTCATCAAGTCAAATAATGGAAATGTTCTAAATTTAAGTCTTGGTTTATTTAAACTTGATCCCTTCATAATGAAAAAAGTTGTAGATAAATATAAGCAACAAAATTAATATATTAAATTTTTACATGTTTTCGACTATACGGATACTTTGTAGTTTCTGTTAGGGTTAAATCTATGTTTAGGTTTGTGACCGTGTGATCTCCGATAATCCTGGATTATCTCATTAATTTTTACCCTTTTGACAATTAACCAACTGGTATTCTTGATCTTGTTGTTTACCTGATAACTTTCTCTCCAATTGTATTTCATTCGTTTCCTTGACAATGTCTTAGTAAAGATGAAAGCGCTTGGATTTCTGCTTATATATATATAAGCAGAAATATACATATATGTGTGTGTGCGAGTGTGTGTGTGAATATTGTCGCTAATTATATACTCAAAGGCAAAGTATTGTTCCAATTTAAAAAAATACAATGTAAATTTTACACATATCCTTGAGTATGTAATTCTATATATATATATATATATATATATATATATATATATAGATATATATATATATATATATATACATATATATATATATATATATATATATATATATATATATATGTGTGTGTGTGTGTGTGTGTGTGTGTGTGTATGTATATATATATAAAATAAATATTCAAGCACAAACTGCAATTAAACACATGCTTTGAGAAAGTAAATATACATATGTATGCACATCTGCAACATGTATATACGCATGCGTGTGTGTATGTATTCAGTGATCAACAAGAAGAGAGGTCACCCCCCAAAACCCAACGATTCAGGAAATTCCTCTCCCCTAACACAAACGATCCGGGTCCTAACTCACACTCACAAACCAGCGATCCGAAAATTCCCCCCACCCCCCAACCCCCAATTATCCTTAATCCCCCCCCCCCACTCATCCCAACGGATCTGGAAATTACACTTCCTCATAACACAACGAGCCGGAAAACTTCCCCCTCCCCACATAATGATCCAGTAAAACTTATCTCTCCCCTACTCAACGATCCGGAAAACTTTCCCTCCCCAACACAATGATTCCGGAAAACTTTCCCCTCCTCAACACAATGATCCGGGGAAACTCCCCCTCCCCAACACAAAACTATCAGGAAAACTCCCCCTCCCCAACAAAATGATCCAGTAAAAACTCCCCCTCTCCAACACAAAACTATCAGGAAAACTCCCCCACCCCTAACATAGACCGCGAAACTCCCCCCTCCCCCAACATAGACCGGGAAAACCCCCCCACCTCAAACCCCTCCATTTTTCCCCCGTGATCGAGTATCACTTTACCAAAGAATTGCTTGCCTTTGCCTGTACCAAACTGACCCGAACGATCGGGTTTCCTTAGATTACTATTTTCTCTCATTTGTTTATTCGTCTCTTCTTTGTGAAAGATAAAGTGAATATTCTACAAAGTTAAGTGATTTTTTTTTAAATATTTATTACTTTGTATTCATATTTATATAGGTTGCTTTGTATATTTTTGGGGATACCTATTTTCTCTCTCAGTGGTTGGCTTCGAAGAAAGCACGATCATTAATTGTCACTGTTGAAATCCATCTCTGATTACTAATATAGAGAATTACTACATTTTTTTTCGTTAGATATACTTAAAATTAAACTTTAAACTGTGGTTCCGAGTCATTTAACAAATAGATATGAAAAAAAAGGGTCTTTAAATACAGTTAAGAGAATTTAAACTTCACTTAAGTGGAGTTGACTAGAAACCCGTAGACGGGCTCGGTTTAAAATTAAGACAAAAAGAGGAAATTCCTTTCTTTAAAATAATAGTTTAAGTAACGAGTCATCTTAGAAACTTAGTTGAAAAAAGTAACTTTTTCATTCGAGTTTAAAGTTCAAAATGAAAATTCCCTTTGAAAAAGTGTTTAAGTAACGAGTTATCCCTAAAAACTTGGCGAAAAGTAACTTTTCATTCATATTTAAGGTTCAAAATGAGAAATTCCCCTTTAAAATAATTAGTTGTAGTAATGAGTTATCCACGAAAACTTAGTGAAAAGTAACTTTTCATTCAGACCTAAAGTTCAAAATTAGAAACTCCCTTTAAAAAATAGTTTAAGTGACGAATTATCCTTGAAAACTTAGTGAAAGGTAATTTTTAATTCAGATTTAAAGTTAAAATTTAGAAATTCCCTTTAAAAATAGTTTAAGTAACGAATTATCCTTGAAAACTTGGCGAAAAGTAGCATTTCATTCAGATTTAAAGTTCAAAATGAGAAATTCTCTCTAAAAAATAGTTTAAGTAACGTGTCATCCTTGAAAACTTAGTGAAAAGTAACTTTTCATTTAGTTTTAAAGTTTAGACGAAGCCTTCGAATCAATACTTTGAACACAAACCCGAGAAAAAAGAACGAAACATTAGTCTACTACTAGTCTACTAACCGTATCGTAGAAGGCGGTCTAGGCACAAGTCCTGTGGAGACGGCAGCTGCATCTCCGGGCGTGGCGCCCCTCGAACCGCCACGAACTAAACTAATAACTGACTCACTGGCTGGCCGCTTCTGGCAGTTTCTCCTCCCAAAGTCACTCACAAGGACTGACCGAACAGGTAAGTCATGCTCACTTACTTGCTGGTAAGTCCTGTTACTTGGTTCTTGTGTTACGTCAATCTCTCTCTCTCTCTCTCTCTCTCTCTCTCTCTTTCTCTCTCTCTCTCTCTCTCTCTCTCTCTCTCTCTCTCAACTTGAAGCTATTATAAAAATCGAAAATTCCTATTCACACTTGGAAATACGAGTTCATTCGTCTGTTAATTCAAATGAAAACCAGACTCCGAACTCACAATCCACTGTTCAATCGTCTCCCTCAGTCTTTGATTCGTTTTGCGTCTAGGAAAATATCTACAAAAGTCACGAAACTCTTACACGAATACGAAAAGAATATTCACATTATGACAGAACTAATAAATTTCTCCCTCCCTAAATGCAACAAGACGTATTTTTAAAGCTTTTTAAGATGTTCGTTGATGATATAATTGCATGAATTCATGTGTGTAGTACGACATTACCAAACATTAATGAAAGGAAACACGTTATCAGATGATAGGGAAAATAAACTGACAATACTTTACATCTGGTGCATTGTATCTATGCCTGTCTAGTGATAGAAGAGGATTCTTTGGTAAAATTGGTAAGTTTTGTTCCTTTGGTAACTAATAAAGCCAAGAGTGAAAGGGGGTTGGTTAAAGAAACGGTGTGCCGTTGTATAGTGATCATAGAGAATTTGGTAGCGAGTACTGTTGTTCCCGTTGTTCTCAGTGTTTATGAGTATGACTAGTCTTGTCCTCGGTTTTAGTAGTTATTTCGGGACTAATGTAAGGTCAATATCATGTTTCACAAGTTCTTGTTGAAGGGCCACGAGTTTTGTTGTATAGGTAGTTTGGCAAGATTGAAGAAGTATCACTCCCAACTGTCTGCAGCTACTGAACTTCAAAGGTGAGTAGTGGTAACTTGCCTCTCTCTACAAGTAGGTATATCTAAGGGATCATGGCCACCAAGATTACTAGTGGTAGCTTATAATAAAGCCGCTTAATGGAAATGGTGGTGTAATTCTGTGGTTAAGTTAGTCGCCAAGTTGCATAAAGCGACAGTCAGCGAATTTCATTGCCTTTGAGTGCATTGACATTTCATGTCTATGAACTGGAGGAAGAAGAGGATCAGGCATATTCAGATACAATCCAGGCCAGGTTATAGGTAGTAGGCATTTAGCCATTTACCAACAGTTTGTTCATATGTAGTGAACAAGAAGATATGCTTGCAAATGCGAAGAGGAGGATGGCTCTCTTAGCAGGCTTTTCTGGGGGGTGGGTTAGAGAGAGATGTGAATTTAGGTTACCGTTCGTGAATGAGTTCACTGACAGCGTAAGGGTTGAGCTGAAGCGATTGCTGAATATTGTGACGCTGCTTCTGTGATTTATTGACCAGAGGTACACTTTGGCCACAAACAAGGACAGAAAGGTAGGTAAGTGCAATGGCAAACAGACGAACCCAAAGTCGTTGCATAAAGATACTGTCTAGAGAGGAAGTGTTTCCCGTGTGGTAGATCGCGTATAAATAAGGATAGAAGTTCCATCGCGGGTTAGCAATATGGCAATGTAGGCCATATTGCTTCTCAGCGCAGTCATTGATTTGCAAGCGAGAAGAAACATTTAATCTTCAAAACCTGAAAATGTATTGCATATTGTTACTGTTTTTAAAGGTAACACACAGACATGTTTGATTAGGATACCTAGTCTTGCTATTATAGGATTTTTCTGTATGTTTTAAAAATTAATGATACTTTTGTTTATTTACTATTTTACATAATGCCAATGTATACTCTTAATTTTAGTTACTGCCTACCAAAGATAAGCTTCCTTTTGGATGAGGATAGACCTCTGAAAAACTTAAACATTGGCCAAATTAGTGATGATTCTTATAATTATTCGTTAGATTTTATCCCGTGTTGTCAGTGATTTTTTTTTTTTTTTTTTTTTTACAATTGTTTTTTCGTATGTGTCATGGTTTACGGCAGTTGTCGTAGCTTGGTTTAGAAGTTGGGATCTTAAGATCAGGGGCTGTGTAGTATAATTAGTAAGTTCCAATACTTAGAGGTTTTCCAAGTTCAACTGTGCAGTTGCTGAATTAATTTCAAAGTTATGTTGCTTTATTTTCCCTTTCCCTTGAAACAAAAATCGGGAGGCAAATGATGAAAACAAATAAGAGAACATACAATTTACAAATCAAGAAGGGTAGATCTATGTTCTAGTTTTAAATATCAGTTTTTGCAAATCATTTCACCAGTCATTTGGACTTATTAAATAACCGCGATCTACGATCAATTGCTATATAATCCCTTGATTTAATTTAAAGAAAATGGGTTCGCCTCTCATTTTCACTTCCGTTTTCTTTCATCAGCATTAACCCCGAGTGACAATTCTAGAAGCATGTTGTTTCGTCATGTATCGAAAGAATAAAATGTACCTTAAACATATTGATATTCTTCAATTTGATCATAAATTTAGTATCATTTTTGAGTGGTTTAGGTCACAGGAAACGGCATCATAAATTTCTTAAAAGGAAATGAAATGTTTTTCTGTGTCGTGTCATGTTCGATTGTCTCTACGATGTCGAAATTTAATTGTAGCTTTCATTATTAAATCTATTTTCATTGTTCCACAAATACACGTAGGGTTTTCGCCACGTTTAGATTTAAAATATTTGAACTAACTTTATACCGTAAACTGGCGTCAAACATCACCTTTTCAGCAATGATTTCTTGCCACTATGACAGTATCATTATAGGGTAAAAAACCGCATGGTACAGGGGTGGACCATGTACGATCAATGTGTACAACCCCCAAAAAAGTACATTATAACGCGTCCTGACATCGGAGATGGGCATCAGACGCGACTTGTTGTTGGTGAGAAACGGAGCTAAAGACTTCTACTCCGGTGTCAGGACGTGTTATAATGTACTTTTCTTGGGGTTGTACACATTGATCGTACATGGTCCACCCCTGTACCATGCGGTTTTTTTACCCTACATAGCACTATTTTTTTTCTGAGGTTGAATTGTGGAGTAATTACAAATTACGGTATTCTCATATCATTACACGTAATGAGATTAAACTTATTCTAGAAAATAGCTACTTTTTTCGGTAATTTGCATGAGGATTTTACGCGGGCAATTTTTTCTGGTTGCAATGGTTAAACTACGCCACTCTGTGCCTCATTTTAAGTGCAGTAATAATATTGATATATTGAGGCAGCTGTTACTTGCCTCCAAAAATAGTTCAGTACAATAGAGAACAAGAAAATTGTAAATAAACCATGGAATAAATGCTTCGAGTTTGTTTGTTTGTATGGTGCTTTTACGTTGCATGGAACCAGTGGTTATTCAGCAACGGGACCAACGGCTTTACGTGCCTTCCGAACACGTCGAGAGTAAACTTCTATCACCAGAAATACACATCTCTCACTCCTCAATGGAATGGCCGAGAATTGAACCCGCGGCCACTGTAGTGGAACGCTAATACCATACCAACCACGCCGCTGAGAATGCTTCGTGAGCATCTCAACTCTCCATTTTCAAAGAAATCTGACATTTTTTCTGCTTTTTATACATACTGAATATTTATTTGGTTTTTAAACAGTGAATATTTATTATGTGATTTTCAAAGTGCATCCACTGACAAATAATGTATTATTTTACAATCATAACGGGAATAGATAGCAGGAGCATTGTTGTAGTGCAAACTTTATATAGTAATAATTTTACTATTAAAAGAAAAAAGCAAGAATGGAGTTGAATGTGGAAGCAGCTTGGGGCTGAAAAGATGGTAGAGCTTTCTTTACTTCTTTGAAAGTGATGGAGATATAAAGTTTCATCTAACAGTTTTGACTAGTCAAAATGGAAGTATAGTAAAAAGACCTGTACTTCATAAGTTTTCCCATGCCAGGTTTCAAAATTAAAATAAACTGAATATGCTAGAAATCTGTGCAGTTCCGTAAAAGATTCCATATGACAAAATCTGCGTAAGTGGATACCTAAAAGAATAAAAATGTCATTGACACTTGAATGATTTAATAACAGCTAATAATAAAATACCAGTTACAACATCCAAATTTTTTTTCAATCTATTTACATCTTAAAAAAAAAAAAACAGACCTTAAAACCCATATTTTGCCTGAGTTTGCATTTTTGTCATCCGATTCTGAGCCCAATTGTTCTTGAGTTCCAGCTCTCTCTCCTTTGCTTGATGGGCAAGATATGTGATCTGGTGTTTCTGCTTTTGCTTTTGTGAAGGCAATCCTTCCTTTTTCTTGCTATAACTATGAGTTGGTTTCTCTTCTGAAAGGGCTTTTGTCATCCACTCGTCACGCGTCAATAATGCATCATCTGCACTGACATCAATGAAATTTATTTCTTCACCCTTTCCTCTTCGCTTTCCCATTAGCCTGATCATTGCCTCCTGATCAATATCTGCAGGTCCTTCTGATGACTGATCTTCAGGCTGGAATGAGTACTGAGATTCTGCTCGTTGCTGATCACTGGTCATCGACTCTACAGGCACATGATTAATCTGATTTTCATAATTAGGTTTAGCAGTTTCACCATAACTCTTAGTTTGCACTTCTGGCATGGTTGTCGCGATGGGTGGTAATGGCACAGCAGCAACAGCATCCAATGATGACTCGGACAATGAAAAGAAATCTGATGGTCCAGTATCCTCTCATCAGAGTCATTAACAACCCTCTGTCTTTTTGTCATATGCCATTTTTGCCTTTGCCTGAGTTGGTTTTGGTGACTTGCGTGCAGGAGGTGGTTTGGTCAAGACATAAGGTATGAGCGGACGCTTTGTTTCCTTAACTGAAATGTGCTTAGGTTCTGGAAGAAAAGAAAAGAGACCACTTCCTTTATTGGACGGTTGGACTTTCTTTCTTTCAGGCTCCTCCTTTGGTTCCTCTTCCTCTTCGTCTTCAGCAAACTGGAAAAACAAGAAAACAATAAATACTAGTCCAGGGAACAAAATTAATATGGTACTGTGCATAAATAAGCTTACAAAAAATAATACAAATTTCTAAGAAAACTATGATTCCATAAAAACATATGGTACAAGATTAAAAATAAAATAAGCAGAGCATTTCTACATACAACATAATTTCTATATGAAACTGACAGAATTTCAATGAAATTAAAACATTCAAAAGTTACTGAGCATACAAACTGGTAATGTTCAAGTAATAAACACTAAAATCTCTCTTTTCCTTAAAAGAAATTATGAAATATTATAACTTAAAATAACTAAAGAAAGAGAGTTTAATATAAGCAATATACTCTTCATTCTTAGGTTAGTGCAGGCAATGCATAATTTCACACTAACATCTAAATTAGGACAACATTGCCTTTTGGACTCTTAAGTAAATAATATCCAAGTTTCTCATGACGCTATGTCAATATGGCAGTGAAAGTAAAAAATTTTAATTTTAAGGTTCGGTTAGGACATCTTGGATTAATTGCCTTACTTTCCATATAGGCTATATGTAGTATGTATATGGAATACCCACTCAACCTTGTCTAAGGTACCCAAAAATATGAAATCTTTACACGTTGTTAAGAATGTCATTATTATTTTCTGAACACAGATTGCTCCAGTTACAGGCTCCTGAATGTGAAAGAGCCCACATACAAGGTTGTCTTAGACTAAAACAACAACAAACATATGTAATTCTAAGGTATTAATCATTTATCCCCTTGCAGGCATTAGAATTTGTTTTCACTTTCTGAGAACTTTTAAACCTCCTTGATGTATCCTAGGCTAACCAGCATCATGACTATTGTACAGTAGGCTAGATCTAGCCTAACCTACAGAAAACAATGAGGAAATTGTAGCACTGCCTATACCAGGCATAGTTAAAGCCTTATTGCCTAGAATTTAGTGAAATGGCTAAAAATAAAGCTAAATATGGGGATCGGTAGGCCAGCCTAGCGTTGACTACCATAGCCTACCTCTGAAGTGCTGGCACGAAAAATTTCACTTTGTAGCCTTCGCCTTCTTCTTGGGAGGCCCACTAGAAAACTTTGTACTTGATTCTGCCGTGTTGCTTTCTCTACTTTCTTTTATCTTGTTCAGCCACTTAGGGTAAAACATCAAAGCAGGCCACGCAGGCCAGCTACCATCAGTGCAAGCCACCCTCCGAAAAAGTACATTATAACGCGTCCTGACACCCGAGATGGGCATCAGTCGCGACTTGTTGTTGGTGAGAAACGGAGCTAAGACCTCTACTCTCCTTTCGAAGTAAGTATTTTCCCCAAAGTTAGAAATTAAGGCCAAATTTTAAGATTTAAACAGATTTAAACAGAGGGTACTGAAAATGGCGCCCACGGCAGTGGAAATCTCACCAAAACGCTTTAGAAATTTTTACTTACAACTAAAAATGTTTTCGAAGATTGACGCCATCTCGATGTTTACGGAGTAGCTTGTGTCAATAAACTAACCATTTCCTGTGATAAATCCGCACACCACTTGTACCCACAGACGCTGGAGCACTTTTTTTATCACAACAATCGAAACACGATTTCTCATCAACAACAAGCCAGGCGTAAACAGCTGTTGGGGTAGAAGATGACGAGAAGCGTGCTCTTGGCTAATTTGTAAATAAGTAGTAAAACATCAATATTTTACATATTTATGATGATTAATTTGAAAATATTCGTTATTGAAAAAGTAACTCGACTCTGACTCAAATTTAAGTAATTATTTTTCTGAATTAGAACGTTCTTTCAAGTTCTGTATTATGACGTCACGACATCTTGACTTTCGTACCTATTGTAAATAATTGCTATACTCAACTGTCATTGCAGAACAGTTTACCAGTTATTCATGCAGATTGTTATCAGCTATACATGTAATTGTTATAATCGTAATGCGCATATATATCTTTATTATTTACTTTTTGGATATATGAAGATGTTTTACTGCTGGATTATCGCCGTAGTGTGACGCAATCGTTTTCGGTCCATGGCCTCTTGTCTGTTTTTTCGCACCATAAGAAATTATGGGGCCGAATTTGCAATGACCAGAAAGTCGTTAAAAGAGGAAAAGTTGCATTGAGGGGCATAGGGGGTTTTGACTGAGAAAAATACAAATTTATTCAATAGCTAGCTTGTAAAAAATACTTGGTTATAAAACTTGATTGACAACTAAGCAGCATGTCTACTATGGGTTTCAGAGACAGTGCAAAGCAGGTTTTTGGGCAATACCTATTTCTGTAACGAACACTCTTAACAGAACGAGATTTTGCTATAGTGCATTACACCCAGTGCCGTAATTTATAAGGGTATCGTGAATCACTAATCGTAAAGAATAACGACACTTGTCCTTGTACCAAGAGACAAAAACTCCATTATGCAGAAATGGATACGAACACGCGTATAAAGCTCCACCTACCCTCTCCCCAACCCCCCCCCCACCATCCCTTTTCTTCTTCGTTCCTCCGCCTTCCTTTCTCTCTCTCTCTCTCTCTCTCTTGCCATTCGGTATGTGTTGACCCTCCAAACTGGGTATAAGACTACACACAAAAACGTTGAAATTGGTGAAATTAGGCTATGTATTGGAAGTATATATACATAAATATTAAAGCAATTTTATCATTATTGCATTACTATGACAACTAGAATTCATGGAAACAGTTTTATAACCTGTTAAGCGTCACCCACGTAATAATACGTTTACCGCGATCTACTCGGTAGCGCCTTCAACGGGATATTACGTTCAAGACTTTAACTGTGCTTGTCAAGTCGTCAGCCCCGTAATAATACGTTTACTCGCATAGAAAGTGTAGGAACATCATTTGGTAACACTCTCAGCACATGGGAAACTTATTTCCAGCCTGGCAACTCTTTCCTGGTGGTCGCTTATGCTAGAAAACTGCCTGTCCCTGTTGGTTTTCTTTCAATATGCTTCGGGACAAATTGGATTTCGCGTCTTTCACAATGAATGTCCCAAAGAGGAGGCATATTTCTTTAGGTGAGATCAATCAAATACTAGATGAGGAGTGTGATATTGATAACCTATTTGATGATGAGAGCTCTAGTTCTGAATCCTCCAGTGATGATACAAACTTTTCTTCCAATTGCGGGAGTGAAGATGACTTTTCTTTGCCGAGTGACTGGACTCCGAGAGAGAGAGATGAGAGAGAGAGAGAGAGAGAGAGAGAGAGAAGAGAGAGAGAGAGAGAGAGATTTCCAACAGTTAATTACAGTATGAATAACAAGCATAAAAATCAATATTAACTTTGAAAAACTATCATCAGTGCTATGATCCCTGATTACAAAAAAAGCGTGACGGTACGTTAGCAGCGAGCTCATCAGGGGCGGACGCTTAACAGGATAATGGAACGGCGTATGTGTGAAGCCTCCCACTAATGTGGCAACGATGATTTTGCCATTCTTAGCATGCAAACATTAAAGCATGCAAACATTAAAGGTTACATTTATTTCTGGCATACGATTATTTAAGAAATTCAAAATACTAATAAAGACTGAAATCAATGAAAAGTGCTAGCAAAAACTAAAAAGCAAAAAAAAAAAAAAAAAACGTAGTCGTTCCTCTATGCAACTTTTCCGTATTCGTTCCTCTATGGTTTTCGGCAGCCAGATGTACGAAAACGTTAGAAACATTTGATTTTATCTACGTTAGAAATATCTGTAATTTTTCGGGGTAATTTGGTTGCAAAAAAGGGATAATATACATGAATTAAATCAAAATTTTTAAATAAAAATGTAAATTTAAACTAAATAACGAGTAAAGTAAACAGTTTAGGGAATAAAACTTTGCAGTTTCGTCGTCTGTCGTCGTCTGTCGTCGTCTGCTGTTTGTAATTGTGTTTATGGCGCGCGCGCTTAGAAACCAGGAACAGCAACGGGTTTAAAGTGCAATGTGGAGTGAACTGAGACCAAAATGTGTATAATAACAATCAAATAAGCACTGTGGAGTTTCAGTTGTGATGGCAGTAAGGATAAAAACCGCCGATTACAAGGTAAGAATGAATTCAGTTCCAACCATAACCCCGGGAATAACAAGTTTCATACTTTCACTAATATAGGCAACAAAATGTTGTTTAATTGTGCTGATTACAACTGCAATCTTGAGTAAGATCAATAAACGTTACATACATACGCTAACATTGTTCAAATGAGTGCTGGGAAGGCTGGGGAAAGATGGTGTCCGTCACTGATGAGAACCGTCCATGAAAAACTACCGGCCATATTGGATTTCAAAACTGCCTTGAAAACATATTTTACGAAGAGCTCACATGCTTATTTTAGTTCGTATGGGGCTTTCATATATCACAATATGTTGACGAAACTTCAGTCTTTTAAATGGTATGCTTAGAGTTGCAATTGTATTCATGTTTCACCAATTAAATATCGAGTGAATAAGACCCGTCTACCGTGATGAGGGTTGGCCTGTACTGATGTTTCCCCCTATCAGCTGTAGGGACATCAGTAAGCTCATCTTCCACTTCACCTACGGCCGTCTGCAATGAATCTATTGGCACTGCTTCCGGTATCGATGCTAAAATGTTCGGTTTTATCTCTGTAGTGGTTTTCATCCTCATCGACGATATCGTCTATCCCTGAGGGTAAACCAGAGTCTGAAGGTGATTTTTGTTCTGAATTGACATTTGCACTGGCGATGGGAGATATTTCGGTATGCCCATCACTATCGTTCTTTTCGGGAGATATTTTTGCATTTTTATCATTTTGAACACCATTCACTTGTTGTTCGACTTCTTCTGAGTCGCTTCCAATGTCACTGTCATCGCTATATGCCACCAAAGCCATGTTTTTAATCGAGAATATAACGTTTGCTCCGTTGACTTCGAATAAGGAAGGAGCTTTTGTTTACGTTCTTCCCGCGTTCGTTTGAGAGGAAGATCACCATAGAATATATCACTATTTGTTATACCATATTATGATTGATTTCATGCTATCAACAGCAAATAATATACCATATATGTATAAGGTATACATATGATATATCAAAACCTGTCTCAAGTAACGTATTTGTAAAAATACTATTTGGATAAGGTTATTCTTCAAATACATCCGAACACCGACGAAAGCCGTGCCGTGATTGGCTGATCGCGAGAAAAGCAAATAAAAACAAAAATAGATTTTCTTGCAAGGCCAGGCTGTCTACGTAATTCGTGTTTTGATCTTAGGCCAAAAGTGGAATCACAGCGTCAGTTCCAGTTGCCACCAGTGAAGACAAAATAAAATATTTAAAATCGTTATTTGTAAAATTGATCTCTTGAATATTAAGAGTTCAAAACCTTTCCCCGAAAGTAGATTGGTCACCAAGAAATCTTGAAGTTCACCATACCATTTTTTTAACACAATAACAGGCAGGCCGGATTTGTCTATGAAAAGTGCTTTTGATTCTTGATTACAAAAATGAGACCCAGTGTTATAAATAAGTTACGTCTAGTTAAAGAGATGTCGTAAGGTGCGGGACCCAGTGTGACGCAGATATACAATGTGAACGTTATGAACAGGTTTGCCCACGATTTAACAGTTAAATGTCTTTAGTTAAGAGCTCTTTGATTTTCAAAATGGTCATAATACATCTTTGATTCACAATAGATAATTTTGAAACGACGGTATCGCTTAATTTAATAATATAGGTGTCAAAGTCGACGAATATCTCAGGTCTAATGAATGGCAAATTGACATTTCACGCATATATATATATATATATATATATATATATATATATATATATATATATATATATATATATATATATAATACCATACAGATGTAGCCTCAGTGTATGAGAGAGAAGGAGAGGGAGAGAGAGAGAGAGAGCTTAGGCATTCCATAATGACTTACAATACACGTGTATCGATAGACGTGGTTGAACAGTTACATTCTTTGCAACTGCAGAACTCTTAAGTGGCATAAATTAAAAGTTTGCAAATGCTGAAGTACAACGGTTAAAATCGTTAAAACCACTGTCGAAGTTCAACATTTTAAACAGTTTGGAAAATTTTAGAAGACTGCAGTATTAACGAATGAACTGGAGCGAATTACTGTTCTGATAAATCATAGGAAGTATGATAGACTCATCGCATCGACAACATGATAGATGCATGCTAAGAAATTGTAGAGTAATGTCGGATTTAGTTTGTGATTGAACTAATCGTCAAGTAGCACCGGGAACTATAAGACTTTGAGGAAAAAGAAGAAATTTTATCAAACGAAGTATGCAACTGTTTAGACAGTAACAAGAGATGCGCAGTCTCTTTCGCGGACTACTGAACTGATAGCGTTTGGGATTAGATAATGCTATCAGTGAGTTTTTACGTTCTCTATGGCGTGTTTACAAATGTAACTGCCTTGGTCTCACATTTACGAATTCAGATGGGACTTGATAATTTAGAAAGAAGAAGAAACGGCGACAATAACCGAAGTAAATAAATTTTAAAAAAGCAAGGAAAGCCTGAAGGCAGATGAAAAAAGGGGTCGAAAAGAGATCAGCTCTGACTGACACGTACTACTAGTTAGTGTCTGTATCTATGCAGAGAGACAGAGAAAGAGAGAGAGGCGAAGTAATCGATGTTATACATCCAACACCAGACAGGCACCTTTAGGTCTCCATTCTTTGCTTAACAATGACATTAACTCCAAACAAAAAGAGAAAAAAAGATTCTTTCCACTGTGATTTCAAAGGAATTCCCGCTGAAGGCAGTTCATAGGACCCAGCTGGGTTGGACAATGCTTCGTCATGCTGCTAATATTACACTGAATTGTCAGAGTTGATATGTACAAAAGGGTATTCGGTGCACACTTATTATTATTATTATTATTATTATTATTATTATTATTATTATTATTATTATTAGTCGATGTTACAATGGGTTTTTGTTGTATTGTTATACTTGCTGGAGTAAAAAATAGAATAACAAACATATGACATAGTCAGCGATCACTGTAATATGAAGCGTCCACGTGTACGTCATTTCAGATATCAACATTTAGATGTTTGCCTAGAGACGAGAATGTCACCATTTGGTTTTTAAAGTTCAAAATGCTGCCACCGGAATTGTATAGTTAATATAATTTTGAATTTAAGCCATTATGATGCATTCCATGTTGAAACAAGGAGTGCTCAGAAAGCTGTATATGATTCCAAACTATCAGCCATTTATTTCAAGAAGCTTATACTACCCTTTCAGGTAAAGTGGTAGGTAGCAATACATAGACCTATATCGCCCATCCCTGAAACATCATTGTGACCAAGAGTTTCTCTTGAGTCGAAATTGTTGGAGATCACTAAAAGAACAATAAAATTATCAAAAGTGGTGGAGGAGCCGACAAACTTACAGTGGTGCTGAAGTAGTAGAACAGGAAGACATGTTTGCAGTCGAGTGATGTACGAAAAAAAAAGAAGAAAAAAAGCGGTGGCCCCAAATGTTGCTCAAGAGTTTTTTTTTTTTTTTTTTTTTTGTTTTTATGTAACCCTCGTCAGTGATGCATACTTGCCTGAACATTTTGTGAATGATTTTTAGTAATGAAACAATCATTAGGTAGATTCATACAAGTGAGATAGTTTCCAGCCACAGGCCATAGTAGGTCTAGTTTTCTCTTTAATCTGTTTACGAGAGAGCAAGCGACTCCAAACCACTAACTTGAACAGCAATCAGGCCATTATGCATAATGTGCTTATTAAGCATCACACGCATGCATGAGACATTGCTATGACAACCAAACAACAAGGTCATAGGAGGGAATGGGTCGATCTGCACCGGTTAAACAGAGAAACTCCAGACCCACTGTACTTGGTGCAAAGTGATGTTAAGAGTTGGCCAGATGTTACTGATACAAATACGCTGGAAGGTGCAGGCGTTACTTAGATGGTCTTTGTATGAAGGCCTATGGATAAAATAGCCTCCACATGGAATTTCAAGTGACTATCATATTTTTTTCCAGTAACTTATATTGAATATTCATGGGAATTTTCCTGCTTGAATCTTATCAGTTATCCACCCAACGTTATTCCATCACAGTCATAATCACCATGAGTATTACCATCATGCTCCTTAACCCCCTCCTCCTCCCCCCCCACCGCCCCCCCCACCCCCTCTCTCTCTCATCTCTCCCTGATCTCTCTCCTCTCTCCATCACCCTCTTCTTCATCATCTCTCCTTTCCTCCTCCTCTCTCTCTCTCTCTCTCTCTCTATCTCTCTCTCTCTCTCTCTCCCTTCATATAGCGGCGTCAGCAATCCATTTGTGATACAGATACCAGATAACTCAGTTTATCTCAGAATGCTTGTGACGTTAAAAAAAATCGACAAGAAAAAATTCCCAGTTACTCTATTCGTCAGTAAGTGAAGTCGTTTTGCATCTATATGGTACTAATAACCAGTTCTCCAAATTCTTGCGCATAGTGAAGCAACACCAATCCTGGTAACACCTTATGAAATCGAAAAATTGAAATATCAATAAGTGGTCAGATATTATATTATACATCCAGGTTTTTTTGCATGTTTACTTAGGTACTGCGATATATATATATATCTAATAATAATATTATATATATATATATATATATATATATATAGATATATATATATATATATATATATAATATATATTATTTTAATATACCACTTTGCATTCAATTTACCAAAAAAACTACTACCTTTTTATATATTCTTCAAAGCCAGCCAAGCGCAAATTCATCTTTTCCCTAAAACAGTATCTTTCACTCTTAATTCTTCACTATTCCTAGACCATATACTCACTATCCACTATTACAAATACAACTATCTTTATGCTACAAGCAGTACCCATACCACAGGTTTAAACCTTTCTCTAAGACCCGAGAAACATACATTCCTTGCATTTCCGATTCTTACACAGACTTCTCTGCCATCTTTGCCTCACTATATATCAAAATATGTAGCTTTGTCCTTACTCTAATGTAGCTGTTATCGAACAGTTTTTCCTCACTGCACCGCTTTCTTTCTCTTTAAATCTCATTTAATAGAATTTTATTTGTCCCCTTAACGGCAGATGAACCTTTTTGCATGAGGCCACTGTTAATCATACCATCCCTCCCTTGAATTCCCGGAAAATAAAGCACTTTTTTCCTCCTTGTGTGGCGTGAGTCACCAAAATTGCAGGCGACGATGAGTTGCTGCACCATAAAAACATGTAGTTATTTGCATGTAACGAGGGAAGTTTTGGACATGATTAAGCAAAAAGAAGAAATCAATAAAAAATAAAAAAAAGTGATTGTCTTTTCGTTTCTTGGGAACCACCTCCGGAGTCTGGGGGAACTATTAAATTATATAATATATATATATATATATATCTATATATATATATATATATATATATATATATATATTTGACAACTGAACAATACGATGGCAGTAATTATTAACGGTAAATGGCCACCAACTATGATTGTCAATTTGTCATATCGACCGCTAAAAGACTCCTCGTCGAGGGGAGGGAAACTGCTTGATGCGTTTGTGCATTATGTAATGTGATACCTATGAATGATTTTACTATGACGACTGAATGGCAATTTAGAAATAACGAATAAGACAAAACGGGCCATCTATAACTGCCATAGTGACCGCTAAAAACGGGTCCTCGTCGTTTTCTACGGACGCCTCCGATCCAACCAACCATCCGCCACACAGTCACAGTCAGTAGTAGTGTCCTTCCAACATGGCCGCTTTCTAAACGAGTCGCAGCAGAAGAAAGGGAAGAAAAAACAATGCCCTCCTGAGCTGTATTATGGCCGATGTAGGCGACAAGACTAAAATCAAGAAAAAGATACGCAAAGTGTTCCAAGGTAAGGCGTTTCTGAAGACCTTTTCCGGCCGAGGAAGAAGGGACGACGTCGACGTCGTCGTCGATCGACGAGCCCTCTGGAATGGTGGTGGTGGTGGTGTGGGGTTGACGTCGACCCTTTTTTCGGGGGGAGTCATAATATCAGACCGTTCTGGGTGACCACGTCGATTAAGAGCTTTCCTAGTTATTCTTCATTGTTCATTACAGGTGATACAGGGGAATACGGTTCATAATGGCGCCGTCGAAGTCCGTTGGAGCCGTTGGAATGGTGTTGGGTTTTTGACGTCGACGTTTTGGGCGTCGAAATGATATAATTTCGCAGCTGTGTCTGTCGGAACCGACAACGTGATTTTATCCTGTATAGTTTACTCACGCTCTTATTACAGTTAATACAGGCGTCGATTGCTGAAATAGTCGACTGTAAAAGCTCCGTTTCAAAGTACATACATAGATAGACCCCAAGAAGTTTCACTCGTTTTTCGTAGCTTTTAATAACTAAATACGTATGTATAAATAGGTGGGCTATATATCCTCACAGGCCTAACTTCTCATTGTACATTTTTTTAACCCCAAAACACTTACATAGGCTCATTTTTCCCTTAATTCGTTCGTGAACACGTAAAAAGGATTGTTTTAGGAATATTTTTTAAGGCCTTAAGGAAATCATCCTGTCTTCGATGCTGCCCAGGCTGTCAAGGTTAACCTGTGTCGTAGGCCTAATGTCGGTTAGGCTACCATTTATTATATATATATTTTTTTAAAACGTCATAGGCAAGGCCTATTTTGGCCAAGGTACATTTTACTTTTTTTTTTTCATTAAAACTTGTGTAATAGACTAAGCCTGTTTTTGGTTATGGTACCATTTATTTAATTTTTCTAATGTTTCAGAGACGAGGCTTATGTTGGTTAGGGCGACGCTCACTTTTCATCCTCAAACTTTGTCTCATACCTACGTTGATTAGGGTACCATTTATTTTAATTTAGTTTTTAAAAATCTGTTTCATAAGACCTATGGTGGTTATGGTGATGTCCATTTTTGTTCTCAAACTTTGTAATATCTACCTAGGCTTATGTATGTTAAGGCACCATTCATTATCCTTATTTTTTCCTTTAAACTTATGTCATAGACAAGGCCTATGTTGATTAGGGGGTAGATCTAGGGTACTTATCCACAGCGTCCTAGACTATGGCAGTTCTGGTTTTTCTATGCAGTTTTACCTACTGAACAAAATTTTTTAAGTAATATTTATTCAGACGACTGTAATTAACCCCCCAGGGGCCAGTACTAAACACGGCGAAATACATTGGATGCCCCAATCCCTAGTGGATGTCATATCCGTGGTTACGTTCCTTGCAGTCCATGCGAACTGCTTCTGTAGAAATACCGATTAGGGTACCATTTATATTTTTTTCCTTGTCATAGGCTAGATGTGTTGATTAGGGCAGGCCATTTAACCATCTTCGTTTTCCCCTTGACCTGTGTCATAGGTTAGCCTAGGTGTGTGTTGATTATGGTAACGTTTATTTTATACTTTTTATTCCCCTTAAGGGGGCCAGCCAGAACCCTAATATGTATATGGGGGTATAGGGCAAAAAATGCAGTCATGAAAAAAATTCATGGAGCTTCATATGGCAATTGAGGATACGTATATGAAATATTTCGTCAAAATTCCTCTTACTTTCATAGTTACAGGGTAATTAGTTAACGTAAGTCAGTAAGCCTAAAACATTGATCCATAGAAGAAAATGCAATATTTCTTCTATTATTGTAAATTTTGATAATTAATGTCAAAGAAATTGGGAGAAATGGCATTTGTAGACATTCCCCGAGTCGAGAAGGGACTTCACTCAGCTACCAAGTCCAAGTCATGATTTAGTGCGATCACAAACCTCAAGTAGTCTACACGTTCGAGTTTTACCTCTGACATTTGCCTGCTTTTACGTATGTTTTTAGGTATGTTTAAGCAAGAATTTCATCATGCCAATGAGGAAAAGACAAAGGAACAAGGGGAAGTTCATCTCGCTAATATACGGACGAAGAAAAATACGCTCAAGTATTATTACAGAATATCAATATACGCTAGTTAGTGAAGAGAGAGGGGGGGGTTGCGTAGTAACGCCCCCACCGTCTTGCCTGACAACACACGTTACACTGTGCCCAAGGCTACGATCTTTGAGCTAAGAGATCTTCATTTATGGTAAATAACATAGTTTTGGGTTTTTTAATACCCTAAATGGAATTGAAATTCATAATAATCCATTATTTATGTAAATCGTCTTTGTAAAAAGAGAGTACACCTTCGAGTTTCACCTCTGACATTCTCTTTCATTACATACATTTGTTTTTCTTTGTTTCGGCAAGAATTTCACCATATCAAGAGAAAAATACAAGGAAAAAATCTCGCTAACATCAGAAGAAGAAAATTCACTGTAATAAGCCGAGTTAGTGAAGGGGAGAGAGAGAGAGTTGCGTAGGAAGGAGTGCCCCATCTTGCTCAAGCAGTGCCCCAGGCTACGATATATGAGCAAATTATGATAAATAAAATATTTTTGGTTTATTAATACACAGAAAAGAAATATACATTCATAATAATCATTATTATTAACATGTCTTTATAGAAAATACGAAGGAAAAACTGTCTTTATAGAAATACGAAGGAAAACTTTGAACGCCCGTTATCTCAAAACTATACTTATTGACCTTCAAAATCTATCTTCTCACTTAGTTTTAAAGCTATAACATTGGAATTCGGTACATAACCCGGAAAGACATTATTGAACAATAAAATTTTTTTTTTTTTTTTTTTTTTTTTTTTTTTTCTCCTGATTTATAGGGTTTATTTTTTTGTTTTTTACCATATTGAAAAAATTCATATCTAGCCAAAAAAATTACTTTTAGAAAAAAAAACTCCTCATTTGATTGGAGGTCTACATCAGGTCTATATATGTATGGTAGTAATCCTAGGTCTTAATATTAAATATCAAGGAGGGATAAAAATTTGAAAAATGGTGGGTTATTTTCGGGATAAATCACCTGGCGTCACAAAACCGAAGGTCAGAGGCGAAAATCATATGCGTTTGGAGATGTCCCAAGTCACCTTATTAAGTGGTTAGGATGAATAATCAATGTCCTGTCCTTAAAAAATGGCATTAGCCGGCCAGCCCCCTTAACCTATGTTATAGGCCTTGGGCCCCTGTTTATCTTTCTACTTTTCCCCAAATTTTAACAACTTATTTATGAATAGCCTAAGGCAAGTGAAGGTATTTCTACCGAAGCAGTCCACACGGACTGCAAGAAACATAACCGCGGATACGATATCCACTAGGGATTGGGGGCCGTCCAATGTATTTCGCCTTGTTTAGTACTGACCCCTGGGGGTTAATTATAGTTGTCCGAATAAATATTACTTAAAATTCTTGTTCAGTAGGTGAAACTGCGTAGTAAAACCGCAACTCCCATAGTCTAGGCCGCCGCGGATAAGTACCCTAGATCTACCCAAGTGAATCATGATCATATTTGATCTGGTGGTGTTGGCATTTTTGTGTGGGGTAGGGTTGCTTAGGCCTGCTTGGTAGTAGACTAGATTTGTGATAAGCCTGCATAGGCCTAGCTAGTGGAGTATTTGGTCAAACTGAAGACTACTACCTACTGCGTCCTTATGGTGTTGGTGTCTCTTAGTTTACATGCGAAACGGGTACTGTGTATAGCACCAAAACATGCAATGAACATAAAACAAATGCAAAAAAAAATAGTAAATATACCATAAAGATAAACTTCAGATATAAACATTAGACAAAATCTTAAGCAACAGGCAGTAAATATTCTGTTTGTAATATTATCTTTTAAGTTTTAACATTATTTTTAAAAAGTTCTAAATGTAAAGGTTATTTGTTCCGATACGTAATTACAAAAACCCTCGGTCCCTTTAACAATAGGAAGTAGCTAGCGGCAGCTGGAACGGTCGTAAGCTTCGAACAAGGGGAGAACGGTAGTTAACTGCTTGTCCGATCGTCGCGCGACTGGGAGTGAAACAAACCACTTTTGCTTTCGGCCGTGTGTGGGAAGGACGTGTTCGCCATCGCTCTGCCCGCTTTGTCGTTTGCTTTCACTTTGAGTATTTGCTTCTCTTTCTGTATAAATCAGGAGTGACTGTAAGTACTTTTACAATTCTATTGATAACTTGCAATGAGTGAATTGGAAGAGATGGAGATTTCACCGCGCCCTCCAGTCGCCCGTAGAGTGTCCCCCGGGGCTGAGGGGCGTAGATGTGGAGGGTTTCAGGTCATTTCGTTGATGTGGACCCCCATGAGGTTTGTACTCGTTGCCGGGGGCGAGAGTGCTCCCGCAACGAAACCTTGTGTCACTTGGTGTTAATTGGTCCGAGGCGCAGTGGGTGCTGTACGAGGGCAGGAAGAGACTTAGGCCGGCCAAGAAGTCATCGGAAAGTCCAGTGACTCCTTTGGTGACGGACACTTCGTCCTCTTTCCTGCCCCCCGGCCAGCCCCCACGTTTCGCGCCTTCCCCTGCGGGGGGGGTAGCGGAGTCCTTTTCCTCTCTCGATCCGTCGAGTGTGGAGGAGGGCGCCCGCTACCCGGACGTACAGCTGTACTCGGGGTCTTCCGTACGCTCTGGGGGGGGTGTCTCTTCCCCAGGGCGTGAGGAAGCCCCTCCAACTAACCCGACTATTGTCTCCGCAGGTGTGCCATCAGCGAAAGGACGACTTTGGACAGGTGTGGGAGTCGCTGGGACTGCAGGGAGTGCCCAGCATCCAGGGGTTTGCTTCCAGCGGTTTGGCGGGGGTCGGCTTGGTGGTCACTCATGGTGCGGTGACCACAACTACCACCACAATAACGACACCAGCGTATGAGATGCCACCACATCTGTATATAGTTCCCATATAATGTCGGTGACAACCCACGGTGGCTATACAAAAACCAATTGCTGCCGTGCCAAGGAGGACGGTGCCACCACCACCTGGATTTTTTCCTTTGCCGACCCCGGACTTCCGCTGCCCAAAGAGTACCCCCCTGGACCTGCCGCCAGTGCCACGGATGTCGGTAACTGCCGACAGGACGCCTGGCTCTCCCGTGGTACCTGCCGTGCCTGCCGTACCTGCTGCCGTTCCAGCCACTCTTTCCATTTCAGATCGGCCTGCAACTTTCCCTTTCATATGTTCCTGCCGTTCCTGCTGTTCCCTTGTTCGGACCTGTTCCTGTTGTTCCTGCTGCTGGTGTTGCTGTCACAGGCTCAGGTCTTTCCGGACAGGTGCAGTCGGGCCCTGTTGCTTCGGCAACTGCCCCGGCTCCTCCTGGATGGAAGACTGACGTCTGTTCTGCGGAGCCTGGCGAAGAAGAAGAGGAAGAGGAAGAAGGTGTCGTCGTCGTCTTCATCGTCTTCTTCGTGTCTGCTGCCCTCTCCTTCTCCTTCGACTTCTAAGGCCAAACAGCCGAAGAAGAAGAAGGTTGCCTCCTCCCCCCCTAAGAAGACTCCTTCGGGATCTTCTAAGGGCCCCGGCTCGCACAGGCGAGCTGGGATCTCTTCTGCTGGTCCTCCTGTTCCTTCGGGAACGGGGCCCGTCGCTTCTTCTGCAAAGAAGAAGTCGACGGGGACCAGAGGTGCACCAGCCTCGGCTGGTGCGTCCTCACCTGGTGCTAGCGGTTCTGCCGCTAAACCAGGTTCCGTCTCGGACCAGCTCTCTGTTCGCTTGAGAAGCACCGATGTGGACGCTCTTCCAAAGAGGACCGTCCAGCCAAAGTTTTGACGCCCGAGCTCGCTCGCCGTCAAGACAGCGGCGCGGAGCAGAAGACTGGCGAGAGTCGTGCACGCGACTCTCGCCAGGCCAGTGGACGCTCTCGCAGCGATCAACTGGCTGCTCGGGCTGACGTGACGGGTCGCTGGAACCGGCCACGGTTGAGGCGAGGAAGGAGTCCCCACGGGCCGCGGGTACCATCCACGGCTGGTACCAGCGGTTTGACGCGCCGAGAGGACGCTGGCAGGTCTCGACGCGAAAGGGAGCCTAGCAGGTCACCCGTCCGCCGCTCCCACGATGGGACGGGCGGAGACGGTGACCAGCGGCAGCTCGCCTGACGCTAGAGATCGGTCTCGACGTTCTCAGCCGAGCCAATCGCCCCCAGGCGCAGCGGCAAGGCTAGGCCTGCTGCTTCATCGACCGTCACCGCGGGTTGACGATCAGCAGCAGCCCCCCACGCACGCTGGTCCTGCCAGCGAGGCGATAGGGGGGAGCGTCAGGTCTGCCTTCTCCTGTACCTTCAACCTCCTCGGGCTATACGGGAGGAGCGAGGTACCAAGGAGCGATCACGAGAGGTGCGCCGCTCGTGACCCAGCTATGACGCCGTGCGGCTCAGGCACGGTCTTAGGACCGACCAGAACGTACGCGCAAGAGTAGTTGGAGGCGACCGTCAGGGGTCTGTCGCTGTTCCTCCTTCTGAAGGAGGAGTATCGAGGGATATGCTCTGCTGGAGGGACTGGACGGTCCTATCCACAGACGCTGTGACGCCTGAGATACAGAGGAACTTCGCAGAGGTCATTAAGTTGATGCGTCTGCATAATGACCTTGCGGAAGGATCGCCGCTACCACCAGCAGAGCCCACGTCCCGGCTCGAATCATTTTGGGGTCCCAAGAGGGAGCCCAAAATGATGATGGGGTTTGCCACGATCGGAGCTTGCGGACTCGGTCCTGGATCAGGTGGAGAAATCTCGTCTCCGGACGGGAGGACTCGCTAAAATCCGGACGGTCCTCTAAGCTGCTTCCTCCTCCTCTACAGCGACAGAGGCGATTTTACGTGCCATCAAGACCCGATATTGCCGAAACAGGTTAAACCCGGAGTTTAGCGAGGCTGACTCCAGTGTGTCCCTGCAGCAGCTCCTGTCGGAGAACTTATGGTTCTCGCAGCAGGAGGCACTTGCCCTGGAATCTACGCTATGGCAGCATTCCAGGCAGTTTCCTGGTTGGATTTGTGGTCCCTCACAATATCCAAAGTAGTGCCGGCTCTGGGAGTTCTGCTCTCGAAGACGACGCTTCTTTCAGGAGACTGTGCCAGTCTGGAGGAAGAGCAATCTCTTACCTCGCCCATCAGACTGCTAACCTGTGGGCCAACTTGGTTCTTCGACGTAGGGACGCAGTCCTACCCGAGTGACCAAGGGGGCCGGGCGTGAAGCGGCACTCGGGCTACGAAATGGACCTCTTAGGAGTTTCCCCAGCTCTCTTTCCTGGAGAGATGGTGGAACGCTGCGGTGGAACGGCGGCGCAACTGACGAGGAGGTGACCGCTTAGTCCAGGCAGTCCTCAAGGTTTTCTGGGCAACCTCGAGTAACTGCGGCCAAACCAAAGAGCTTGGCTAGCGCTTCCACGGCGGCGAAGACGGTTGCACCAAGTCCAAAACCCCGTGCGAAGACTCCAGCTGTTTCAACTTCTGCTAGAGGAGGCCGCAACCAGCCCTCCTCCAGCCCTCCTTTCCCCGAGGAGGTGCTGGAAAGAAGTCGAAACGAGGAGGGAAACGCTAGGGACGGCGTTCCCCCTCACCTGCTGCCGGAAGTGTGGGTGCCTAGCGAGCCATTGGGCGACTTGGCAGCGCTACGGCGCCGAGAACTGGATAGTAGAGTCCTCCTTCGGGAGGGATATCTACTACCCTTCGAGTCCTCGGCCCCCCCCTCATTACTCCAAACCGGTCCATCTACAGACCATATGGCCCGGGGATCAACAAAGGACACGCTCTTCGACAGGAGATCAAGACCATGCTGGCGAAAACGAGCTGTAGAAATCGTGGAGGACCAGTCACCGGTGCTTTTAACGCCGCCTCTTCCTAGTGAGAAGGCATCGGGGGGCTGGCGTCCGGTGATAAGACCTCTCTCCCCTGAACCGCTCTCACCTTTCGTTCGCACGACGCGGTTCACGATGGAGTCGGCACGCTCAGTGCTCGACTCGATCAGGGGGAACGATTTCATGCTTTCAGTGGATCTGAATGGACGCGTATTTTCAAATACCCATCCATCAGTCCTCCAGAAAGTACCTCCGCTTCATCTTCGACGGGACGGTGTACCAATTCAGGGCACTTTGTTTCGGTCTCTCAACCGCCCCACAGGTGTTTCACGGCGAGTGTTCACTCTGGTGTCGGCTTGGGCCCATTCGCACGGGATACGTCTTCTGAGGTATCTCGACGATTGGCTAGTCCTGGCGAGCTCCCGCTCGCAGTTGCTACAGGACAGAGATCGGCTCCTCAAGTTTTGTCGCGATCTGGGGATCGTGATAAACTACGAGAAGTCCGACCTCGAACCCAAGCAGAAGATGAAGTACTGGGTATGCTGATAGACACGGTAGCAGGGCAAGTCTTTCCCGCAGACTTGCGTATCAGCAAATTCAGGGAGGCAGCCGGCCGGTTCCTGTCTCGGCAGGAACAGGCAGCACAGCAATGGCAAGTCGTGATCGGCCATCTGTCGTCACTCGAGAAGTTAGTCCTCACGGGCGTCTTCACCTGCGGTCTCTCCAGTGGAGACTAAGGGAGAGTTGGTCTCAGGCCAAGGATCCTCCTTACTTTCCCGTGGCTATCACGGACAAGGTGAGGCATGACCGGTAGCCTGGTGGCTCGACGACAAGAACCTCTTAAGAGGAGTGCCCATACGCACTCCCCCCCGGAGATGCTTCTGCTCAGACGCATCGACCGAGGGATGGGGCGCACACCTGGAGGAGTTGCTGGCTGCAGGTGTGTGGGACCATCACGAGAAGCACCTTCACTCAATGTCCTGGAACTCAAGGCGCGTTCAATGCTCTCCAAGAGTTTCAGGACCGCTTGGTGGGACACTCAGTGGTGTTGATGTGCGACAACACCACAGTAGTGGCATATGTCAACAAGCAGGGGGGGCAGTGTCTCTTCCGCTCCATCAGTTGACGGTGCAGGTGCACGAGTGGGCCACGGCTCACTCGATAGAGCTGTCAGCACGCTACATTCCAGGCAAGAGGAATGTAGTAGCAGACAAGCTCAGCCGTCGGGATCAGGTGATAGGGACCGAATGGTCTCATACACCAAGACGTGGCGGAAGGCTCTTCAACCTGTGGGGGCGACCGGTCCGTAGACCTGTTCGCCACCCGGCACAACAGAAAACTTCAGTTTGTTCATGCCACTTACCTGACAGATATATATATAGCTGTATTTTCTTTCTGACGTCCGACAGAAATTTCAAAACTCGCGGCACACGCAGTTGGGATGCGGCCATGGGGTGGTAGTACCCATTCCGCCGCTGGGAGGCGGATATCAGGAACCATTCCCATTTTCTATTCATATTTTTTTCTGTCGCCGGTCGGTAAACACTGTTTACAGACCTCTGCTCAGGATTTTTTTGGAATTTGACTCGTTTCTAAGTATCTGATTGATTTTGTTGGTATTGAATTGGATTGTTGAATTGGCATGCGCGATAGTGGACCGTTTTTTGATTTTGGATTGACTTTTCTCTATAAGATATGTCTGGATCAAGTGGTGTGAGTTTCAGAGTGTGTGTGAGTGCTGATTGTAAGGTGAGGCTACCGAAAGCATCGGTAGACCCCCACCCACAGTATGTATGAGTTTTGTAGGGGCTTCATTGTTTGATTGATCATCGGTGCAAAAGGAATGTGAGAGATTGCTGATGATGAATGGAGAGCATATGAGTCCTATCGCCTTAATTGGAGCGCGATAGGATCAGGAGGTCTTCCTCAAGAAGTTCTTCCAAAGGTAAGACTAACGTTTCTCCTGCTACTAACACCTGTAGTGTTTACAACCCCTAAACCTGTGTTGCCTTCGGGCTCTGATTCTGTGTCGGGAGGAGCGGATGCTCTCTCTATGATTTTTGGAGTCCCTTCGCACTCTGGAGACCAAAGTGAAAGCCTTGGAAACTGGCTCGGTGCAAGTGTGTGATCGTGCCCCCTCAGTGTTGTGGATGGGGGGGCGTCAGATCGGCCCCATAATGCCTCTAGGCCTAGACCTCTATCAGACTCCCAAGACCCAGGAGGAGGTATGTCGAAAGCCGCAAGAGGGTTACGGGGGCTTCCCACCGATCTGGCGTCCCTTCGGCAGACCATGTAGCAAAGACCCAGGCTGCCAAGGACCGTGCACGAGCACGCGTCTTGAAGGAGTGCTTCTCGTCCTCCGAAGCGTCCTCCCCGCGCAAGGGTGGAGCGCTCGGAGAGACTCTCGTCCGTTAAAGAGGACGTTTCTTGCGGAGGACGCTTCACGTCCTCTTTCGCCGCTTTCGTCGGAAGACGCTTATGATGTCTTTCCGCCTCAGAAGAGAGGTAGGATCTCCTCCGATGAGGACGCTAGGTTGCGCGCACAGGCGCGTACACCTGAGAAACAGGTAGCTGTTCCCTTGAGAAGGAAGGAGGGGGGGGGGGGGGGGCGTCCCCTCGCCCCTCGTCTTCTACAGGACCAGTCCTGCTTCCTCGACTCATTCTTCGCCAACGAAGAACATTCTTTTGTCCCTTCAGGACCAGCTATCCTCGATTATGGCTCAGAGAACTCGCCCACCGCAGCAGTCGAGCCTAAGCGGAGGAAGGACCTTAGACTGCCTGTCAAGAGGACTAAGCAGTCTCCGTTGCCTTTCGCCTCCTGCGTCTCGTTCGCGATCGCTTCTCCTTCGGCGATTCGCCGATCTCGTTCGTCTTATAGAAGGACGTTACGACAGGGCGCTTTTGAAGACGCTTTGTACAAGGACGCTCGGCAGGACGTTCGGCAAGATGCTTGTCAGGACGCTCGTCAGGACTTTCGTCAGGACGCTCGGCAGGACGTTCGTCAGGACGCTTGGCAGGACGCTAGGCAGGACGTTCGTCAGGACGCTCGCCAGGACGCTACACAGGACGCTCGGCAGGACGCTCTCCAGGACGCTAGACAGGACGCTTGGCAGGAAGCTCGCCAGGACGTTCAGGCCTCCTTTCAAGACGCTTTCGGGGATTCTGAACAAGAATTCTTACCCCCAGACACTTTGTTACGTGCTCAGGCACGTATGCCAGCGAAGAGAAGTAAAGACGCTTCTCGGGCAGGTGAGACTGCCGCGGAAGGCGCGGAAGACACTCGTCCGCCTCAGGACGCTCTGCCATCAACGAGCAGTAAGCGTCAGAAAGAAGACAGCCGTGATAATGGCTGCACCTTGCAAGGATAGGGTCCTTTGATGCTTGCAACCCGCCAAGAGGACGCCTTCGCCTGACAGACGTTCTCCTCTTCCGTTGAGAGAAGAAGGAGAACTGGGTAGTTCGGCTGAATCGGGTGAAGATGAGCCTGTTACAGCCCCTTCTACCTCGGATTACAAAGGTCCTAGTCAGACTTTTGCGTTCTTCTTTTGAGGACAAATTTCAGCCCGCAGCTCCCAAGTCTCCTCCTTCCACAGTTTTTCTTCATCGAAAACGGGGAAAATCCCGGAGTTCGTAGAGATGAAGACTTCTCTATCGACGAAACGTGCTTTCAAGAAGCTCAAGACTGGTATGATAAGAAGGAGAGACCAAGGCAAGACAACTTCGCCTTGCCTCCTACTAAACTTAGTGGTAAAGGAGGCATTTGGTATAAGACCAAGGACGAAGTGGGAGTTCGTATCCCTTCGTCGGCTCAAGGAGATTTCTCCAGCCTTGTAGACTTACAGAGGAGGTCACTTTTACCCTCTGCCAAAGTAACTTGGACCGCGTCGGAGACAGACCATCATCTGAAAGGTCTGCTTAGGACGCTGGAAGTCTTCAACTTCCTTGATTGGTGCTTGGGAGTTCTGGATTTACAAGCGAGAAGCCCAGAATCTCTTAGTCTGGGGGAGCTGTCCAGCGTGTTAGCATGTATGGACAAAGCCGTCAGGGATGGTTCGGAAGAGCTAGTATCTCACTTCGGGACAGCTTTGTTAAAAAAGAGAGCTTTGCTGTGCAACTTCACAGCTCGTTCAGTGACGCCAGCTCAGAAAGCGGACTTGTTGTTTTCGCCTCTTTCGAACCATCTCTTCCCCCAGACTTTGGTAAAGGGACCTGACGAACAGCTTTACAAGAGAAAGCTATCTCAGGATCTTTTGGCCCAGTCTACAAGACGTCGGGCCGGACCTTCAACTTCTTCGGCTGCAGTTTCGTCCGCCGAAGAAAGTAAAGAAGCCCTTTCGTGGGCTTCCCCCCATCAAGAGGCAGCTCCTCGAGGGAGAGGGTTTTCACGAGGAAGAGCTTCTTTTAAACCAAAAACCTTCCAAGTGAAAAGCATGTCCTTCAGACACCAGTCGGAGCCAGACTGAAGATTTTGCGGGAGGTGGAGAGAGAGAGACACGGACTCTTGGTCCCTCAAGATCGTTGTAGCAGGGGGTACAAGATCCCCTTTTTAGATCTTCCTCCTCTTTCTACGACTCCCAGAGACCTTTCTCCATCCTATCAAGGAGAAAAGAAGAAAGTCTTGTTCGATCTCCTTCAACAGATGATCGACAAAAGAGCGGTGGAACAAGTCGCGACCTGGTGTCTCCAGGTTTCTCAACAGAATCTTCCTAGTACCAAAGCGATCGTCAGTTGGCGTCCAGTTCTAGATGTAAGCAGGCTCAATCTTTTCGTGGAAAAGATCAAATTCACGATGGGAGACGCCTCATTCTGTTCTGGAGCCTTGAGACCGGGCGAACTGGATGGTATCTTTGGACTTGCAGGACGCGTACTTCCACATCCCGATCCACCCTCTGTCAAGAAAATATCTAAGATTTGTCTTGAACAAAACAAAGTTTGGCAGTTCAGAGCGATGTGCTTTCGGACTGACCACGGCTCCGATGGTGTTCACAGTAGTGATGAAGAACGTAGCGAGGTGGCTACACCTTCTCGGGAATAAGAGTTTCCCTGTATCTAGACGACTGGCTGATCAGAGCGTCGTCGAGAGAGAAGTGTCTGAAGGACTTGCAGTTCACTTTAGCCTTAGCGAAGTCCCTGGGACTTCTTGTCAACCTCGAAAAGTCGCATCTGACCCCAACACAGTCCATCGTGTATCTGGGGATTCAGATGGATTCAGTGGCTTTTCGAGCGTTCCGCCCAGAACGTCAGCGGCTAGGCTTAGAAAAGATCTCAGCCTTTCTAAGAAAGAGACTTGCTCGGCGAGGGAATGGATGAGTCTGCTGGGGACCATTTCTCTCGCTGGAAAGGTTTGTTTCCTTTGGGAAGACTGCACATCAGGCTCTCCAATTCTTCTTTGGCAGAAAGAGTGGAAGGCAAAAGACGATCTCGATGCAGTATTGAGGACTATTCGATTCCGATCAAGAACCACCTAAGATGGTGGCTGGACCCTCAGAAGCTGCAAGAGGGTGTGTCCCCTAAGTCTTTTGAGCCCCTCCGAGGTATGTTGTTCTAGACGCTTCCATCACAGGATGGGGAGCACACTAGGGGGGAAGGAAGTGTCAGGCTCCTGGAGAGGGGAAACAGGTAGCCTGGCATATAAATGTAAAAGAACTGGCAGCAGTGTTTCTGTCCCTGCAGTTCTTCGAGAAGAGTTTGGAGAACAAGGTTGTTCAGATAAACTCGGACAATACCACAGCACTCGCTTATTTAAAAAACCAGGGAGGTACACACTCCAGAGCGTTGTACTCCCTAGCGAGAGAGATTCTGCTGTGGGCGAAAAGGAAAGAGGTAACGATCCTGACGAGATTCATTGCAGGTGTGCAAAACGTCAGGGCAGAACCTCCTCAGTCGTCGGGACCAAGTCCTTCCGACGGAATGGACCTTGCACGAGGACGTTTGTCGAGACCTGTGGACGCTGTGGGGACGACCACTGGTCGACTTATTCGCAACGTCAAGGAAACAAGAGACTTCCTCTTTTACTGCTCCCCGGTCCTGGATCCAGAGGCAATCGCAGTGGACGCGTTGCTTTGGAATTGGGCACGGGCCTGGACCTTTATGCCTTCCCACCATTCAAGATTCTGGGGAAGTCATGAGGAAGTTTGCGGCCTCGGAAGGGACAAGGCTAACCCTGATCGCTCCGATGTGGCCAGCAAGGGAATGGTTCACAGAGGTCAATGTCTTCCTGGTAGACTTTCCAAGGACATTGCCCTGGAGGAAAGATCTACTCAAACAGCCTCACTTCGAAAGGTTTCACACCTCTCCGCTCTGAGTCTGACTGCGTTCAGACTATCGAAAAGTTGGCCAGAGCGAGAGGTTTTTCGTTGGCAAGGCAGCTGCGAGAGCAATCGCACATGCGAGACGTGCTTCCACAAGAGCTGTCTACCAGTCGAAGTGGGCTTCTTCAGGGCATGGTGTAAAAAGGAGGGAGTTTCCTCTTCCTCGACCTCTGTGAACCAGATAGCTGATTTTCTGCTATTTCTCAGAAATGTGCAGAAATTAGCGGTCCCTACCATCAAGGGATACAAAAGTATGTTGTCAGCGGTTTTTAGGCACAGAGGCCTAGACCTGTCTGACAACAAGGATCTTCATGACCTTTTGAAGTCTTTCGAGACCTTGAAGGTTCCTCAAACAAGACCTCCATCATGGAACCTTGACGTAGTCCTGAAATTCCTGATGTCGGACACTTTCGAACCACTTCAGACAGCCTCTCTTCGGAATCTGACAAGGAAGGCTCTTTTCCTAACTTCTCTTGCGACGGCTAAGAGAGTTAGTGAAAATTCAAGCGTTTAGCAAGTTAGTGGGCTTCAAAGGGGACAATGCTGTCTGCTCGTTGAACCCATCTTTCTTGGCAAAGAATGAAAATCCTTCGAACCCTTGGCCGAAGACGTTTGAGATCAAAGGTATGTCAAGTCTGGTGGGCCAAGAACCAGAAAGAGTCCTTTGCCCGGTAAGGGCTCTCAAGTTCTACGTGCATAGAACTAAAGAGGTTAGAGGTCCCTCAGGTAATCTCTGGTGCTCTGTGAAGAGGCCAGAGTTACCTTTATCAAAGAATGCAGTGGCTTTCTTTTTAAGGGACACCATTCGGGAGGCTCATTCATCTTTTCAGAAGACTGATTTGAGCCTCTTCCGAGTAAAAGCGCGCACGAAGTACGAGCCGTCGCTACCTCTCTTGCCTTCCAGAAGAACATGTCAATCAAGGACATCCTCGATTGTACCTTCTGGAGGAGCAACTCCGTCTTCGCCTCACATTACCTAAGGGATGTGAGAACGATCTATGACGATTGCAATGCACTGGGGCCATACGTTTCTGCGGACACAGTATTGGGGTCCGGAAGTAGCTCTTTCCCTATTCCTTAGTTAGGTTAAGTTAGGTGTGTTTTTAGGTTGTGGTGAGTCTTATGTGAAGATCTCCCATCCGTTAGCTAGTTTTAAGGGGTTTGTGTATAGTTGGTCAGGTGGTGGTCAGTTGCTTCGTTGCCCTCATTTGTATGGCCTCGATGTCTTGTCACGCTGAGTCTTGCACCCGTTGACAGATCATCCAGAGCGCACCAGCACTACAGGTCTCCACCTGGCTGGCAACTCTGTAATTAAGCAAAAGCAGCCTTACGTGACAGTAATCACATAGTCTACTTTGCAAACAGGTAAGGAACCAAGATGTATATCATCTACTTAATTTTAGTTTCCCAAAAAATCCTATTCTGTCTTTCCCCACCATCCGAAGGTGTGATTCAGCTATATATATATCTGTCAGGTAAGTGGCATGAACAAAATGTTATTGTTATTATACAATTAAGTTTGTTCATACTTACCTGGCAGATATATAAATTAAAGTGCCCGCCCTCCTCCCCTCAGGAGACAGTGGCATTAATAAAAAATATGAATAGAAAATGGGAATGGTTCCTGATATCCGCCTCCCAGCGGCGGGAATGGTACTACCACCTGGCCGCCCACTGCGTGTGCGCGAGTTTTGAAATTCTGTCGGACGTCAGAAAATACAGCTATATATATATCTGCCAGGGTAAGTATGAACAAACTTAATTGTATAATAACAATAAACATGTTTTCTTTTCGGCTGTGCCGGACCCATGGGCAGCTGCAGAGGACGCTCTCCAACACCCCTGGGACAACCTCTTCGCTTACGCCTTTCCTCCCTTCTGTCTGATTCGTAAAGTGATCAGTCGAGCGCTGGTCACTCCCAATCTCAGAATGATCCTGGTGGCTCCCAAACGACCACAAGCCGTTTGGTATCCGGACCTGCTGGCTCTTCTTGCGGACGCACCGAGAGAGCTACCCACTTGGCACAACCTTCTAGCCCAGCCACACGTAGAACGGTACCACCAGGCAGTCCAGTCCCTTCAACTTCACGGCTGGCTGTTATCCACCATCTCTTGCGAACGAGAGGCTTTTCCTCGTAGCGCAGCAACAGAGATGGACTGGGCAACGTCCGACAGTTCCCTCTGCAGCTGTGTACCAGGGGAAGTGGGCCGTTCTTCTGTGGTTGGTGTCGTAGACAGGGTCTGTTCCTCTCAGAGCCACTCTTCAGCAGGTAGCGGAGTTTCCTCGTGTTTCTTCGCCGAGAGAAGCTCCTCTCAGTACCCACAGTAAGGGATATAGAGCAGCACTGGCGCTCATCCTAAAACTGAGGGGACTGGACATCTCGAACTCGTTCGAGATTTCCTTGCTAATGAGGAGCTTCGAAAGGTCTTGCCCACCCAGGGAACTCAGGCCCCTCCCCCTGCGTGGGATGTGACTCTCGTACTTAGGAGTTTGACTCGAAGACCCTTCGAGCCACTCCGAGAGTCCGTCAGACAGGGATCTGACCCTCAAGACCCTCTTCTTGCTGGCCCTGGCATCGGCGAAGAGAGTAGGGGAAACTACATGGCCTTCTTATGATGTTAAACATACCAGAGGCTGGGGATCTGTGACGCTCGATTTCGTCCCGAACTTCGTAGCTAAGACTCAGAATCCGTCGATCCCTGACGACAGGGTTCGAGTCTTTCACGATCCCCTCCCTCCTGGACTTCACCGATAATGATGCGGATGAGATGCTGCTTTGTCCTGTGAGGGCGCTACGGCGCTATCTGAAGAGAACTCGACATCTCAGGCCCTGAGTCGACGCCTCTTCGTTAGCACTGGGGTCACCAAGAAAGAAGTCTCCAAGAACACGCTTTCTTTCTGGCTGCGTGAGGTGATCAGGAGAGCGTACGAAGCTGATGGTAGCGACGACATCCGTACGCTCCGTCCGAGAGCCCACGAAGTCAGAGGTATCGGACCCTCCTTAGCGTTCCGTAAGAACTTCTCCGTGGCGCAGGTCCTGAAGGCAGGTGTCTGGGCCAACCAGACCACCTTCACGTCCTTCTACCTTCGGGATATTGCCCACAAGTCCTCGGATACTTTTTCCTTGGGACCTGTGGTGGCTGCTCAACACGTTGTGTAAGCTTACCCAGCACCCGAGCAGGCAGAACAGCATCGATTCCTGGTATGACTGGGAGAATGAATGCGTGAATGAGAGAGTGACTGGCTTCTCTTCACCATCTTTTTCTACCTCTACCTGTGGGCAGAGGGATACGGTCGTTACCTTGCTGGAAGGGAGTCAGATGCAGGTAAGCTATTCAACAGAGCTCCATCCTACCTCTTTAACTAGAGATAGGAGTAAATATCCACCACTTTCTCCAACAAGGGGGAGAAAGTGGATGCCGACATGAGACAAACCCATTACTTTACATTTGCTCATGTAAGGAAAAAGTTCTTACAATGCTGGTACAAAGAGATACGCTTGCCTCTCTCTTAGTACTCGGCCCAGAGGTCTGACCATTGATCCTGCGGTGCACACCCCGATCAATCGGACAGAGGCTTGGATCCCTCCCTCGCTCTTACGACCAGGGAGGCATTCCATGGATGGAACGAACACCAGTCCTGTTTCATCAAAAAGACTCAGATTCCTCCCACCAAGAAGTGAGTCTTCCTATTGTTAAAGGACCGAGGTTTGTATTACGTATCGGAACAAATGACAATTTGTCGAAAATTGCATTTTTCCTAACTATACAAACCTGAGGTCCTTTACATATAGTCCCTCCTCATGCCACCCCTCACTCTGCGTATTTTGCATGGGCCAAAAGCAAAAGTGATTTGTTTACCTCCCAGCCGCGCGACGATCGGACAAGCAGTTAACTACCGTTCTCCCCTTGTTCGAGCTTACGACCGTTCCAGCTGCCGCTAGCTACTTCCTAGTGTTAAAGGTCCTCAGTTTTGTATAGTTAGGAAAAATGCAATTTTCGACAAATTGTCATTTTAAAGTCTCCTTATATTATACTTAATATGATAGCTAGGACAAGTCATGTTATATTTACTGTAACTACCATTACCGAGATATTTAGACCTACTGTATGTTTCAGCAATCATATCCAGGTTGTCCGTTGCTCAGCACGGGATTCATGTGAGTGGGTCTGTTATTCAAGTAACAATTTTCTATTGGTGGGAATATTCTCTCGAGTTTCGTGAGAACGTGGTCATAGTATATGCAATATTTTTTCATCATTGCAATTCTGCAAAATAGAGTTCTGGACCAATTGAATTCCAGTTTTGATTGCGTGATTGACGGCCATATTAAAATCTAAAAATGGCTAATAAAATCGTACATTCAGCATATGAGGCAGTTAAGCTATTCAGAAATTCCAAATAGTATGGCCCTGTTTGCTTTTGTCAGTTGCAATTCTGTTTGGTACTTTTGAGTGAATGCCCATATATTGGTATCTTAAGTAACTTAGTGGCTGGTACAAAAGCGATATTTAGAATGAAATTGAATGCAGAAACAGTAGTGGGAAGAAGCTGGGATGTTTGTGGTATTCATGTGGTAGGTTATTACACCATTTTTATATATGTAGTTGATTTTAATCCACATAGTTTTTCTACCTATAGTATCTGGGAATCAAACTCACTTGAGTCAAGGGATGTTCTTGCACATGAAAAATATAAACCCATTGGTAAAATCTGGTGAATGATAAAATCCAATAAAGAAGGTTGCAACTCAGTTGTAAACATGATGAGCAAGTGGATATTATATGATCATGTAAGAAGAAACATGTTTGAAAGTCAGATATACACCAAAGGCATAGATTCTAGTTGAACATAATACAGGCAATCCCCGGCTTTTGACAGGGTTCCGTTCTTGAGACACGACGTAAGCAGGAACATTGTCAAAACTCCAAAGAAAACCTTACTTTTAATGCTTTTGGTGTGTTAAAAAAACTATGTAAACTACATTTTTATTGCATTTTTTATAAAAAAAAAAAAAAAAAAAAAACTTCAAATATTGAATATTTTGTATTTTTGGAGTCTATTTCTTATGGCAGATTGGCACCGAAAGCGCTGTAACCCTGGAACGTGTAGCTTAAACCTTTAAATAATTTCTGATGAATATAATTGAAAAGCATCGTAACCTGGAACACTGTAAGCTGAACCCATTGTAAGCCAGGGACTGCCTGTACTAAAAAAAAGACTAGGTTTTCATATGAAGAAAAAATCAAAATATACAAAGAAAAAAAATGTCATTTTAACCTTTTTAATTTTATCCAATAGGTTATTTGATGATGTTTCTAATGTTTTCTAATGTTTGTTGTCTCTAACCACATTCACTTCATTTTCCAGCCTGATCGGGAATTTGAGACTTTCCTCCCAGAAAGCATGAGAGCGCCGGTGATTCATGTTTTGGGGAAGCCACCTCACGAATACAAAGGTGGTTCCAGCGGTTACTCCAATCACTATGATCATCCTCACCCAACAATTGGATAAAGAGAGGATCCAGGTACCATGAAGACTGGGAAAGAGAGGCAGCCTTGGTAGCGGTGGTGTGTTGCGCATAAATGAGAATGCCAGGAGTGCCCAATATTTTCACGGGATTCTGGACGACCGCCTGGACGTCTGGTTCGATGCTGAATGGGGGAAGGGGGAGAATGATAGTTCTCAAAGTCCCTGGTGGTGTTTTGGCTTCCACACCTGGTGATTCTGTCAAGAAACGCGTAGCACAAGTGAACACGCGATCAACGTCACCCAATCCATCGGTGACAGCTGCAAGGTAGTGTTTTGCAATTATCAGTTTGATACATCTGGGTTGTAGAAATTTATTTGGTGTGGGTTTCCTTCTTGTGTTACAAAGCTACTTGGCAAAGCATATGAATAAGCATCGCCTTACAGCAAAGTCCATGCACTGTTCATAAAAAAAATGGTTCTGATTTTGGTATTTTGTTATTGTACTACAGGAAAATTTCTGATTTGCCAAATGCATCAGGAAGTTTCAATCTAACCCTACCCAGCATTTCCAAATTCGCTTCAAAGCCATTGATGATGGGAGGGTAAGGGGAAGTTTTCATTGTTCTCAGTATAAGGTCTATGGTAGGTTATTATTTTATACATGCTGTGTGATAAAGATGTTAATGCATTACAGTGTATTGAAAGTACTTTTCATACCCTGCAAAAATTGATTGGTATAATAGTAACTTATTTTTATAGTGCCTTGTAGAAATGCCATTTACGTGTACCAAGAAAATATTTTTCTACTTGTAATTTTCAGCCTCCCTGATGCCAGAGAGGATTATGAAGGGGCCGACTCGTCTTCTGGATGAAAGCTTGACCTTGTGTGATGATTTGAGTCCATATCTTTTAGATCAAAGTAATTTCCTTGTTGTTGCCATGATGGGAACACAGGGAGTGGGGAAATCAGCCTTGGCATCCCTTTTTGTTAACCCCGGTGTAGATATTAACAAAACTAGGTAAGTCTTTTGTCTTTCTGAACAGTTCATTTCAAGTATTTTGTGTGTTTTGGGATAAGTACAAAAGGCTTTTTGTTTTCAATTGCTTATAGTATACCTTTCCTCTTGTGATTCACTGTAGTGGGGTTGTGTTTAACTCGAGAAACTATTGCCTTTTGTGTGGCATAGAAAAATCCTGTCATTATTATTGCTTGCTTTTTTGAAGTCTTCAAAACACTACAACTACAATTAATTAACTTATTTATATAGGTACTTTTACTAATACTTAATATTTAATGTTCAAAATATTTATCCACTACAATTCCTTTCCTTTAATCCATGTATTTATTTGCTTAAGTGTTATTGATTAATTTGATCTCAACTATACTGTTAGCTATAGTATAGCTGTTATTTTGATAATCAGTAGTATTGACAATAGTGTTTTGTATTATTTATATTTTAGTATCTTCCCATGTAAACATAGCGACCTTGACTAATAGGCAATTTAAACACGTGGGTGTATACCTTACAGTGAAACTGGAGGTACCTAGAAAAATAGTAGATATATGTAAAATGGTGCTTGAAGATTACAGGTCACATATTCATTTATCCACTAGGATGTATAACTGAATCACGAAAGTTTGGAAACTTGATAAATCCATAAATAAAGGTATAAGCCACGAAGGAAAAATAAACAACAGTGTTTCTGCAAGATCTTTCGACTCAACGTCCTTTACTCAGCAGATAAATTGACTTACATGAAGAATTAACAGTGCAGGAAAGCTCGGATAGCTTACAGATAGGGATTATAAGGAGATTAGTACCTACAATCCAGCACACCTGGAGAATGAGTAACCTTCCCAAACAAGCATAAACATGAGTACAATTTAAAAAAAAAAAAAAATTAAGTCAAGCTGCTCAGACACAAGGACAAGACAATTAAAGGATTATATAGGGTGACAACTATTCAGAACTTTGGTAAAGAAAAACTTATTCACAATACGCACATACAAAACATACATATTCAACAAAGATATCTCTTAAGGCAACTAATTTGTATTTAATTCTGTAATTATATCTTTAAGATCATTCTTAAACATGTTACAAATACAAGGGTCTAAATGAAACAGGCCATGACTAATATTTCAATTACAATGGGAAGTAAGTTGTATTATGGCAGATTCTAAAAGATTTTGTGATAAGACATCTTTTGACCTTGCAATTAGTACTGAACTACCAATCCAATTCAATCGGTGGTTGTTTTCACTTGAATGAATATTGTATTAGATGATTACCCAGTTTTTACAGAATATTTATGCTGGTTTAATCTTACTTCTAAGCCCTTGCTCGACTGGCCGAGAAGAAAAGAGAAGCAGTACATACATGGAATTTTATATATTATGTTGTTGCTTTCCCTGGGGGCATTTTTTATTTACATTCCTTTTAGTGTGTTGTTACAGGAAAAATCAAGGTTGACCTTAAATTTAGGCTTTTAACAATGATTTAATGGTTTCAAATCCGTTAAAATAAGGTAAACTGGGAATTTTCCAGATATCGCCCACACTTAAGATTAAAATGTTTAAGT
>NC_061098.1:9574085-9586585 GCF_015104395.2 Macrobrachium nipponense
TAGGCTTGAGGTCTGTGACATCATCCTGGTTACCCTAACTTGTTGAAACAGTTCGCAAAGAGTATTTAATGTTTCTCTTCCTTTTGGAATATTTACTCCCAATCTCCTTAAAAAGAATTAAATTGAAAGTCAAATAACATTCTCTACTGTCCTTGTATTGTCAATCCTTTCAACAACCTATAGATTGTCGTGACGCCAGATTTAGTCACCATATATCAATCAATCGATTTTTTTTTTTTACCCTAAAAGACGTATTATAGTCAGATCTTTCTTATTACCCTACGACGTATATAGTCAGATCTTTCTTTTACCCTAAAAACGACGTATTATAGACAGATCTTTATTTTACCCTAAAACGTCGTATTATAGTCAGATCTTTCTTTTACCTTAAAACGACGTATTATAGTCCACAACGGAGCTTTGCAGAACAGCTGACGGCAAAAGAAGAAGAAGAAGAAGAAGCAGAAGCAGAAATCGCTATGACCTTCAAACTCGGGGCGCCCGTGATGGGTGCTCCCTCTCCAAAAAAGGAGTAAAAGACAAAAATTAAAAAAGGCCTTCACGGCGCTTACAATAACCCGTTATCGTCGTGGGAGAGCTTGAGCACGAATATGTCCGTCCGTACACGGCCGTTCATAGCGTACCTTAACGGGAACGCGCGCCTGGGCGTCGTAGGAGCGTAGGATCTTTTCGAAAGTGAAAAAGGGGCGTAGCTGGTTGAGCGATTTCATGGCGGCTCCTAAAAGCGTTGTCCTGGCATGAAGTTGTTATAGTGTCTTGGCATTCTTCGTTTTGGTTGCGACCCAACAGTGGCGAGCGACGGCCACGTACATTATTCAAAGAAGATTCAGAGGAAGAAATGTATTTATGTGGTGAGTGAGATTAAATCGCTTGACAGCGGTCCGGTGTCTTTGTGACACACATACACACACACACAAACATATATATATATATATATTATATATATATATATATATATATATATATATATATATATATATATACACAAACACACACACACATACTATTGGGATGGCTGATAACTTGGCTTAAATGAACAGTTTAGTAAATATGAGAGAAAGATTTACTGTCTATCACCATTTACCATTTATGAACTTTCACTTTCTGAAAATAATTGCGACAATCCTTTTGAATGTCGATCATTCCGTAATTTTATCTCAGTCGGCTATCAATGGAAGGGGTTCATTTCGATTTGGCAACACTGTATTGATGTCTGCGCTCGCCGTCAAGATATGAAGAAACGTAAGATTTCAATGATAGAAAAGAAAGTTCAAAGACTTTCTTCACCTTGGGGTCACACAATCTCAATAATTCGAACTGAATTATCAATGTCTGCGATGATTGCCTTTAATTCACGATTATCTAAGAAATTATTCCTAATTCATTCTTGGTGATTTCTTTTTAATTATTCCTCTCGTTGCCACTTATATTAAGATCTCTTTAGTTCCTTTCACTGTATTCCCTGTTATTCCTTTGTTTTGTTAGTGTTTTTTATAATGGATTTTATTGAGGCTATTATTTTGGCTCTCTCTCGCTCTCTCTCTCTCTCTCTCTCTCTCTCTCTCTCTCTCTCTATCTATGAATGGACCTTATTTCGAGGTTATGCAAATTTTATTAGGTTTTACTTTTTTTTGGTGGGGAGGTTATTCCTTCGTTGTGTCCATCATTTCATTATGATTCTATACTTTATTGCAGTTTTTCATGAGTCTCTCTCTCTCTCTGTTGGGTTTTTCTTGTATTCCGTGTTATATTATTAATATTACTTTATCATAATTTTTCATTAGGGTATTCTCTCTCTCTCTCTCTCTCTCTCTCTAAATTCCTCTTTTGTCCCAAATTGCCTTGCATGATTATAATCAAATCCACACGCCCATAAAATCGCTCGGGTGAAGGGTGAAATGAGAGAGAGAGAGAGAGAGAGAGAGAAAGAGAGAGATTGAGAGAGAGTATATGGCTAGATATTATTTTAACCAACTATTAATACCTTGTGATGTCAAAAGTCATTACAAATAGTACGTAAAATTGACTGAGAGTGTTCGAACACTTCTCTATAACCCTCTAACGTTCGGGATTCAAGAATTGGCAACTATTACAAACGTTTCAAGCGAGGAATTAAACCCTCGACGCGGTCTAGGAAACGTAGAAATCCCACTTCTTTCACAGCGACTTCTGTGGAAATGCCCAGTAGATATCGTTATATATATACTAATGGGCTGTGTTCTTTGGCTCACCTTCCCTCGTGTTTAGTGCTCGTTCGTTTTCTCGGCGTATTCCTGATATGCCGTGCGAATACGGTCGTTTTATGACGCTAAATATTTGTGCGATTGGGTATACCAGGGGAAAGAAGGTAAAAGAATGCAAACGTTGTGACAGGAATGCCAACACCTCCGCAACTGAGGTTCCTCTCGGGCGGCTACTTTCAATCCTCCCGTTTTCTATTAATGGGGTGATGACGCTCGACAGTCCGTTGGGGATTCTGTTGGGTTCGTAAGTGTCTCTACTCCTGTTGTTTTTTTCTCTCTAATTTAGTCCGGAATGGCATTAGAATATTAGATTCCGAAGATTGATTCAGATTTAAGAAGTGTTCAACTATGAAGGTTAGAGGTTGCTGAAAGAATTTTCACCTATCTAAATACGAAGAAACTGCAAAAATAACAATTATTAGCCATGATTAGTATCTACTCATCTGCTTATTAGTATAGACTTTTCTAGCATCGGAAATCTCTCTCTCTCTCTCTCTCTCTCTCTCTCTCTCTCTCTCTCTCTCTCTCTCTCTCTCTCTCTCTGTAAGTGGTGAAAGTTAGGGAAAGTATTCCTGAAAATAGGAATTTTTTCAGAGTAACTAATTAGATTAAATATACACAGCCAACGAGTGGATGGTGTTAAGCAGCCATAAAGTATTAATGAAAGGAAACCTTTTTGAAAAAAGGGGGAACTCGATTAATAAGTCATATTGAATGGGTCTAATATGTTGACATTCCTATGAATATGTAAATAGCAGCAATAAACTTACAGGGTTTTTCATCTTGCTCTTATGACATTATGCCAATAATCTTTTGTATAATTACTCCAACGTTTAGTGTAACCTAGATACAGCGAGGGTTTGAATATAGTTATACAGTTAATTATGTAAAAACTTAAATTCATCCAGACTTTTCTCGACAGCCTATATATAGGTGTATGGCGACTTGTTGAAAACGTGAAATGCTTTACAATATTGTTCTCAAAAGAATTTATTTCGTGACATTAACAGCTATTTAAATCGTTATTTATTTTTGGGGGAGTATTCACACTTACTTTCATAATTCACATTTTTGTGAAATCAGTTTATTGTAACTAGCTTTATAATTCACATTTTTTGTTAAGTCAGTTTTTTTTATTGTAATAAACTTTCATAATTTACATTTTTGTCGGATAATTTTATTGTAATAAACTTTCATAATTCAAATTTTTTTTGACATACCGTTTATTGTAACTGCCTCATAATTCACATTTTTGACAAAACCGTTTTTTTGTAACTTCATAATTCACATTTTTGTCATATCATTTTATTGTTATTGACTTTCATAATTCACATGTTTGACAAACCGTTTATTATAACTGACTCATAATTCACATTTTTGACAGTATATTTGCAACTAACATCATAATTCACATTTTTGACAGTATATTGCAACTGACATTCATAATTCACATTTTTTAAAAGATCCGTTTATTGTCACTGACATTTATTATAATTCATGTTTTTTTTCAGTTTTATGAAGTCCGTTTATTGTCAGTGACCTTCGTGTTATGATTTGTATTGATGTCAAAGAGATACATTAATTTTGAATACTGTTATTTCCAATCTTCATATGCAAATGGTCTCTGCACCTTTCAAAATTACATTCAAAAGACCTCAAAATGAACTTACCCCGCAAAGTGGCAAACAACGAGGACATCTGGCCGGAGGACAATTACACAAACAAGGCGCAAGCATCTGACGGGAACCGCCAAGAGGCAAGCAACAAACGCAGACAGACAGACAGACTATAGGGAAGAACGAGAGCTATCTCTTTAAACCAACTTTATATTTAGACCTCTCAGCCTGATTCACTTTCGCCGTCTTCAGAAATACTACGCTAAGTATCTTTTAAGAGATCGAAACGGGTCACTTGATGCGCATGTAGCAAGTGGGTATGAGTGGAGAGAGAGAGAGAGAGAAGAGAGAGAGGAGAGAGAGAGAGAGAGAGAGAGAGAGGCAGGCTTTTAATTCAATCTCGTCTTGAACAGCTGCGTGAACGCTTGCAAGAAGGTTGTCAGCTCAGTTCAGCGAACGTTGGTACTATGATCTTACCGATTTTTTTTTTTTTTTTTTTTTTTTTTGCTTGATTTCATTCTCATTTGATTTCCAGTGAAAGTAAAAAATGATGATTTTCATTAAGAACATATTTATAGGCTGTGAATGATTATATGAGTTATAATTTATAGCTATTCATAACTGTCTTCCTATGCTAAAAGGAAGAAACATGTGACATCTGGCCTAGCATTCAGTCGATACTTTGCGAAAGCGGAATTTGTGGTGGCCGAGACTAAAAATCCATCCAGAATACGAATGCCACTCATAAAAATGTTTCATAAAGTTCTGGTCATAGGCGTTTTGCTTGCTTGCTTTAACTACAGGAAAAAAAAAAAAACAGCACCATTTTTGTCGTAAATTGAAACTGCATCACCTAAAAAGTTCTCATCTTCCTCCGTGCCTCGATAGAACTCAGGGGTTAGGGCTGGCTTCACCCCACCCCCTACCCAACCATGGCTACGCCCATGCACCCCGACACGTAAACGGATCTTGCTTGATCGTAAATCAATCATCTTTGATCACGGAAGCAACCAGCTGATGTAATCCTTTCGCCTGTTTCCTTTCTTTTTTCTTGCTGTAGTGTGTGTTAATCTTATTGCCTCGCTAGCTATACTAGGACTTGCAGAAGTGGATCTTGAGTGATGTCGCACAGTTCGTTGGAGTTTCGACAGCGTTGCCATAATCATGTATCTCACACTTCTTTCCGTGGTCTTTTTTCGTTTTATCAATAATTGTTCTTTGTTGTTTGGAATCTTATTATCTGGTGGATTTCATATTCATACTTTACGTGCCTCTTCGGATTTAATGTCAATATGTTTAAAAAAACGCATGATGCATTATTTAGTACGTGAAACATGAAGAAAACTTATGAAGTAGGTCTAGTCCTAAAATGTCGTATTGTTCCTCTGGTATCATTATGATGAAAAGTTTGTACGTAGAAATTATTTGTATTTACTGAAAGCGTTTCGTTCTCTATTTAAAATTTGTTTTAATATGTTACAGTTTTATTGTGACTGATTGATGTACGTATATTTTTTAGCAGTAGGCTCAAATTCGATTGAGTTCATTAGTATTGGAATCGATAGAGAGGATTTGCCAGTTTTGGTAATAAATATGCCCAAGAAATATATCTGTAAAGCCCTTCAATATAGTTTTATTTTATTTTCAAATAATTATTAGGACGTTTTCAAATTACTATTACGACGAATTTATGTCAAGTATCTTTTTTCTTTTCATATATTCAAATGCTAGATTTGTGACAGAAGAACAACACTAAATCTGCCTCTGTTCACTATTCAAGCAAAGAATGTGGAATTCTCTCTCTCTCTCTCTCTCTCTCTCTCTCTCTCTCTCTCTCTCTCTCATTCCTCACTTGAAAACTTGTGATAAAAGCAGACACAACATTAGGATTCTCTCTCTCTCTCTCTCTCTCTCTCTCTCTCTCTCTCCTTTTTTAAACCAAAAGTTTACAAATAGTAGTGATATTTTGGAATTACAAGCTTACACAGAAACCGAGAGTAGATAGTAAAAGAGAGAGAGAGAGAGAGAGAGAGAGAGAGAGAGAGAGAGGTGGACACCATACCCAATGGCCAAGGTAGCCTTGTATACATAAAAGGAGTGAAGTGGGTAGCTGGCGAGATACCTTCACCAGCATTAATTAAATTCGGCGGTGGCGCCCCGATCACCTGTAAGGCCAGGACGGCGCAGGAGTGAATGTGGTTTGAGGAGGGCCATTACAGAGCTCAGCCCACGTATAGAACAGGACCCACTTACAGGACATTATAGATATAGAACAAGACCCACTTACAGAACATTTACAGAACAGGACCCACTACAGGGCAAGACCCACTTACAGTACATTTATAGAACAGGACCCCACTTACAGAACATTTACAGAACGGGACCCACTTACAGGGCAAGACCCCAATTACAGTACATTTATAGAACAGGGACCCCACTTACAGAACATTTATAGATATAAAACAAGGCCACTTACAGAACATTTACAGAACAGGACCCACTTTCAGAACATTTACATGGGCAAGACCCACTACAGAACATTTATAGATATAAACCAAGACCACTTACAGAACATTTAAGGGCAAGACCCACTTACAGAACAATTATGGATAGAACAAGACTTACGAACATTTATAGAACAGACTCTTACAGAACATTATAGAACAGAACCCCACTTACAGAACATTTATAGATATAGAACAAGGCCACTTACAGAACATTTACAGGGCAAAACCCACTTACAGAACATTTATAGAACAGGACCCACTTACGGAACATTTATAGAACAGAACCCACTTACAGAACATTTATAGAACAGGACCCTCCCTCACAGAGCATTTACAGGGCAAGACCCACTTACAGAACATTATAGAACAGGGCCCACTTACAGAACATTTACAGGGCAAGACCACTTACAGAACATTTATAGAACAGAACCCCACTACAGAACATTTATGTATAGGACAAGACTCACTTACAGAACATTTACAGAACAGGACCCACTTACAGAACAATTTACAGAAACAGGACCCACTTACAGAACATTACAGAACAGGACCCCACTTCCAGAACATTTATAGATATAAAACAAGACCACTTACAGAACATTTACAGGGCAAGACCCCACTTATAAAACATTTATGGATATAGAACAAGACTCACTTACAGAACATTTATAGAACAGACCCCACTTATTAGAACAGGACACTTTACAGAACATTAGATATAGAACAGGACCACTTACAGAACATTTACAGGGCAAGACCCACTTACAGACAGATTTATGGACATAGAACAGGACCCACTTACAGAACATTTATAGAACAGGACCCACTTACAGACATTTATAGAACAGGACCCTCTTACAGAGCATTTACAGGGCAAGACCCACTTACAGAACATTTATAGAACAGGGCCCACTTACAGCGCAAACCATTTACAGAACGGGAACCACTTATAGATCTAAACTCTTATGAGCAGGACCACTCACGCAGCTAAACATAAATTTCATAATGTTTAATGTGTAGTGTGTATCTAAATCTGTGTAGCTTCTGCCAGCTTCTGCCACAGTTCATCTAACTTTATTGGATTTTCCCAAGATAGTGACCCACCAAGGGTTTTCACCCCGGTATATGTATCCACCTGTGCTGCGTGTTTAGTACAAACCCGTCGGGGTCATGACCGTTATAACATAAACAAAGGACTGTCAACATCATGAAGATAGTGACCCTAAAGAAATGTTAGTCTTGAATAATCACACCTGAAGTTTGCCGGGGATCACTATCTAGAGAAGACCCCATTGTTTTCGTCTTAATTCCGTCAAAACCCGCGCAAATTGTGGCAAATAATCACTCTTATCACGGAAGCATCGGGCTGCATGAGCACGCTTCCTTTGCACGTGACCAGAATACAGGTCTTGAGCAGTGACTTCAAGGTCAAGAGGCGAGATTCGTGCGGATCGCAGGTGAAAACTAATGTACTCCGGTATAGTCACTGTTTCTGGAGATGAATCAGCGCCTGGCTGTGTAGGAGGTTAAACAACGCGCTATTTGACCATAGATTTTAAGTTCGGGTCCTGAGTAAGCTGGAGGTCAGATCACGCCTTGTTTATGGAGAAAATGAATAAAGATTTTCATGGCGCGTTTTCTGGTCATATAAGTTAAAAGAAAATAAAATCACATTATTTCAGCTTTCATCTTTTCAGCCTGAATCGGAATAATTAGGTGTTGTATTAAGTGTGAACTAAAAGCAGAAGAGATCTTACCTTCAATTTTATCATTTTCAATCTCTCTGAAAAGTTTCAGGTAGAGGTAACATCTTTCATTCTTAAAGGGACCATTGAGAAATAGACATTAAAGATCCTTTTTGCAACATATATTATCTTTTATAAGTTTATCGGGTACACGCTGATATATGCCTGATAAGATTGATCAAAGTATGGATATAATTCTTAAACGAGTTTTTAGGACCAAATGACACTCGTTTAAAACAAAATGAAACAAACTGCTACCAGGCAACTACCTACCCTCGTTCTGTGGCAGAATCTCTCTAGGCGTTAGCTGAAATGCAAGCTAGGCTGAAATGAATTCCTGTAGATACAAAATATACTTTTTTATTTCCCAAATAGCTAACATTAAAATGGAACAAATGAATTAATAAAATGGAATAAAATGAATTAACTCTGACCCCCCCAAAAAACCGTTAAACTATTGTTTGCTTCTCCAAATTAGGTTTAAGTAAGTACCCCCTATGTCCGACTAACCACGACATTTTAATAAGGTAATAAAGTCTTAGAGAATCCAATTTTCTATATGGTGAATTTGAACCCATCTGAAATAAAGAGACCACAATTATTACACCACTCTACCCATGAAAGTTAATCAAAAAGAATGTATACTGCACCACACTTCTCTAACATATTAATTATCACTTCAAAGGTTAACATTTTCAAAGTTCTCTCTTACGGTACCTTATTCGATGGGTCTGCAGCACCTCTCACAGGCGTGTTCACACTGTCACAAGTAATCAGTGAGTGCCCTGTCAACCCTTATTTCTCATAACCAAATCCATGTATCGTTTGCTATGAACACACAAGCAGACACGCCCTGTGTGGCACCCAGCAAACACGGGTATACCCCATGTCCAAGGCATGTGATTTCCGAGGCGTCACCGACCTCAAATTGCATTGGTCATCCTTCCTGGCTGTTTTTCATTTCAACATTCTTCGAGGAATCCAACGCTTGTCTCTAACCGAGTGCTGGTCCTTCTTATGGTATTTGATAATGTATTTATTTTAATTTAGATAAAGGTCTTGTCAAAATTTTACATCTAAATTGTATGATAAGTTAGACGAAATAAGACGACTTGAAATTCAGTCGTTGTTGGTTGTTTTTCATTCACACGCTGTGGATTATTATTATTATTATTATTATTATTATTACTTATTATTATTATTATTATTATTATTATTAAGAAGATGGACCCTATTCATATGGAACAAGCCCACGAAAGGGGCCATTGGCTTGAAATTCAACCTTAAAAAGAATATGGTGTTTGTTTGAAAGAAGTAGCAGAAAGTAATTGGAAATAAAGAAGATCACTTATTCACAAATAAAGAATAAATTTTAAAAACTGATGAAAATATATAGATATAAATGCTAGTCAGATATTGAAATACGGGGAAAATTGTATCAGGGTAGACATTAGAGGACGCAGTCGAAGCAGAACGCACACACACACATGAGCGCCTCAGTAGCGTGGTTGGTTTGGTGTTTGCTTCTCACCTCGGTGGTCGCGGGTTCGATTCTTGGCCATTCCATTGAGGAGTGAGAGATGTGTATTTCTGGTGATAGAAGTTCATCACTCTCGACGTGGTTCGGAAGTCACGTATAAAGCCGTTGGTCCCGTTGCTGAATAACCCCACTGGTTCCATGCAACGTAAAAACACCATACAAACAAACAAACACACAACATGAATTAACTATCTTGAATTGAAGAGCGAAAACTAAAGGTTATTCTTGTCGAGCTCCGTTAGTGTAAAGGTAGGTTGATAGAGCACCTTTTGCATTACGGTACTCTTTGAAGGCTCGGCGATTCTGAAAGAAGTTGAATCATTTGCTCTCCGCTTCAGTGGTTATACTTCGCCTGTCTTCTACGCTCTCCGTTCTTCCTTTGTTCTTTCTTCTTGGTGCGTTTATTTACATAGGTTCGATGTTCTGTTGTTGTTTACCTCTGTTATTTTTATACTCAGTTTACTGTTGATTTACCTTCATTTTATCTCTTAATTTTCAGTTGTTGTTTACCTTTCTTTTTCTCTCTCAATTTTGTGCCCGTTTTTACCTCTTTTTTTTTTTCCCCTCTCAATTTCCTGTAGCTGTTTACCTCGTTTTCCTTCTCAATTCCTGTAGCTGTTTTACCTCTGTTTTCCTTCTCAATTTCCTGTAGCTGTTTACCTCTGTTTTTCCTTCTCAATTTCCTGTAGCTGTTTAACCTCTGTTTTCCTTCTCAGTTTTCTGTTTACCTTTCTTTTTCCCTCTCATTTTTCTGCCACCGGTTTTTACCTCTATTTTTTCCTCCTCATTTTTCTGTTTCTGTTTTACTTTCATTTTTCCTCTGAATTTTTTGTTGCTGTTTGCCTTTCTCTTTCCTATCCTTTTCCTCACTCACCTGCATTTAAAAAAAAACTGTTAGATTTATCGTTTTCCTGTTTGGTGTTGATTCAGTTCGTGTGTTGTGTCTTATCATATTCATCATGATAGCAATTACCAATGATGGTCTATCATGTCTGAAGTTTTTGTTATTATTATTATTATTATTATTATTATTATTATTATTATTATTATTATTATTATTATTCCATGCCCTTTTTATAATGAATTGCCATTGGTATATGGCCCCGAGCTGAAATAAAGCATTATTATTATTATTATTATTATTATTATTCAAACAAAAACAAAAACTTCTTTCAGTTTTCTTCTGACGATTGAAAAGAAACCCACCCACAAATTCAATTTGTAACTTGTTTACTTCTAAGTATTTACATAAAGTTTTACTCCACACTAAATACTTAGAAGTAAACAAGTTACAAATTGAATTTGTGGTTTCTTTTTCATTATTATTATTATTATTATTATTATTTATTCCGTACAAACGAATCGACTTCAAAATAAGCAAGAAGGTGTTCGCTGTTTTTTTTTTTAAAGTCATTATTAATATTTGTTCGTCTCACCGTGACAAACCTCCCGCCCCTACAAAAGACAAGTCTCAAGGTTACGCCCACGGACCCTGCTGCGCACGCCCGAGTGACCGCGTTAAACGCCCGTGGTGATAACGTGTAAATCCTGTCGCCGGGAATTGCGTCTGCGTCAAAAACGGGACGTCATCTGGGGGACTTTCAGAACAGCGCATGCGCCGTGGACCGATCACCATTGAGAGTATTAATTTTGGTCTCGTCCTCTTCTTCTGCGTCACTTTTCACCAACCGGCGACGCGACGCCGTCGGCCGCTTTGATCTCGGGTCCTTTTTTGGGGGAGTGAGGTGTCGGAGCTATTAGTAGATCCGATTATTTTTTTGTTTTTTTTTTTCTTTCGATTTCTATAATAATGGGGATATAGATGAATAATAATAGCATCTAGATTCTAGATGAATAAATGGAATGAATGGTTATTATTCATTCCAGTTCATCTATATGCTATTATTAAGTCTGTTTACGTATTTTATATTCATTTTAATAATTTTTCATTTCGTTTATTCGTCTTTAGCCCTGTTATTAGATTTGTTTATGTTTTTCATATATTTTATTTGAATAATCTTTTCATTTCCTTTAATCGTCTTTAGCCCTTTTACTAGGTCCGATTATGTTTTTATATATTTATGGTAATTTTTCACTTCGTTTATTCGTTTTTAGCGCTATTGTTAGGCCTGTTTATGTATTCTTATATTTATTTCAATTATTATTCATTCATTCACGCGTGAATAACTTTGTCACGTATTTTTAGGTCTGCTTATGTATTCTTATATTATTTCAATAGTCATTCATTCATTCTCGCGTGAATAACTTCGTCACGTATTTGTTCGAATAAAAATGAATGAAGTGGATGAATAGATCAAAGGAAAGAAATAATGAGGGAATATAATATCCCTGTTCTTCAGTCATCTGTCAAAATGTAACATAAGTCTAATTAAATTTGGTTTTATTTAGTGTTTTTGCTTCTGTCAACCTTTTAATACATTCCCCCCCCCCCCCCCCCCCCCCCCCCTTTATTATCTAGGTTCCGGATTTTTCTTTTTGTCTCTCCCATTGTTCTCTTAGGGATGTTTTCATCCTCTTTTCTCAAGGATGGGATGACGGAAGAAGGAAAGAGAATTCCAAAACTTGTCAGTAAAGAGAAAAAATAGGAAAGAAGGAAAGAATGAAGTCAGGAAGAACACGAATTATGCTTGTGATCGATAAAAAAAAAACATAAACACAAAAATAGAAAATAAAAATAAAAAATTACGCTAACCATAATTTTGTTTTAATCTATGGACGTCATAACTGACCTCGTTTTAGACGAGCCCGCGGCACGACAACTTACTGACTTATGGTTAATTGGGAAATTCGAGAGGAATGCCATTAAG
>NC_061098.1:9591585-9636585 GCF_015104395.2 Macrobrachium nipponense
AGGAGTAGAGGGGGGAGGAGGAGGGGGGGGGCAGGATGGAGGAAGGCAGGAGGGAGAGGAAAAAGAAGAAGAAGAAGAAGGAAAGAATCAGGATGCAGGGAAGACGAATTCTTTCTAACTGTAATATAAGCCGTTTTGGACCGGTAAGAACTCTCCCCCCTCCTGACCTCCGCCCCCTTGGAAAACAATAAACCACCCCCCCCCCCCCCACCCCCCCCCCCCCCCGCCCCACCTCAACTCGATGCAGGAAAATCCAGAAACGTCTTCCTTTCGATGCTCGTGGCAAACACCCTCAACCGCCCAACCACACACCAACACCTGCCTTCATCCCCTCCCCTCCTCCTCCTCCTCCTCGTACCCTCCCTCCTCCTCCGCCCACGGAGGGCCCACGGAGGCCAAGGAACGGTGGGTTATAAGGCCTAAACCTGTGGTTGGGTCCATTCATCATAAATTTTACTCCCCTAACGCAACCTTTGCCCATATCAGCATATCGGTTTCTTCTTCTTCTGCAAGAAAAAAAAGGACCGGGGGCTCCTCTCTCTTCTCTCTCTCTCTCGTCTCAAAACCAACCAAAATGACGTTTCATTCTTCTCTTTTGGAAGCAGCTTCTCTGAACCGCTTCTTCTTTCCACCCCCTTCCCCACCCCCCTCACCTCTAAGACCCCCTACCTGGAGAACACACTGAAACCAACCCCAAAGTTCTCAGTTAACCCCCCAACTTCACCTTCACTAGAACCCCCCATCCAACCCCCCAATCCAATAACCATTTAGTTTCCGGGTCCTGGTATCACGTCGTGGGGTGAGGGGGAAGATCCGCGTCATCACATCCAACCACAAGCTGGAGGATGTAAGCAGAGCCTCTCCCCCACCCCCCCACAGCCCCTCATCCTTTAACAAAAAGCCATCTTGGGTGTCTCCTCTCTCGTGCTTCGGAAGCTGGGTAATTTTAAAAATGGTTTTCCCCATCATATTACAGGTCTTTAAAAAATCTGTTTGCCTTGATTTATTATTACTGTTTCTTTCTTTTTTATTTACTTATGATTATTATTTTCAAGGTTCAATATCAAGTTGCTCTAACATAATTGACCTTGGCCCTTGGCATTCGTTTTCTTTTTCTTTTTTTTTTATGGCTGTGAAATTCTACCCATTGCTTTTCCTTTTTCACCCTAATTTCCATTACTTCACCACCCTCTTTGCAAATTGCCCCCACTGCTTCCTGTGGGAGGGGGGCGTGTATATCCACCACCAGAACCCATTTTTCATTCATTAAATTCACCTCTGTCGCCCAGAACCTGTATTGGCCAAAGTTGAGGTATAAAAAATTGACAGACTATAGTGTTTCGCCATTTGCTTAGCAACATTTCTTGACAAACTCCCAAGATTTTGCCATGATTTATTCTCTTTATATGACGCAAAGCTTAGCTAGAAGGCTCCTTTGCTCCACTACCATTTTGAGTAAGGGAATAACAAATGACTCAATGAAAATAAGTACCAATTGTTGATAACTTCACAGTAAACTGACATCATCGTCCTAGACTGGATGACAAATAGGGCCGGATTTCGGATCCATCGCCATTGTTTTAAATAAATTTGGATTTTTAATTGGTGATGTTAGGTTTTATAGGAAGATAATGGACTTCTTACAAAGAATAAACATTTTTTTTCTGTGTATCTTAACGAACGGACGATATATAACAGTGGGCGTATGTAGGCGCTCATGAGACTAGTTTTTTTTCATAGGGTCTCATTCGGTGGTTAGAAGCTGAAACAGCGGCTAGGTGATTTTGTCGACTGAAATAAAAGATTTTACTGCTGTCCAGCAGCAATCGCAGTGGTTTATTTTTTCACCTAGCCTTGCCCTCATTGTAAAATATTATAAATGTATAAAGAATAAACAAAAAGAGCAGGAAGAATAATAAAGGACGAAAATTAACCAGCTCGCCCAAACGCTCCTTCAAAGGAAAGGGTGAGTTCTTTCGGTTCCACATATATAGCCAAGCTATATCAAACCTTCCGTACGAACTTCCCTGAACTTCTTTACATCCCCCCCCTCCCCCCCCTCCCACCCCCCCATCCCCCCCCCCCCCACCCCCCATTCCCCTGTGAACCACCACGGCACCAAGGAACCACCGAATGGTTGTCGTACATAATTGGTTTAGTGGGTGGGTAAAATTTTTTTTTCTAATGTGGGTGGTTCTCTCTCGGTTCCTCGCTCGTCTTTGTGCTTTCCCGCCGAACGCCGGATTGCGCGGCTCGCTGGGGGAATGTTTTCATGAATTTTTGTTTTTGTTTGTCTGGGCTTGCGTAATGTTTACGTTCGTCTGGATCTGTCTTACGTAAGAGTAAAAACAACAGAAGAAGGGAGAGTTTAACCTTGTAAAATCTTATTCATCAAAATATTTTTGGAAGGAAATACGACTTTTTGTTTTAACCAACCATGACTTTCAGTTATGAATGAAGTTCATTGCGTCAAGATTTATGTAGTTTGGTTAAGTGATGCATAAAATCAAACACAGCCAACAGAAATGAATTATGTTAAATGGGCTAGACCTATCTTCAGTAATCACGCCCCTGGATTCTTCAAGAAAACAAACTCAAATGAAAGAAATAAGTCACCACCCCGGGAACTAAACACCGTGCGAAATGGGATGGCTTTCAAGAGGAAATAAAAGCATGATTTTATTTATTTGAAGTTACGTGTGGCAGAGGGACAAAAAGATTTCGAGAAAATTTTTATTGTTGGAAAAAAAAAAAAAAAAAAACCTAGCGCGATTGGGCCTAGGAAAAATAGCCTTCGGACAAGTAAACTGGGAAACTGGGAAATGATTCAATAAAGGTCTAAGTGGTAGTGGCTATTTTTTAAAACGACAGCAGAAACGGGTCAAAGAACGGCCAACTACAATTAGGAGGGCTGGGTCATTTTTTAATCAATAATATCATTCCGTTAATTGGGTCACATAGCCTCCCTAGATTAACGATTATAAAAACTCGGTTCAGTCAGGTAAATCCACATAATGTTTTGGAGAAGTTCGTATGGCTTTACCTCCCCGAAAGAAACGATTGATTTGAAAATTACAATGCATGTCACTCATAGCCTACTTTTAGAGATACAACGCCATGTTTAGTTCCACTATGACATTTTAAAGTGGTGATTTATACTGAGTTAAAAACACAAACAAAACACTAAGTAACAAACCAAAGATAACGACCCCAGGAAACACTAGTCCCAGACAAACGACGTTTGGGGAGGGGGGGGGGGGGTACACTATTCTATCAAAGATCTGCAACTTAGTAACAAGCGGATAAATCAAAAGTAATAACAACCCCAGTGGTTGACAGCAGCATTGTTTACATAAAATGTAAATGTTTTGAGAAAGTTTAAGGGGAGTGGGAGTGGAAAGCATTATCTTGAGAATCGCGGAAAAGAAAAATAAGGAATGCAGCGAGTTAGATTGAAGATAACTTAATTGTATTTCTAAGGCGTCATTGGTTGCGTAAATCCTCAATTTCATGTCGGACAATGCAAAACTTTCCCATTCTCGTATTTATTAATACTGAAGCGACCGCCATACAATGGTTATGTACACAATGCCACTTATTATTATTATAATTACCACTATCAACTCTCCTCTTCCAAGTGTTTTTCGACATACCTAACCAGTTGATAAACGATCACTGATTACGGCCATATAGCGATAAGGACCAAGTGGATAATATTGAATTGACAGAAATAAAACCTTCCCAGTTCTTCAACGCAAATGATTATCACCTAGGTAGATCTTCAGTGATTAATTGATTGATTATCACACCTAAGTAGAGTCTTCAGGGATTAATGAATATCTTAAGCTCTTTTGGAATAGTGTTCCGAAAGAGTGTTTTAATATTTTTGGTGGCATGCAAAAGTACCAGTAACTTAATATCTAATTAAATTCATCAATTTTCAATAACATTTAAGTACCATTACTTAACGTTAATTTTGTTCGAAAATTTCGAGGGAACAAAATTTTGCTGTTTTCAATTTGGTTTTCTTTTTGATTGCTCCCTCTCTCTCGTCTCCTCGTCTCTCTCTTCTTCATCTCTCTCATCTCTCTCTCTCTCTCCAAATTTCGAGGGAACATTTTTGCGGTTTTCAATTTTCCATTTTGTTTTTGATTGCTCTTCTCTATCTCGTCTCCTCTCTCTCTCTCTCTCTGATAATGAACCTCATCGAGCATTTCGTCGGGCAGTCTTAATCGGACTTAATCCTCCTTGCTTGGTTAAAATGAAACTGGCCGTAAAGTTTAAGTAGGAACATTTACATCGAATGGCTTTTTCCGACCTTTTAATTTCCCTACTAAAACGTAATAAAGGTTCACATATTAAGTATTAGATGGAAGAAGGAATGAAGAAAAATAACAGTTAATTTTTAATTCTTGGCGGGGTCCACCCCGGCGGACTCGAACCACTATAAGTACACGTTGAGGGGCGGCAGATGGGCGGCAAGAGTCGACCCTCAGCCAAGTGAAAGGGAAACGAGAGAAGTCAATGGTGTTGTTTTTGGGTTGTGAGGGGGCAAGCACACGTTGGAAATCCGTTTTCCTTCGAGGTTTTTCTTCGCCTTATGTCGTGTCTCGTCCCTTGTCTCACGCCCTTGAGAGACAGGTAATGGGAAGGGGCATTGATTGCCTTGTAACCGTTTAGTAATTGGCCTTGGTGCCGGGTAAAATGACGGAAGAGAACGTGGTCAGTGATGTTGAGAATCGCGTCCAATCCTTTTTTTTTTCCTTTTGTTTTTTTTTTTTTTTTAAATATCACTCTGTAGCTCGCTCACCCCTCCACTCAACCCCCTTCCCCCCTCCTTCTCCCCCCAGCCTCCCACCCTCTCTCTCTCGCACTGCCACCTCTCGTTCTCTGCCTCCTAATCCTATTCTACTCCTACTCTTTCAATTTTTTTTTCTTTTTCGTTTTTAAAGTCTTTCAAGCTCCGTTCTATCCCCATCTCTCTCCTCCCAACCTTCTCACTCTCTCACCCTTCTCCCATGCCGCTCTCTCGTCCTTTGCCTCATCCACGCATCGGATCACCTTACATCCATGCTTAGCCCCCACCCTTTTCCCGTCCTCGCTCCTGAGTAAGTCAACCGTTAAATTACAACCATAGAAGCGCCTACGCCCTATCTATGAGAAGTCCCGTCACATGCACCAACACCCTCCTAAAACCCACCGTCCAGAGATTCCTTAACTCCGGAAATGCACATTCCCTCCACACCCTTCTATGTCCTTTCCGTATTGCCATAAACTTGACGCTTTTCTTAACGGGTAGGTGTTAGGACCTTCCGTAAGGCGGCTCTGGGTCGTCCGATGCTCTTACCCAACGACTCTTCACCCTAGATACCTTTTGCGGACGCACCCCATGATTTTCGCTTCACCCCAGCCTGTCCTTATTAGCAACGTTGGCTAGAAATGGGCATTGAAAGTCCTGGTTAACGCTAGGGCACTTACCCCTATGTCCCCTCCCCCTCGCTGTTTACATGACAGAAGCTTTTAGCTTATCTTGTATTCCCAATACACTGGACAGAATGTCTCAATAGTCCCCTTCTCCCAACACTTTCATACTCTGCCATCCGGTTCTCGAGGCCTATTAACTCTGTTTTTGGTATTCAAATTTCGCAGGTAAATGGCCCCTTTATTCGAACTAGCACAGGGAGAACGATCGGACTTACGGATGGATAACGGTACTATATTAAGGATAGGGTTAAGCTTAGGCCGTCAGGTTAGAAGGCGGGGCACGCTTGTCACCTCTTCCAAAATCCCCAGGAATCCTTAATCGTTTAAAGGAAAGGGGGGAGTTCAACAAGTTGCCTAAGGTTCATACAACCATAATATCCCTCCTGTTGACGAGGTTAGCCCTACAATGGTGGTCGTACTTTGTTGGCGTTTGCGTTAGTCTTTTAACTTCCTTTTTTCTTTATCTCTATTATTGGCGATGGAAATCTACCGATAGTTTTCTTTTCTTTGTGAATAACTATCTTGACGCGATGTTACCCATTCACCAGCTTTTTGTAGGGGTGGGGGGCGATGGGATGCGGCCCCATTCCCAACCTGTAACTTTCCTTTATCGTTGATTTTAGGGCTCCGGTGCAGGTTTTTCTCTGGATTTGTCAACATTAGTATGTGATCTCCTTCTTGTTTTCGGAGTTGGGGGGCAGGGGAGGCAACGGCACCCCAGCCGAACCTCAGGCTGCTGCCAGGCTGTTTTCCATTTTGAGATTTTACCATTTTCTTGAGTTCATTTTCCTTAAAATATGGTAGTTCCTGATTTATCCCGTGGAAAAAGACATAGTCCTAGCCTGTGGTAGGCTAGTGTGTGACGTTTATTAATCTGCCACAGCTAATTAAATTTAAACCTAGCAAAGCCCACAGACTAAATTATGTAGGTTAGGTATTAGGCTTAAGTCAGATTTTGATGGGCTACCATAGATAAATGTTTTTAAAGTTTAGCAATACACCATGCTGTAGTGTTGTCACATTCTGGATTTGGCTATCCTAAACAGGCCTAACTAAAAACATGTTGTGTAGTATAACCTTAGGTCCAAATTTGCAGCTTAGGCTAGCCTAACTCAGTGGAGCAGGTTAGGTTAGAAAAAAATCTATCTTGATCAAAATGAATATTTAAGCTATTTGTTGAAATTTGGCTCTATCTTAAGTTGTTGCAAGTTTTGTTTATCACTGTGTAGGCAAGTGTTTGACTGTACGTACTGTACTTTGAGAAAAATCGATGAATAGACTCTTTTAAGTAAAAAAAAAAAAAATCCATGAATAGGCTAATTTTGGACCATTATAAACTTTATTTTTGATAGTTACCTTCTTAAATAATTCTTGTAAGTATGAGGAAAGATAATGTTTATAGCCTAGAACATTTTCATAAAAGGAGTTGGTATCTATTCTCCAGTCACTCATTCACTGATGACTCAATTAGCTTTTGAATGTGGCGCTGATACATAAAGGTATGACTGGGCAATCACTGTTAAATCTACATAGGATGTGATTAAAGACTGTACTGTGATTAAGAGATGGATGTGAATGCATGCAAGCAACAGCTGTGCCACCAGAGTATAGGTTTCATGTGGTGAGCTGTGAACTCTGATATTTGTGACTTGTCTGGTCACCACCTCAGTATCGATAACAGCAGGCAGTTTACAGTCTTGGTAAATTGTTTTAAGTTGAGATGCTGCTGAATATGACAGTGGCTGCTTGCAGTTTTGTAGCTTAAGTGTTAGTGTGTGTGTGTGATGGCAATTGAGGGTTGATTAATTTCAGCGTATTACACATGTAAAAGCGTATGTTGTGACCTTAATGTTAAAAAATATGTAATACGTATGTATGTTTTATTGAGAATTTAGTTCATGGTGGTTATCAAAATGTTAGTTAACTTACGAAACTATACCAAGGAAGTTGAGCAAGTGTTGAATTAGAAGGATTAGCTTACATGCAGATCTTTGGTAATAAATTTTTTTTTGCCAACACAGGTAAGGGAGAAATATAAATATAAAGAGTGGATATATTATCCAGTGTGTGATATGATTGCAGAACATGTAAGTGTAACTCAAACTGCATAGGACAAGTATGTAGTGATTAGAATTCCTTGGATTTCATAGTTTTCCAATAAATGCATCATTGACAGAGGAACCTGTTCCTTCCATTTATGGTTGACTTGTCACTGAGTTCTGTAAAGTTTAAAATTTGTTTATGTTTCAAACAAAAGATTTTAGAACTGCCAGTATTTACAATCATGCATGAGAGACGGAGAGAGAGAGATTGGCGTGTGAGAATACAATACCTCCGTGCAAGAATGATAATTATGTTGTGGCACAAGTAAAAAGAATGAGGGTGATAGGAACAGATGGAAAGACTATAGAGTTACGGGTGGCATACTCTTGCAATAGTGGACTACTGTACATTGTTATAAATGCTGTATCATATTATTATTATTATATACTGGAGAGAAAGTCATTTGAGAAATTTTGGATATATATACTGTAGGTTGTATGACCCAGTGATAATTAAACTTATAGGAAATAAGTGTAAACCAGAAGAAATATAAGAAACACTCAATGTCCTTATAGTCAAGCCAATGAAGGTGGTATTATGGCCTGTTACATTTATCTTGTCAGTCCAACATCTGTTACACAGTTGAAGGAATTTGTTCAATTTTAGTCATGTAAAGGTAGGCCAATATAAATAGGTGTGCTTGAAGGGAGATTGTTAGTGTGTCATGTCCAGTGGTAGTATTATAACCAACAAGGGATGATGCAACTCTTGTTGAGATTTACTTGCCATTGCCTAATGGCTTTGGATGAGTCTTGAAGTGATATATTGAGTGGGGATGAGACTTAACACCTGCAAAATTATGACCCTCTTGATTAGCTCATCTAATACAGGTAGTTCTTTATTCCTGGTTTCATTGCATATGGCAAACCTATTTGTATGCCTGAATATTAGATGATTTTTGGTGCTACCTTTGACTTCAGTATGTCCATTTTAGGACAGTTAAAAACATGTGCAATCCCAGTAACCAAACTAGTATTCTTTGATAAGCTTCCCATATCTACAGAAATATGGGTGCCATAATGCTTCAGGTATTTATTTTCCACTGTTTGTACCGTTGAAATATTGTTTCTCTTCCTGTCTTTATCGTCTTTCTCTATAGTCTTTCGACCATATTGTATCCAGTTTAATGGTCCTTCTCCACATATTGTGCTGAAGAACATCTGCTATCGCATTTAGTTCCTGTGCCCTTGTAAGTAATGAGTGTTGCTCATTTACTGGCGGAATCAGCATTTATATCTGATATGCTCCCTACACATTATTTTAAAACGGGAGAACTGTCTGCCTTGAAGTGTTATGGTTTTTAGGCTTATGGATTCAAGTGAGGATGCAGTTGCTTAAAGTGTCTTGCACTGCATAATGTAATTTTTAAATGTTTCTCAACTCTACATTTTTTATATAGACCTTAAAAGTTTGTTTTGAAGATTTGTGTTCCTAGTTATTTTTCATACTTTCTGTATATTTTTCTACTTCTCTTTGCTGTGTTTTCTGGTTTTTCATTTTATTCTTTGAAAGATTCCCTAGGAACTTCATGACATGGCATTTGCTATGTGAATTTGTGCCTTTGTTGGGTTATTATGGTAATATTGAAACTAAGCAGCACTGAATAATTTCAATAATCATTGTATGATTTTATCTTATACTACTCCTCACCGGAGCCGAAAATTTATGTAATTGAGTTTCTTGTTGATTGCCATTATAATGTTTAATTTCAACAGCAACAAATAATAGCAAAGATAATTGATATTGATGATGAGCATACACAAAAAAATACAGCAGTTTCATCTGTGTTGGTACAGTACTTGAACCAGGATGATGGTATGATATTGATGAAATTTTTATTGTTTGAAGGTTTACATTTATTTAGCTTAAAGCAATCACTCTCATTAATGTTTTGCTTTCAGCGTAGATTTATATGCTTGAAAAAAAATTCTGCTGTACTTGCTACTTATTATGCTTTCCTAATGTATGTATTATTTTGTTTCTGCATTAGCTTATTGAAATCTAACTATGCAGTAATAGGCCTGTGTGTTAATTTTGATTAGGCATGTAGTAGATTAGACTATTTGTATTTCACTTTGCTTAGTAGAAATGGAAAGAGGATGTAATACTGTACTAGTTATTTGATTGTAGTCTTATGGGATGATCTCTTAAAAGATAAATTACGTAATTTGAAGGGTTTATATTTTAATGACCTACGTACTGTGTATTATAACACGGGAAGGTTACTCTTAGCTACAACTCATATCAGTACTTTGCCATTTATGTAATAGTAAACTGAATCCAGACCAGGTACTTTGGGTGCATAACATTCTTATTGAAGTTTAACTTTTTGTAGCTTTTTTTTTAGCCTCCTTATATGATAGGATTCAAACTTAAAAATGAGAATTGCTTAATTCAGCGAGTCATTACTGTAAACTTATGCACCCAAGTACATAACTTTTTAATATGGTGTTGGTTTGAGTCTCAGATGCATAACTCGATAACTATTAGGTATACAGGGATATTGGTACAGAGACTGATTACTAACCTACATTTGACGCGCAACGGCCTACTGCTGCTGCTCAGCGCCCTCACACGCTTAACTTACCGAACCGAGGCCAGAGCAGAACGGGGTGGACGGCAGCTGCCGGGCCGCCACCCCATCCGCAACCTCCTGTGCCCTTGCCCCCTGCTGCATTATCACAAATGACGCAGCCAACACAGACGACCTCTGTCGACAGCATAGGTTCTTGTTCATTAGATGTCAATGCAACTGGCACGACTTCACCTGCCACCATGGGTAAGTAACCGTTCAGTAGCTTTGAGATTGATTCCTGGACTCCCAAGATGAATGGATTTTCAGGACAGGTTTGTAAAATTTGTTTGTGGTAAAGCCTTGTTTATTTTACAGTTGTTTTATGATTTGATGTGTGAAACAACAAAGCTACAGTAGTTTGTGTTGTATGTAATGTATACATATACTAGTTAGAAATTTTATGACTGAGGCATATGTAATTATTTTTCAGGTCAAATGTATTTGCTAATGAGTATGTTCTTAAAGATTACCTTTTTAATGCTTCTGTTGTAGCACTCACTTGGTTGACTCTAGCCTCAGTGTGACCCACTTCCACATGTACTTACATGGCTGTGTTGTGTTCCCTTTTTGTCTATTCTGTTCACTGTGAGGATCCTTAAGATCCATTTCGTAAAACTTCTGTTGGTCGTCATTCCATTGTTTTCTGTGCTTTTCTATTAAACATCATCATACCACCATATATATCATCCATTACAATCGTGAAATTCTCTGTTATATCTTCACCTCATAACTGATTGTATGAAATTGTTGAGCTGTGGCCCTCTGTATGGAGGTGATTCATTATAATATTTTCATTGAATATATAAAATTTCATTATAATTTTTTTCATTGAATTCTATAAAATATGCACTCTCTCGGTTGGCATGTTGTATTTACCACTTGCATATTTACCTCATGTCCAACACTTGTGTATGAGTTTCCTGGTGTGTTTTAATTATAATTAGTGTATATCTCATTCATGGGTATTTTGTTATCCAGCACTTGCAGGTTTTGATTAAAATGAACATCTAACTCACATTGCGATTTGGGCACGTCAAACTGTTATCAGTAATGAAAACTATGTGAAATGAAGAAGCATTTAGTAATTTACTTGGTTAAAGACTTTCACTGTCCACTGTTGTGTACACCCTACTGCAGAATACTTAAACAAAAGAATACAATTTTATGGTAATTCTTATCTTCTTTATTGCCTTATAGTATGGAACTTAAGTATTTATCAGATTTCCATCAGGTTATCCTTTATTTGCACAGTATACATAGCTTTTATATAGTCACAAGAAATACTAATAAGTTAGTGGAATGGAAATCTTTTGACAGCGTATATTTATAAGAAATCATTGATGAGGTACAATATTGAGTAGATTTATTTCAACTATGAATGAGATTTTGCTAGCTGAAAGAGACATAGGATATTGAAATAGGAGTATAATGGTATTAGGCGAGCTTAATACTGTATTTGGTTTTTGTACTATGAAACATTTTTTACACAAACCCATTAGTCATATACTAGAGCACTTCATTCTCAGTCCAAGTGACCCTAGACAAGTACAATCTGAAATCTTGAAAAGTCTCGAAGAAAGAAGCTGAACAGCTAAGACTGACTGTTCGTGCATGCACACCTGTGAACCATCAGTTGTTTGTAACTGCCAAGTTCATTCTGTCATGTAGGTTATATCAGACACAGAGAGAGCAAAGGTGTGGTATTTGGTTTGAGATTGATGGATTTATATGAAAATGGTTTGAATAACTTGATATGCTCATACCAAGCCCATCAGTTGTAGACAGCTAAAATTGCAATGTAGGCAGGAAGTTGAGCAGCAGAAGTTCTCAGCCCCTACAAACAGCCAGTGGACCCAGTGAATCACTTTGGAACAGGATAGTGATTAGACAGCTATTGTCCAAAGGATACTCAAAGAGTACTGTGAGTTGTCAAACACAGAGAATGAGGTTTTTATTTTTTTTTGTATCAAAACACAGATGCAGAAACTAAGTAACCATTCATTTAAGTTGCAGGTGTTTGTAACTCTGGAAAACGGTTTACTGAGAGTGAGTGCTGAATGAACGAGGTGATGGTTAGGAGGCAGAAGAATAAAAGTGAAAAACATCTTCCACCACCAGTATCCTTGACCTGCCACCGCTAATGTTGTGCAACCCAATCTCCTTGTACATAACTCTTCTTCAAGGTAAAAAGTACTAAAAGTTGACCTTCAACTCTTTGTACCTTCTTTCAGGATGGCCAAAATCTTTATATTCCTGGTGAAGCTTGGGATGTTTAGTCCCATATCTTTTACACAGTTAGTATATGTGTATAGCATGTTCTGTCTTCGGAAGGTATTGCCAAGTAACTCTTCCAGGGCAAAGGAGAAGGCGTTCTGTATTATTGAATGCTAAGTCTAGAATGACATAATTGGACCTGTCATACCCAAATTGTTTGGGATTTGGTGTGAAAGTCGGGAGCAAGCAACGAGCCTACTGAAGGCCAGTCCTGGTTGTGCGTTACTTTGATATGATCCATCTCTCAGGCCTTGAAGATGCAAAGGCTAACAGGAAAGCAGTCTTCATTGTAAGGTGTGGCATAGAAGCCTCTGGCAGTAGTTTGTAAGTAACCTTGGTGATGTTGCTGAGGGCCAAAGAGGGGGTTTCATTTTGGAGCCCTGATCATTCTACAAGGGGTCTTTTCTAGAAGTAATGGTTTTATTTTATACATTTAACTTACCTGTCAGATATATACTTAGCTATTTGACTCCGTCGTCCGACAGAAATTCGAATTTCGCGCACACGCTACCTGTAGGTCAGGTGATCTACTTACCTGCCGCTGGGTGGCAGGACTAGGAACCATCCCCATGTTCTATCATATTTTTTCTGTCGGCCATACTGGCAACATCGTTGTGGGTATCTCCGGCTGGATTCGTATTTTGCATCGCAATTGATCTTCGTTTGGACTTCTCGGTGACGTATTTGCATTGATTGTACTGGCATACGCGATTGTGGACCGTTTTTGGAATTTGATTTGGATTGTTCAACATGATGTCTGATTCTGGAAATGTGGTGAGAATGTGTGTGAATGCGGGTTGTAAAGTTAGGATGCCGAAGGCATCAATTGATCCTCATACTATTTGCAGGAAATGCAGGATGTATGAATGTTTCTTTTGGTAATACTTGTAATGAATGCAGGATTTGAGTGATGAAGAATGGAAATCTCTAACCTCATACGTGAAGAAGTTAGAAAGAAACAGGGTGAGGAGGTCTTCTTCCAAACCTGTATCTAGTTCTAGCGGGGTTATTAGTAATAATATACCCCTCTTCTCCTTTTACTGCCCCATCTAATGTACCTGCTCCTTTATTAGAACACACAGATTCGGCATCTGAGATAGCGAATCTTAAAGCCGCTCTTCGGAAAATGGAAACCAAAATGGCGGCCTATGAAGGTAAGCAGTGTAATTATAGTGCTGTGGATAGTGATATAAGTGTCCCCGCCCAGTGCAGTGGAGGGGGCGTCTGATTGTCTTCACAACGCTCCCAGGCTAGAACCTCTTTCAAGCTCCCAACCCAGAGGAGAAGGAATGTCGAAAGCCGTAAGGAGGTTGTGGAGGATCCCCAACAGTCAGACGTCCCTTCGGCATTTTCTGTATCGCCACAGAATGCCAGAGAACGTTACAGAAAAAGCGTTCTGCGTGAGTGTATTCTCCTCCTCGGAGAATTCCTCACCTAAAAGAGGGTGGAGATCGGCGGATCTTTCTCGCCCCCTTAAGAGACGTTTGGATGACCCAGGATTACTTCTAGTCCTGAGCGTGTTTTTCAAGAGGAGGACCATCCAGTAATTAAACAACCAGGGTAGACAATAATGAAGAGACTAAAAGAATCCTTCGCACTATGCAGGTTCCATCACTTCTCTTGTGGGAGTTCTGTATAAAGACCCTCCCAGAAGGAAAGACGATTTCCTGCCTATTAAGAAGGTCTAGGCTATCGAGGGTTCAGACTCGCCATAGTATTTTGTCTTCCTCTGATTTGGAATCGGATTCATCAGCCTTGCATAGGCCGAGCAGGATCCGTTCTCCTGTCAAACGCAAGCACGAGACGCCAGACAAGAGCGTCGAGTTTGCGAGACGTGAAACGTCAGCCAGGGCGCGAGCGTCAAGATAGGCGCGTCATGCCATCCAGAAGCAGGACGCCTCCCAGGAACGAGGATCCAGGCAAGAGCCAGGACGCTACGAGGCGCGAGACGTCAACAAAAAAGTAGGACACCTCTCAGGAGAGAGTCCGTCAGGCAAGCGTCAGGACGCTCCAAAGCGGTTGACGCCAGGCAGAAGCATGACGCCTCCCAGGAGCGAGGTGCGAGGCAAGAGCCCAGGACGCTTCGAGCGCAGACGTCAACAAGAAGCAGGGACGCCTCTCAGGAAAGAGTCGTCGGCAAGCGTCAGGACGCTCCAAAGCCGTTGAACGCCAGGCAGAAGCATGACGCCTTCCCAGGAGCGAGGTGCAGAGGCAAGAGCCAGACGCCTATGAGGCGCGAGGACGGTTCAACAAGACCAAGCCGATGACGCCTCTCAAGGAAATAAGTCGTCAGACAAGCGCGCGGAACGCTGGCTCTCACCGCGGTTTGATGACCTAGCAAGAAGGCCAGACCCGACTCCTTCCACGGGGAGCGGCTTCTCCTGATAGAGAATCGGTCAGGAAAGAGCGATCTCCTTCTAACCTGGAACTGGAAGAGATTTCTGAGGAAGAAGTTTTCAACTAACGAGGAGGGACTTTCCAATTATAAAGTTTTAGCCTCGTTACTTCTAGAGGAGTTTGCGGATTCTCTTAGTCCTGCAGCTCCTCCTTCGCCGAGATCTCTGTTTTCGAGCACAAAAAAACCCCGAAATCCTCGGCTTTCTTAAAGATGAAACCGGCGATCTCAATGAAGAAAGCCCTCCAGTCTTTAGATTCGTGGCTTTTATCTAAAAAGGAAACTTTGAGAACGGTTTATTGCTCTCCTCCCTCCAAACTGACGGGGAAAGAGGCATTTGGTATAAGACAGAAGAGGCGATGGGATTGATGCTCCCTTCGTCGGCAGAGTTCAGATTTCTCGAGTCTTGTAGAGTCTGTGAGAAGACAGTCTCTCATTCAGCAAAGGCGTCCTGGAGTATGTCGGAGTTAGATCAGCAACCTTAAGGTAAGGGAATTTTTCACGTCTTAGAGGTATTCAACTTCTTGGATTGGTCTCTTGGGGTGCTGGCTAAGAAGACGAGTGAGCCAGATTTTCTAGATCCAGAAACTTGCACAGTGTCCTATCTTGCATGGATAAGGCTGTGCAAGATGTTCTGGTGAGTTGGCGGCTCTTTTTTGGATCTGGGATGTTGAAGAAAAGATCTATTTACAGTTCCTTCCTAACGAAAGGAGTTTCTCCTTCTCAGAGGTCCGCTTTATTATTCGCACCTCGTCAGAACATCTGTTTCCTTCATCTTTAGTGAAGGATGTTGCGAGATCCTTGTCGGAAAAGGCTACGCAGGACCTTCTTGTACAATCTACAAAGAAAAGTAGACCTGCAGTTAAGACTCAGAAGAAGGTGGCTCGGACTCCAGTGGTGCCCTTTTCGTGGAGCCCCCCTTCAACTCGATCACTTCGAGAGAGACCCTTCGACAAGCGAGGGAGGTCTTCCTTCCTTCCGCTCTTTTAAAAAGAGCAAATAGCAGCCATGTCCTCCAAGCACAGGTAGGGGCCAGACTTCAATACTTTCTGGATGCCTGGTCCGTAAGAGAAGCAGAATCCCTGGACTCTGTCTGTCCTACAGAAGGGGTACATCATTCCCTTCGTAGACAGACCTCCTTTGGCAACATCTCCAAAGGATTTGTCGACGAGTTACAAGGACCCTGGACTGAACGAGACTCTCCTTCAGACGGTGGTGTCGATGAGGGACAAGAATGCTATAGAGCTAGCAGCTATTGCAATCCTTTCCTCTCCCCGGGGTTTTACAACCGCCTTTTCTTGGTTCCAAAGGCTTCGGGGGGATGGAGACCCGTCCTAGATGTTAAGCGTCCTGAACAGGTACGTGGAGAAAAAGAAGTTCTCCATGGAGACTTCAGCTTCAGTTCTGTCTTCCCTACGTCAGGGAGATTGGATGGTATCCCTGGACCTTCAGGATGCTTAACTTTCATGTTTCCGATTCACCCATCGTCAAGAAAATATCTAAGATTTGTTGTTCAAGGACAAATCTTCCAATTCAGGGCCTTGTGCTTCGGCCTAAATTTGCCCCCCGACCGCTCCCCTCAGGTATTTACGTATCTGATGCGGAACGTGGCCAAATGGCTTCATTTAGAAGGGATAACGCATCTCAATGTATCTCGACGATTGGCTAATCCGGGGCCAAGTCAGAGAAACGGTGTTTGGAGGACCTACAGTCTACTTTGAACCTAGCAAAGACGTTAGGATTACTCGTGAACCTCGAGAAATCGCAGATGATCCCCAGTCAGAACTTAGTCTATTTGGGGATTCGGATGGATTCTCGGGGTTTTCGGGCTTTTCCGTCCCAGGAAAGGATTGCTCGGGGATTACAAAAAATCTCGAGCTTCCTAGAGAAAGAACGGAGTTCGGTGAGGGAGTGGTTAAGTCTTCTGGGAACCCTTTCCTCACTAGAACAGTTCATTTCGCTAGAAGACTCCACCTTCGCCCTCTTCAATTCTTCTTAAGAAGAATTTGGAGTTGGAGAACGGACAGCTTTCGGACACTTTCAGTATTCCTCTGGAAGTAAAGAATCATCTGAAGTGGTGGAGGATTTTCCCTTAGAAAAGAACGAGGGCTTGTCTCTAGAAGTTCGGAACCCAAACCTAACTCTTGTTCGTCAGACGCTTCAGAGAAGGGATGGGGAGCGACTCTAGGGACAAAAGAAAATATCAGGCCAATGGAGGAAGGATCAGCTAGACTGGCATATAAACTCCAAAGAACTTATGCCGTTCTTCTAGCTCTAAAAGCCTTCGAGACACAGGTGTTAGGTCAAGTGGTACAGGTCAACTCGGACAACACCACAGCGTTGGCCTATATCAAGAAACAAGGGGGAACTCACTCTCTTTCTCTGTTCCATATAACAAAGAGCTGTTGTATTGGGCAAAAGAAAAGAAAGTGACTCTTCCTCACAAGATTCGTGAAAGGAGAGAGAAAACATCAGAGCAGACAGGCTAAGCAGGTTAAACCAAGTTCTCCCCACAGAATGGACCCTTCACATTCAGGTGTGTCAAGCTCTGTGGTCCCTGTGGGGCAGTCCACATATAGACCTATTCGCCACCCTACCTATCCAGAAGATAGAGAACTTTTGCTCCTTAGTGGAAGACCCGAGAGCGAGATAGCGTGGACGCCAATTGCTACTGGGATGGTCAGGCCTAGATGGGCTTACGCATTTCCCCCTTCAAAATGTTAGGAGTGTGTTAAGAAAGTTGCGGCATCAAGAGGGACGAGACTAACACTCATCGCTCCCTTTTGGCCGTCTCAAGATGGTTTCGCAGAGGTACAGGAATGGACAGTCCCGACTTCCCAAGATCTCTTCCACACAGGAGAGATCTTCTCAACAACCCCATTTCGAGAGGTACCATCAAAACCTCCCGCTCTCGCTCTGACTGCCTTTCGACTATCGAAAGACTTGTCAGAGCGAGAGGCTTTTCAAGCAAAGCTTCAAAAGCAATTGCCAGGGCCCGGAGATCTTCAACTATTCGGGTCTACCAATCAAAATGGGATGTATTTAGAAGATGGTGTAAGAAGAATAAACTGTCCTCTTCCGATACCTCTGTGACCAACATAGCTGATTTCTTGATTTTCCTTAGGGAAGAATCAAAATTATCAGTTTCTACCATTAAAGGTTATCGAAGTATGCTTTCGGCCGTATTTCGAAACAGAGGTTTTGAGAATTGCAGAAGATAAAGACCTCCACGATCTTATTAGATCTTTTGAAACCTCAAAAACCTTTTCTCCTCACACTCCGAACTGGAACCTAGATGTAGTTTTGAGATTTCTATCATCTAGTAGATTTGAACCTCCTCTCAACGCGTCGTTTAGAGATCTAACGAGAAAATGTATTTTCTTGTTTGTCCGTTAGCGACTGCGAAGAGAATTAGGTGAAATACACGCTCTAGATTCTCGAGTAGGATTTTAAGAGCGATGCGGCAATTTGTTCTTTCCAGACTCTGTTTCTGGCTAAGAACGAGAACCCCTCTAAACCCTGGCCAAAGAGTTTTGAAGTTAAAGGACTTTCAAATCTAGTAGGAGAGGAATTAGAAAGATCTTTATGTCCGGTTAGAGCTTTGAAGTTCTATTTAAGAAGAAGACTGAACTAAAGCGGATGTAACAAAGCCTGTGGTGCGCAGTTAGGGATCCTAGTAGACCCATGTCAAAAACAAAAAATGCATTAGCATTCTTTGTGAGGAGCATTATTACGGATGCTCATAATGACTGCACTGAAGACTCTTTCAGGACTCTCCGAGTGAAGGCTCATGAATGTTTAGAGCGGTAGCCACTTCATTAGCATTTCAGAAGAACATGTCTTTAAAAGACATTTGTGGATGCGACTTACTGGAGGTGTAATTCAGTGTTCGCATCGCACTATCTCAAGGACGTTAAAGTAACATATGAAAAGTGTTTCTCTCTGGGTCCTTTTGTATCAGCCGATACAGTGCTGGGGCTGGGAGCAACATAAACGATCCTTAGAAAAAAGAAATTTTGTATTTGTTCAGATCAGTGGGGGGAATCAAGAGACGTCTTACTGAATAGATTGTACAAACTTTTTTTTTAATTTATTTTATTTTTGTACTTTACTGTACGATGTTTGTGTTTCGAGTTTGTGGTCGTTTGCAAGAGGTTAAGGGGATAACTTCTTGCAATCTTAGAACTAACATGGATAGGTTGAGGTGATCGGGAATCGATGTTGTGCTCCTTGTATAAGGTCTTGTCAAGTAAGTGGATAAGCACCCATTGACGTAGTCCTTCCAGGATCTATCAAGTAAGCGGGTAAGACACCCCTTTGGCAGAACCACAAGAACTCTTAGCCATAGATCAATATCTCGCTGAGGCTCTTGAGACTGTCTAGACTCCTGGATTGTATTCATGAAGTCTTCAGTCTAAACAGGTAGGAACCAAGGTTTTATTTATTTTATTACCTACAACGATAGTTTGTGATTCCTGTTTGATTCTATATTTAGCTGTCTCTTTCCCACCGTCCAATGGTGTGAATCAGCTAAGTATATATACTGACAGGTAAGTTAAATGTATAAAAATGATATTGTTATGATACAATAAAGTTTATACATACTTACCTGGCAGATATATACAAAATTATACCCACCCTACCTCCCCTCAGGAGACAGGCGGTATAGAAAAAATATGATAGAACATGGGGATGGTTCCTAGTCCTGCCACCCAGCGGCAGGTAAGTAGATCACCTGACCTACAGGTAGCGTGTGCGCGAAATTCGAATTTCTGTCGGACGACGGAGTCAAATAGCTACGTATATATCTTGCCAGGTAAGTATGTATAAAACTTTATTGTATCATAACAATATCATATTAATTTTCTAGGGTCCTAGGATGCAGTCATCATCAAGCTGTGAAATTCTAGAACCAGAACAGAACCAGTCTGTAACATGATTGCATACAGTATCTCTAGGAGATACTAGTAAATTGTGTGGGCAATCACAGGAATAGAGATGTTTAGTGGAGTAAGTCTCCTTTCATTATGCCAATACTAGAAGAATCTGAACCATATTCCCTGCTAAAGTTTGATGGCGGAGGTTTGACAGGAATAGGCAGTGGTTTTGCAGCAGATACTTCCAGGAACCTCCCTCACTAAATCCCTAGTGCCTTGCTTGATAAAGTGCTGGGTGCAGAAATCTTGAGTCTGCATCAGCAGATTCATCCATGTTGGCAAGGATCTGTGGTGGGCCACCAACAGCTAAAGAAGGTCCAGGCACCAATCCTGTTGTGGCCATAGAGGGGCAGTGGGCATCAGTCTTGAATGATTGGAGTCTCGGGGTTTTGTCAGGACCTGCCTTCTTAAAATGAATGGAGGAATGGCTAAATGTCAAGATTGTCCCAACTTTGAAGTAAATATAGCATTTAGCTTTCAGACTTTTGGATTGAGTTTTTTGCAACTCAACAACTAGGATCTTATGTATATAGGCTCATTAGGAAGTGGTGCCTTGCTTTATTTTGGAACTTATGTGATTATTGATAAAGGAATTTAGGATAAAAACACCAGGCTATGATGAAATCAATGCTGAGATAATTTTAACTGAAATAAAATGACAACCTTATACTATAACTATGCAGTTTGCAGAATATGGAATAAGGAAACAAGAGTCTACTACAGTAATTGGGAATCATAATTACTTGCAAATGTATCTAAGAAAGATGACTTGATGGAATGAAGTAACTAGAGAGGCATTGCACTTGTACTGGAAATTGAGAAAATTTTCAGTTTCTTCTCTCAGTAAATTGGTGAAAGAAATTTATAAAATGCTTACACGTGGACAAGCTGGTTATAGAAAGGCAGGAGTGGCAAAGTTTTGTTTGAAGGCATATTTTGCAACAGTGTAAATTTCAAAATCATCTTGATGGCCTTTATTCATCACAAGAAGGCATTTGATTGGGATTAAAAGTCTTGGCAAAGGTACCCAAGAAATGTGACCTGGCTGAATTTGTAACTATGGAGGCATCACAGTTGTGTCTAGTGTATTGCAAATATTGAATATGCTTATCCTTATATACCTGAGAAACATACTATTGATATAATTCTTTGAGGTGAATAAGCAGTTTTAGTAAATGCATGAGTTGCACAAATCAGATACATACTTGTATTAAGACATTTTACAGTGGTGTATGGGATTAAAAAATCACCTTTTGATGTTTATTGATTAAACAAGGCATTTGACAACATGCACAGACCAAGTAAAGTATATATAAAACATAACTGACTGGTGCAGTATTGTTTTAATAGACAAAGCAAAAACTAAGTCAGCGCCTCAGTGGCGTGGTTGGTATGGTATTAGCGCCCCACCTCGGTGGTCGTGGGTTAGATTCTCGGCCATTCTTTTGAGGAGCGAGAGAGATGAATTTCTGGTGATAAAAGTTCACTCTTGACGTGGTTCGGAAGTCACGTAAAGCCGTTGGTCCCGTTGCTGAATAAACACTGGTTCCATGCAACGTAAAAGCACAATACAAACAAACAAACAAACAAAAACTAAGTAATAAAATTGCACCTTTGAATAGAACAAAGATCAGGATTACTGAATTATGAAAGATGCAGAGTAAGAAAAAATTGAAATTCAATACAGTATAATTTTGTGACACTGAATAGAAAGTGATAAAGTAGAAACGATTGATCACTGGTGTGCATAAGTGAACAGTCTTTCTAAACTATTCTGCTTCTTTCTTCAAAACTTCAGATAGCAAGTGGCTGAGGTCATTTGGACCACGAATGATAGGCTGTAGATGAGTGATGGTTTTGGTATTGATGACTTTGGTTAGATTACTAATTAATATACAGATGCATATCATGGTATATTGGTGATAGCAGGAAGTTGGTAGCATTCCAAAATAAAGTCTGGAGAAGATTGTTATGAATTAAGTGAAAGATGATATAATAATTAATGAGAAGGTTAGAGAAGTAACTGGAGAGGAATTTGCTCATTATTGTATGAAACGTTCAGGGAGTGGATGGAGCATATTTACAGGATAGAGGGAAAACTCATGTACTAAATCTGAGGGTGGATTGCTGGAGGGATAGATCATGGATGAAATGACAGAAAAAGGTGAAGAGAGGAGGAATGTTATGGTGACTGAGGGAACTATCATAGGACAGACATTTGTAGTATAAGTTCATTGATGCTCTATGCATCCTCTGGGGTCCCGTACAGGTTAGTTAAATGATGTAGGAGGGATTAAATTTTTATTTATCAGCAATGTTTTGCAACACCATTGTTTTCTCTCCTGAGTGATTTTTGATAATTTCAAAACCTACCTTGTTTTATGTACATTATATATATTTTCTGTTGGAATTATATCCAACTGCTTGTCTGGCAATTGTGTGTTGCCTTTCAAGTTCTTGTGATGTTTGGATCATACTTATAAGTTTCTGAAATTGAGTTAAGGTAAAACTCCTTTGTGTGCTGACTCCTGTCCTAAGTATTTTGTACTATTTTAAGTGAATTGGTATCCATATCCCTGTTATGGAAATCACATTATTGTGTTTGTTTTTTCCTTACATTAATGAGATATTTTAGAAGTTTTCAACAGATTACAAGTCTTACTTAGAGAAGAAAGGAAGCAAGAAAAGACTCCTGCTGTAATAAATGTTTGTAGCATCATATTATAGCAGAAAGGTAACACCCATACCAATTCAGATATCGAACTAAAGTGGTATGTACTGTTGGCATTAAGGTTAAATCATGCTAGCTTTTTGTGTGAGGGTCTATGGTATTGTATTGAACAGTGCCAATACTTTGATCAGTTCTGCTTCGGATGCTGAGCTTCTTAAGCAGTTGGGTACAACAGTCTAGTTGACCAGTCTCCTTAAATGTCTTGAATAAAATGTGGAATTCCCCAGAGTTTTGGATGAATTCCAGAGGTACTTTTCCAAAGGATGCAACACCTTTGTTTCCCCTCTCCAGTTAGTGGTGCTGAGACTTACAAAGTAATTTTCTGCCGAATTAGTCAAGCCATCCGTGAGTTCCATTGATATGAAGAGAAACCTTGATGAGTGACAGAACATTTTTATGGTATTGGTACAACTTGGAGTTATTATTTTTTGGGATAGGGGATGCAATAGGGTTGACTCCAAAATTGTTTCTTTAGGTTTCTTTTCACTCCAGTGACATGCTCTGTTGTTTCTAGTTGTCTCTTGCATCAGTACTCCCTCACACCATTGTCCTTATCCATTTGGCTGAACTGTCACTTAATTTTCAGTGTAAATTACATGTAGACTTCCAGAAGGTGGCTGTTCCGTTGCTTCTTAGGGCTAGTCGCTGCCTTTCCATTAACAACTTTGGTATCCTACCATAGCCTCCATATATGCTACATGGATTACCAACTTCAACTTCTGGGATCGTATTATATTTGAGATTACCAGTAGTTTTGTTATGTCCCAATGTTGATAATTGTGTCTTCTCCAGGCCACTCCTCTATATCAGATACTGGTTTTGTATATTTACATTATATCCTACCAAGTATGTCCCTAGCATTTCTAGTTTGTTCCATCTCATTCCTAGATTTGATCAAGTTCCATAAATATTTAGCACTGTATTCAGTTGTTTGTTCAATATATCTTGATTTTTTAAATGTTTCATTTGGATGAGATGTCTGCCCTTTTGGCATATTCTTTATCTTAATTTCTTGGTGTACCTCCCATTCCATTGGATGAAGCTACTTTGATTGATTTTGTTGGATTGGTATGTTGGGGGAAGAGGCAAAGGTTTTAGCATTTTCTTTCCCTAACTGAACCTCATCTTGAAGTTCTTTGATGCTTTGTTATTGTTAATAACTAATATCATCCATATAGACCTGTGAAATAAGAGCATTCCTTTCCATTGTACTTTCTCAGCGCATTTTATCATGATTTATGTTTTGATGGCACACATACCAAGTTGTAATATTACTCTGCAGATATTGTGGTTGGCTTATTAACTTTAGAAAGGTTTGTTAATTTCCTTGTTATGGTCAAAATATTTTGTGATTTTTGTTTGATCATGAAATACCAGTTCTAATAGATATATTTATCTTTTTTCTCGCTCGTCAGGTGTTTCCTTCTGCCGCTTCATTGTTTTGTACAGCATAAATTTGTTAATAATGGAATTTTTAAGGATCCTGTCATTGGTTGGCAATTGTTATTTCCATTTTGTGTTATTATGTTGTTGGTGTCCATGGTTTGGAGTTTTGTCTTTCCTCCAAGTTACTGTATTGCTGGTTTGAAGATGTATTTCAGGGGCTGCTCTCTGTGTCTAAAACCATTTAATATCACCTGAATGATGATAAACCCTGCTTCTGTAGCTCAGCTTTATATTATTGATTCCATGTACTATCTTTTGAAGGTTAAAGTGTTGCCTTGATGTTTTCATACTTTTGCTGCAGTCATTTCCCAATAAGTTTTTGACAGTTATCCCTCTAGATTTTACTGTTATTACAGTAATGAACTTGTATGGTGGCTGGTTCAGTTCTGATTAGCTCTTTTGCATTTCAATGCCCATCCAGTCGTATTTATTTTGCCCTCTCTATTCAGAACCTGTCAAAAGCATTATTTCTTTATTTTTTGGTAACTCAAACCATTTTCTCATGTCTGTTGATTCTGGTTTTTTGCTATGTATTCATTTCTTACTCTTTTTGTGCTAAGGTATTTTTCCTGATGTTTAACTTTGTATATTGAGAGAAGCTCTCTCTATCCTAAGGATCAGCTCTCTTTATCTTAAGGGTCGTTCACTTTTTTGCCTTTTCATTTGTTATTTTCTCTTAGAACTACATTATTCTTTTCTTCAGGCTTTTTAGCCTTGATGTTTTGTCTTGTTATGCTCTCACATTCATTGTCAAACCAATTATTTTTACCTCCTCCTTCAACATGGACAAGGGTCTCATCTGCCATGGCTTACTGCATAATTGTGTAGTCTCTATGTGACATGCTCAGTTTCTTCTTTTAGACCTGAAATATGTAATATTAGATATGTTTGTTAGTTCTCTCTGGCTTAGTGGGTCCTGTTAAGGATGAGTGTGGTGGAGTAGGATGCAAACTCTTAAGCTGTGAAGCATTTCTTTTCCAAGAAGAAATCCTTGATGGGATAAGAGGTGGTTGAGGACCCTTAGACTGGCAGTGATTGTTAGCAGTCCTTGCTATCTTCTGTACCAAGGATGTGGGAAAATATGATGTGAGCCAGACTTAACTAAATGCTTATCTGCCCATGGTGGTCATATCCCAGAACATACCTTGAATTTTATTATAAAGCTTTTCAGATTCCTTTATTCAACTTTTTGTACCTTCAGCAACTCTTCATAAATAGAGTAATAAGGTTGTTCACTGTACCTTGAGCAACTCTTCATAAATAGAGTAACTTCATAAATCGAGTTATAAGGTTGTTCACTGTTTGAATGACTGTAATTTTGCATTTCATAAATGCCAACAATGTGGTACTGGGAATACCAATCTCCCTGCCCACCAGTTTTGGCAATGACTGACAGAGTTTCACCTTGCCAAAGGGACCTTAAAACTAGTAAACTTTGGTATAAATCTTCTTATAGTACAGAAACTTCAATTGGCAATTTATTCAGATTATCTTACAAGATTTCATGCATATTCAAGATATGCTTTTTCCAAAAATGTAATGATATTTTTGCACAACATTAGCTTAATTAGCATTTACATAGAAAATTTTGCTTTCAGTAAAGTTACTCTTTGGGGCAACATTTTCTCACATAAATGGGGTTGGTATCCGATAAAGTGGTTTTGTATCGTTTGAAATTTAGCTTCACATCAGGGTTAAGCACTTCGTTGGATATGGTGGCGACAGAGTTCCTCTTGCCTAATTGTCAAGTAGTCTGATTTGGTTCAGTATCATTAGCTGTAGGTGACGGAATATGGTCATCACTGATGAACTAGACCTTTCATTAATTTTCCCATAGTTTCCATGGTTCATTATATGCTGGAGAGATCTAGGAGGTTGGATGGACTATTTAGATACTTCTAAAATTGTCCATGGGAGATTCTTTCTGTATATCTCAACAGAAGTGGTTTTCTTTGCCCAGTATTTTCAGTCTAGATATTTTAGGCATTGCAGATTTTACATTTGTTTGTAATAGGAAAAAATGGGTTAACTTTGAAATTAAACTGTAGAACAGGTTTATGTGACACAAAATAGAAGCAGCATTGAGAACTAGCAAGATATACCTGAATTGCAAATTTGTAAAATTTTGAAATGAACGGCCGTTTTTGTTTAATGTGACAGATAATGCATTAATTATGGTATCCTTGATTATGCTGATGAAAGCATACTTGAAGACAGTAAATAAGTTTGTTCTCTACTCAGATGTAAAGATAACATCCACCTGTTGCTTCTGAGTTGAAAGGGCGGAGAGAAATAAAATCTGTGCCCCTTGTTTGAATTCCTTTTCTTAATTGAGTATCACTTTATGAATGGAGCATTGAAGTTGATTCTGTGGAAGTGTTTGGTTTAATGGATAATTTAGTTTCATATTTCCTTGTGATTTTTTTTCGTTGGCTTTCACTGTTCATGTTTTCCAAATTCTGGTCTGTTTTCTATAGTTTGTTGCCGGTGTATTTCCTTCTTTTGGGACTAGGGTCCTTTATTTTTTCGTTTGCTCATCATTTGCAGTTTTTCTGAGCAATCATGGCTAGCTTAGGACTTGAGTTGCCTATTTCATAGGCCTCAACATTTTACAAACAACATTATACTGTAAAATTAAACAGTGGAAGAACCATGCAAAGATTTGTTAGGAAGATTGAAAACTTCACTTCGAAAAGAATTGGGAGCTGTGAACTGCATTTAATCATAGAGTAACTTAAATAGTAATATTAGTTGTATGTAAAACAAGCTACTAATTACTCTGTGGTCCACTTCTGATTAGAAATACTGTATCATCTACAGTAGTGCCTCAGGATATGAAATTAATCCGTTCAAAAGCCGCCTTCGTAACCTGATTTTTTTGTATCTTGAACCACATTTTACGTGTAAATTGCCTAATTTGTTCCAAGCCCCACAAAAACATCCCAGTAAGTTTTATAATAAAGCTAAATTGACCAATAAACAATGAAATACAACAATTTGGACCATTCAATACCTAACATAAACTACATAGTATACTACTATATGCACCTGTAAATAAAGTGTTAGCGTACATGGTACAAGAAATACTGTACGTACATATGTTGTAAAATGTGGAACCTTACCTTTCGAGTGATGCGATCTCCGAAGTGGTGACAGAGGAGGAGGACAAATGGCAGAAAACATGAACACTTAACTTTATAAAACACATTAAAAAATGGCAGCAAAACATTAACACTAAACTTTACGAAACACATTAACAAATGGCTGAGAACATTAACACTTAATTTACAAAAAACTTTAAATTAAATTTTTAAAATTTTTTTTATTTTTTTTATTTTTGCCTTTTTTTTTTTTTTACTTTTGTATACTTTACGTTTTTTTTTTTTAACAACAAAATTTCAATTTCTTGACCACTTTCAACTTTCTGTTTTTTCCTGAAATGACTCGGGCAAACATCATCGAACTGCGCAAGCAATACAACCTGTGTAAGCCTTTTCGGGGTGTGTCTTTTCTACAAATGATTGCACTTTATGAAAAGCAGCTAGAGCATCCTTAATTTCTGCCATTGTCATAGGGTCCTCCTCCTCAAAACCGCTGCTGGGGAACTATTCTTGAACGACGTTATGTTGCATGGCCTCCAACTCCTTCAGGGCATCCGTCATAAGCTCCTCTTGGTGCTCCTCGAGAAGGTCTATGATGATGTCCTCGTCGACGACCAGCTTCATGGACTTGCCAAGAGCAACGATCTCGTCAAGATGTGGTTGTGAAACAGTTTCAGGATCATCAGCTGTTTCTGATCTGCATCAGCTTTGCCCATGTTGAATCCCTCGACGTCTTGGGTGGATACAGCCCCTCAGGCCAGAGCTTCCTCCATGAAGAATTCAAGGTTCGCCTTGAAACCTCCTGCCAAGCTTGATCGATGAGTCGGATGCATATGACAATATCGGTGAGGTTTGTGGTATCGGTGATGTCAAAACATCTCTTGAAAAGATGTTTTGTATACAGCTTCTTGAAGTTCGATATCACTTGCTGGTCCATGGGCTGTAGGAGTGGGGTGGTGTTAGGCGGAAGATAAAGAACCTTGATGAAAGAATACTCCGCTAGGATATCTTCCTCGAGGCCAGGAGGGTGAGCAGGGGCATTGTCCAACAACAGCAGACATTTCAGAGGGAGGCGCTTCTCTTCCAAGAATTTCTTCACTTTCATGCTGAAACACAGATTTACCCACTCTGTGAACAAAAGTCTCATTACCCAGGCTTTTGCATTAGCCCTCCACATCACTGGAAGCTTCACCTTTAGCACTGTGGGCCTTGAAGGCTCGAGGAGTCTCGGAATGATAGACAAGTAGGGGCTTGACTTTACAATCCCCACTGGCGTTGGAACATAGTGCGAGCGTAAGCCTGTTTTTCATAGGCTTATGCCCGGGTAGCTTCTTCTTTTCCTCCGTGATGTACGTCCGACAAGGGATTTTTTTCCAAAAAAGGCCAGTCTCGTCACAGTTGAAGACTTGCTGAGAACTGTAGCCTTAGTTGATAGTCATCTCGTCAAATGTCTTAATAAAGGCTTCGGCCGCTTTCGTGTCCAAGTTGGCAGCCTCCCCATGCCGCACCACCAAATGGATGCCAGTCCGTGTACGGAATTTATCAAACCACCCATGAGAAGCCTTGAAGTCTGGGGTTGGCATTGATGTCCCTTCTCCTCCGTCGTCTTCGGCCTGGGGAATCAGATCACCGAAAATAGCGCTGGCCTTGTGGCAGATTGCTGTCTCGGTTATTATATCGCCAGCGATTTCTTTGTCTTATCCATACAAGAAGCAGCCTCTCCATCTCATCATGCACATGGCTCCTCTTGTTGGACAAAATAGTCACGCCCTTGGAAGGTGTAGCTGCTTTGATGGCTTCCTTCTGCTTAAGGATGGTGCATATCGTCGACGGATTTCGGCTGTATTCCTTAGCGATCACACTCAACCACATCCCAGCCTCATACTTCTTTATTATCTCCATCTTTGTCTCCATAGAAAGCATCCACTTCTTTCCGTGAATTTCAGCAACTTTCTTGGGACCCATGACTATAATTAAGTTATTAAGTTCTCACACAACACGATAAAGTAGAAAGTGAAATCACTAACACGAATTTACGTTAAACGAAATTGTATATGTGAACTAACTAATTCTGCGTGCGCACGATAATGCTGGTGCGATGAAGTGGCTGAACGACGCCTTTACGTAGAGGCATGATGGGATAGATGCTTACCAATAGGAGAACAGGATTAGCATCAGGAACCAATGGGAGAGTGGAAGGATGGTGGCGAGTGTACAGAATTAGAGGCGCGCGAGATTTAAAATTTTTCTTGGTGGTCTGGCCGAATCTCGGGACTTTACAATAACACCCTTTCGTAACCTGAATTATTTTCATATGCAGAAGCAAAAAAAATCTTCATCTTTGCCTTTATTGTAACTTTGGATTTTTCTTTTGAAGTTGGGGACTTTTTGTATGTCAAGGTTTCACTGTATTTAGTAGTATTTTCTCTGGTATGGAAAGGTACCCCTTAAGAGTGTTCTTCTGCACCAAACTTTTGGTAATTGCAAAGGTTTATTGCAATGTCATTCTTCCCCAGCTGCATTGCTTTCCATTTGCTCATTTTCATTCCATTCCATCAGGTGCTTCTTACATAGCTTGCCAACTTTCGATGTGTCTTGTTCCAAATTGTAACCTGTTCTGAGGATGTTTCTCAAAAGATGTGGCTGACTGGTATGTTTGAAGTACTTTTTAATATTGGTAACATATTGTTTTCATTATGTTGGAGAGAGAAAGACATTCTACAATTGTCGGTGGTAATATGATGGAAGACTCTCTGGTTGTCATATATTATGGGATCCTAGTTTGTTTTGGTTAGGGTTTTGTTGTTCAAGGTTTGAGTTAATTTGGTCTTTACTGTATATTTATTTCTGATACTTTTTCTGAAACTTGAAAATAACATCTCTGTGTTCTGTGCACTTGAGTCTTTAACAAGTCTTCCAATAGCAGTTATCAGATTATTATAACTTGAAAAATAAATGTTCGGCTACTTAGTAGTACTTGCTATAGATTTTGCATATTTATTTTTGAAAAATAAATGTTCGGCTACTTAGTAGTACTTGCTGTAGATTTTGCATATTTAATTTTGAGTTAGCATTTTCTTTCTGTTTCTTAGGTTATTGGTACAGTATTTTTTCTCTTTCCTAATGTATGTATAGCACAGTGCATGTTATTGTAGACTGTGGTCTTGTTACATAGTATTTTCTTTATTGAATTGATTCATCATAATGTTGATAACCTTGATGTAAAGTTATCTTAATTAAGAAAATGTGAATTTAATTTGTTTTGGGGGAAAGAGTGCTGTTGCTATTCACGTTTTATCTTTTAAGGGAGTGTGCATACTATTGAAGATTAAGTTGTCATTATATTGTAGTTTGAGTAATTACTGGAAGGACATAAGTGTACGTACTTTCAGATATTCGGATAAGGTGAATAGATGTAGTAGTAGTTCGATAGAAGAAATGATGATTTTGGGGTTTGCCATATTTTGAGTCTTGACTGTTTGAGATCTAGTGTTCTGTTTAGAAAGCAAAACTGATAGGCTGTGATTCACTCATGAATTCAGGTAAAACATGCTTGGTTATGTGACTCTAGAGTCTTGTCACAACACCTCATGCAAGTATAGTCACTGACCCATAGATGTATGAAAACTTGCATGGTCATATATAATTAACCATGATGCGCTCATTTAAACATAGAATGGAAAGTGGTTGACTTTGCAATATGTGGTTTGAGGAGACTTGTCTGTATATAATGTGGGAAGTAAAATTATAAAACATTCAGATTAGTTCAGTATGAAGCCGATTCTGTCATATAACGCTTATGTTTAGGTTATGCTGATCATTTTTATTCTAGCTTGGTACCTCAGGGAGGAGCTTTTTGACATATCATTACTGATGCACATGCAAGGTGGAAAGTGTTTGGGCATAATTAAATGCTATATTATGAGAATAATTAGCCAAACACTGCTTAGAACTGAAATCCATTGCATTTGACGATTTGCAAGTGGTCATTATGCTGCCTCATGGAAGACCGTAGACATATTATGTAAGTATTGATATTTTCTTTGTTGCGTTTATTGAGGGAAAGTTGAAGAAGCTAGACAGTCAGTTGGGACTGGAGAAGACCATACAGGAAGGAAATACAATATATGTCTATTAGACTTATTCTGGTATTTTTTGGCAAGTCCAGTGTATCAGACAAGTGAATGGTTTTTTTTTGTCAATATTTGCCTTATGTAAAGTTGTCTTTTTAATAGTGATTCAAAAACGAAAAGTAAATTGGATATATTTACGTTACATTTAGTGACAGCTATTTCCTCTTATTTGTCAGGAGTCACGGTATTGTTGTCCAGTGAGAATCAGATTACAACGCTGTTTGTTTCAGTGTTGAGGTTTGCTGTGACTTGTATCAGAAGAAGGCGGCTAGGACACATTCATTGAATAAAAAATCGCGTCGATTGAAGCACTTTTAAACTTAAAACTAAACTCACAAACACGCCATAGGAGGGCAGATTTTCGTGACTCCCAGGCATAATTTATGGAAGTAGACATTTGGACGACAATAATGACGTGATTTTTGTTTAAGGTTTACCACGTAAGTTTTTATATTTAAATACGTGTGTATAAAAAACACTTGATATCTTCAGTCGAGAATGGCATTCATTATAATTTTTTTTCTACTTTTCGTCATAGTGTAGATCAAGTGGTCGGAAATGATAGATAGCATGTGTGTGTGTATGTGCGTTTAATCAGTTGAGAGGTAGCATGCGGTAATATACTGCTGCCATTTATTTCCCTCGAGCCACCCGTCAGTCCGTCACATCGGGGAAACGGCTCATTGGTGAAAAACCTAAGTTTGTTAATGCGTACGTGCGATGAATATTGATTGTGCCGTATGTGTGAGTGTTTGTAAAGGATAACGGTCTCTAACCCCTTCTCCCCTCTCCTGGAAGGGAGGGGTTGGAGGTGAGTGGATAGTTGGGTAAGTTGTTGTTAAACTAGATGAAAACCGAATGCACCGCTGTTAATTGAGAGAGAGAGAGAGAGAGAGAGAGAGAGAGAGAATTTCAGACTCGACGGCGTGACGAGTTTGGGATCAGGCAGCTATAAGAGTGCTTGAGTGGTGGTTCGAGGGAAGAGAAAAACAAATTTCATTTTAGTGAGTCTCTCTCTCTCTCCTCTCTCTCTCTCTCTCGTCTCTCTCTCTCTCTCTCTCACTCTCTCTCTCTCTCTCTCTCTCATCTCTCTCTCTCTCTCTCTCTCTGTTGACGATCGTATGCTGTGGCAATTTTGTCGTTCATGAAATGCCTTAATTTTGATTTTTTTTTTTTTAAGGATCTTACTAGTACTATATGTCGTTACACTTTTGAATTGGAAATTAGTGTATTATGACGTCACCTAGAGTCACTCATAATACGCCTAATTTCTTTAACGGTTTCCGGCACTATGGCCCAGTTTTAGTAAGGAAATTACGTTCTCGGATTTAATGCTCTAGCGCGGGAGTTCCTCAGAAATCTTGAAAAATGCGGGAGCTGGGAGGAGCGAGCCAGTGAGTCATTTTGCTCGCTGGTTGCTGTGACGTAGTTACGTAGGGCGGCCTGAGTCAGAGGAGTTTCCCCTCGGCGGGTGGCTTCTACGTAGTCGTGAAACGCAGGCGCATTCCTGGAGTCATTCCTCCGCATAGGACACACACACACACACACAAAGCTTTGGGTTGGTTTTGTGTCCTTGCTTTGGAGGTCAACGTTATTGATTGCGTGTATTTTGACAAGTAGTTGTTGAATAACGGTGTTTTGGGAGTTCGAGAAAGTTTTATTATTATTATTATTATTATTATTATTATTATTATGATTTAGTAATAAATCCTTTATTTATAATGATTTTTTGGGGGGAGTTCGAGAAATAGTTTTTATTATTATTTATTAATAAATCCTTTATTTACGATGATTTTTGGGGGGGATTTTAGAAGTTTTTTTGTATGATTTTTAGTAATATTCCTTATATGATGATGATAAGAAAGTTTTTGTTATGATTTAGTTAATAATTCCCTTTATAGATGATAAGAGTTATGTCGTAGTATAAGACTCGTCACTAGAGCTATGTTTAGGCCCATAGCCTATACTCATAACTTATATAGTTATCTAGTTAGCTAATTATCCAAGAAAATGTTTTAAGAACCATCGGTAGCTTTATGTTTAGGTCAATAGCCTAGAATTATAATGTGTTATTTAGCTGATTACCTAAGAATCATTAACGGAGAATCTTTTATATAAATTACCAACGAACGTCTCGCCGCTTAAACCGTTCATAATCTTCGCACCAACCCCCCCCCCTCCCCCCCCACTTCCAGTCCTCCCCCACCATCACGGATGAACGGGAGGAACGGCCATTCATGTTCTTGAAGTCTCTTATGGGCAGTTCGAGTGCATCATGATTCATCCCCTCCTTCGAATTGTGTGTCATTGAAGAAAATGTCATCTTCTCGTGATTATCTTCGGGATCATCTTTTTCTCAGGAGGAGAGAATCTGCAATTAGTCTATTTATTCTGTTGCCTTGTTTTCTTTCCGTTGTTTGTGTGTTCACGTTATTATTATTATATTATATTCAGAAGATGAAAGCTATTCATACACAACAAACCCACAAAGGCCAATGACTTTAAATTCAAGCTTGCGAAGAATTATTTGTTGATAGGAAACGAAAAAATATCGGTTATTAGTGAAAAATAAATGAATAAATTCATTAAGAAATGGATAAAAATGTAAGTAAATTATAAAATACAAGGAGAATACTTAAGGTTGTTATGGATTGCTTCTTCATTCGAACTTGAACATATTTTTGGGACGCATTGACATAGGCCTAAGCAGTTTATATGGTTGCTTCCAGTGACTTTTACCTTTCTTTATCGAAGCACAAACTGTGGGAAAGGGTTGGAAGGGACATTGCTGACCTTCACGTTGGTTCCCTCGCTAACGGGTATCCCCTTTTCCCCCCTTTCGAGTCACTCATCCAAATTACGTCCAGGGACCGAACATGGACTATGCCTCATAGGTCTAACGATCAGGTGTTACGAGTGTTATGCTGTCATACTTAACATTGTACTTGGATAATTATACGTTTTAGAGTTGTATTAGACGCATAGAATGCATATATACCTTACATAGATGATTTATTTTGTCGTTACTATTGTGGCTTATGTCTTTTTACACAAGAAATTGTATTGCCCATCATCAAGTAGCAGCAGTGTCGCCGTAGTAGTAAGTAGTAGTATTAGCCTAAAACTTGTGTGTCATGTTGTGCGTGATGACTCCCCGCGACGTCACGTGACCATTAACCCATTCTTGAACAGTACGCACGCGCTCTTTGAAGATTCTTAACTTTTAAAGGTTACTCTAGAATCTAATCTATAAGGCTAGGAGAAGCACAATCGCACTGGTTCTTAACTGAATGGGCTATCATAGGTTCCCTCTAATTCGAAACACGGCAGACCAGTATTGTTCCTTAGATATGGGTGACATTACCCATTTTGTGAGAGTTGGACGTCACAGACGACCTTGATGTTGGGGTTGGGGTGGCCGGGGGTGGGTTGTTTGTGGGGGGGGGGGGGGGGGGGGGGTGTTGAATTCTTTGTGTCGCACGAGATGTAATCTTCACTTGGCTTGCGTGTACGAAGATCGGTGAAAGTAATGCCATACTTGAGAAGCATTTTAAACTTTCTGAGCAGTTTGAAATACTTTTGATGTTAAGGATGTTTGGTGATTTTGTTAAACATTCTTATTTGCTTGGTTAGGCTAATATTTGGCTACTAATTTTGCAGAGCGAGGAGAGGCCGTTGATTTTGAAGGAAAGGAATGTGAGATAATCCAGTACAAATTAAACTTTGGCATACCATTTTACGGAGCTTGAAACTTCTAAATGTGTAGAATCTACCTGGTAGCGCCTCAGTGGCGTGATCGGCTTGGTCTTGGCCTGCCACCACGGTAGCCGCGAGTTCGATTCTCGGCCATGTCCACCCTGATGGTTAGAGATATTTCTAGTGATAGAAGTTCACTCTCGACGTGGTTCGGAAGTCACGTAAAGCTGTTGGTCCTTTTGCTGAATAACCACTGGTTCCATGCAACGTAAAAACACCGTACAAACGAAACTACTGGTCACTTTTTTTACCATATACATGTGTAATTTATGTTAAGTTTGTAACCCCAGTAACTCAATCGAGGTCTCTGAGGGAATATGTTTTGTGTCCAAAGTAGTTTAGTAAGTTGACTCGTCATTAAAAGGCTGGTTTAGATCTGTGAATAGGAGTTGATATTCTTACGTTACCATGGTTTTCTCTTTGGATTTGTTTTTCTTTAGCACTATAAAAAATATACCTTTAAAACTTAGCCTGTTTTAGCCTCATGGCATGGTGCGAACTTTTTTGCATAAATTGCCATGCTCTTTTCTTTGTCTGAAGTTAATGTTTTAAGTAATATTAAAATAGTATGGCTTTTAAAAGTTAGACTGATATAGACCCCAGAAGGTTATACAATATTGTACGATGCGCTAAAATATTAGAATACTGTTGGTTTTAAAATTTAGACTTAGACCCCGAAAGGTTACACAGTGTTTTACGACGCGCTAAAATCTGTGTGAAATTATCTTTGGATGGTTGAAATCGAGGGTTACGTCACGTCTGCAGCCGATTAGGTAAGAGAAATCGCTATAGCAACCATAGGTTAGTGTAGGAAGGTAAAAAAGTGGTGATAAAACGAACTCGCTTGGTTGATGTTCTGTGCGGTTATGAAAAATATTACCTTCTGCGAAGTGTTCTGTTTACGTAGTATGTCACGTAGCATTTTATCAGCCGTACAAATCTCAGCGTAGTTGGAGTTATTCATTTTTTTCAACGTTGCTGTATTTTCACACATATGATCGAGGAGTTAGTTTCTGTTCTTAAATACTTACATGTAGCGACATTGTTGGTCCTCAGAAGTATGCAACGTATTTTTATGTATAAAATACAGCATATAGCGAAGTTCTCAGATAATTGCTTCGGAAATTGCGTGATCGTATGGTCTTGGCCTGCCACATCGTGGTTCGCGATTTCGATTCTCGGACATTCCATTGAGGTTGTGAGAGATGGTATTTCTGGTGATAAAAGTTCACTCTCGACGTGGGTTGGAAGTCACGTAAAGCCGTTGGTCCCGTTGCTGAATAATCGCTGGTTCCTCGCAACGTAAAAATCCCATAAAACAAACAAAAACATAACAAATGTCTTCATGGAGAATTGAGACCTCCAAATAGAAACTTGACTTTATCAATATATGATCTTTAGGTTGGAATGAAGTGTTGTACATTCAGTTTACCACATAAGTTTCTTCGTCTACTTGCGGTACTGGTGTTCGTTAAGTGTATACTTTTCTAATAAGCACTTACTGAATAGTTATTCATTGCCATAAGCGCCCACAGAATGTAATTCCCATACTTAAATGAAAAAAAAAATCGATGAAAAATGAAATTTCAAATTAGAATTCATTGAGACGATTATTCAAGAAATTAAGCCGGGTGAATTATGGCCCTTTGTATCGCACAATGTTGGAGATTATAGCTCTAATTATGACGATGAAATAGTATTGGAGATTATAATTATGATGATGAAATGAATGCCTAGAAATGGGTCCCTTAGGGCAGCACCAGCTTCTTCCGCGAGTTTGATCCTCGGGCATTCCATTGAGGTGTGAGAGATGTGTATTTCTGGCGATAGAAGTTCACACTCGACGTGGTTCGAAAGTTGCGTCAACCTGTTGGTCCGGTTGCTGAATAACCACTGGTTCCGTGCAACGTAAAAACACCATACAAACAAACAAACAAATAGTACCAGCCTCTTGCAAACCTGAAAGGAGAGAGGGCTTTCTAATGAAAGGAATTAAGAGGCCATTGTCCCTCTGAAGGTTAAATTATAGCTAACCATAGATGCCATGTTACTTATGGTCGCCTACTTGGAAATCGTCAACTTACCACCAGTTATATTATAAGATAATGCAACTACAGTCCCGTATTATACATCAGCATCCTATCTCGTGACATGTCTATTATTTTACATATCTCTCCGTAGGGGTTTAGTGCCGTCAGTGCTCCTCACGGGGTGCACAGTAGGCATTGCGAAAGGTTCTTTTGCAGCGTCCCTCCGGCCCTTAGCTGCAACCTCTTTCATTCCTTTTACTGTACCTTCATTCATATGAACGGACTTCCTCTTGTTACTCACCATCTAACAATGATTTCCTAGTGCAACTACCAAATTTTCTTCTTTCTTACAAAGCGTTTTTACTGTCTGTTTCCTGGCCAGCGCTGAGTGACCTCATATGTCCCAAGTGCTTGGCCTTTGGCTTAAACTCTCTATTCCATTCCATCTCTATGTGGGCCTCATTATCCTGGTTCCATCGTAGGGGAAGCAGGTTTTAAGTTTCACAATCTGAGAGAGACCTTTTCCTTTGTGACACCAAGGGACTTGTGTAGGTGTGAGGTGTACACTTATGATCATACACTTCAAAAGATGTATAAAAGATAAAGATCTTTGCAAAAGTGGTTTGAGTTGACAAGCCTTTGACGTAATCATGAGAAAAAAACACTTATTCATTTGATTATCTCCCATGTGGTTACTGATAATGGTTCAAATGAGTATTGGCATGATATTGTACAATCTTCTTTGAAAGCACTAAAGGCAAATCATTTCTAAGAGATTTTAAAAGCTGAAAATATTGAATATTTTGAGATTCGTTTTTTAACGATGTCGTATTCCTTATTCGCATGTTTTTGTAAAAGGGTACTGATGGTATACTTTTATTATTTTTATTAGGTCTGTGTACTTTGCTATTTTTGTTAGGTCTGTGTTTTACATTACGCAATACCTAATGTATACTGAGTCCTATATTAACATTTGGCTTCCTTTGTGAATTTCAATTATTTTAATCTTTTCCCATAAGTTATTTTAGATTTCAAAAATAAAGAAACGGTTCCTTAATCATTGGGAAACCCAGTTCTCCCGTAGAAGTCCTGATTTTGAAAGCTATTAAGACAAAATAAAATTAGGGATAGAATCATTCTAATTCTTCACTGGATCACTGTCCAAGCATTGTAGTAGAGCAGTGACTCATTTGAATGACCTTTTCCCAATTACTCACACGGGTACCTTTCATTTGTTGCATTAAAAGGACAATTATTTCGATTCATTTATAACTATAACCCCACTCCAGATAAAGGGGTTAAATTACCCCTGTATGGGTTTTGCACACTCGGGATAATTATACACTAAAGACTGTAGGCACCAATAATATACACTTACAGATATACAGGACCGAAAGTACTCGGCTATCTCGCTTTCTCATTTTTTCCTTCGTGGCAAAAACCTTTATTTGTACATAGCATCACGTTTTATATACTTCGTGATCAAGTTATTCATATATATATTATATATATATATACTATATATAGTATATATATATATATATATATATATATATATATATATATATATATACTATATGCGCACGTATATATACCAATTAGAAGTTTACTTGCTGTTTCTTTGTGTCTTTAAAGAATGTTGATGATATAACATTTAACGATAACTCTCTCTCTCTCTCTCTCTCTCTCTCTCTCTCTCTCTCTCTCTCTCTCTCTCTCTCTCTCTCCTGCTGATGATGATAAGGAGGCCACGCCCCCTTGCGAGATAACGCCTTATCGTTTAGAACTTCAGACTGACACTTGATTCCTCGCAGAGATTCGTCAAAGATGAAATCAGTTTCGTTTGCGAATGTTATGATGTTATGTCAAGTCAGTCTTCGGGTTTATCTTGGTTTAGTCTTCCTTATTAATCTTTATGTAGTTTTTATTTATTTTTTTTAAATAGTTATTGGTTACTGAAACTGAAGCTAAAGTAAATCAATTGATGTACAATTAAAAAAGTTTTGAATTATTTTAAATGTAGAACTTTGCCTATTTTATATGTATATATTTTATATAATGTATTTACAGAAAGAGAGGTAGAGAGAGAGAGAGAGAGAGAGGGAGGTATGCACAATAGAGTGCATGAATGAGGGAGGCCGCCCTCACCGAGAGCTGGTTCACGCCCCCTCCTTCCATGGCACCACGCCCCTGCTTCTGTTTTATCGATTATCCTTATAGCGCCCTCAGGGCTTTCTGCTGCTGCTGCTGCTGCTGCTGCTCCTGCTACACACCCCCAGCCTCATCTTGGTCTGTCCTGGCTCCGCCCAATAATTGCCTCTTCCCCTCCCCCCCCCCCCCCCCCCCCCCGCACCCCCTTCTCCCCTATAACCTTAACCACCTGCCCTTTTTCTCTCTCCCCCGACACACGTTTTGTTTTACCACGCCCTTGCCTTGTCGTGGGGTCTCAAAACGCGAGGAGTTGGTTTTCCCAAGTGAAAGGACTTTTATTTATTTTTTTTTTGGGGGGGGGGAGGGGTGGGACGTCGTGTCCTTTCCTCTTTCCTCTCCCACTCTCTCTCTCTCTCTCTCTCATCTCTCTCTCTCTCTCTCTCCTCTGTCAGTCCTCTCCTCTCCTCTCCCCACCCCTCCCCTCCCCCCCTCCATTACCCGGAGGCTGCTTCCTTCACTCTTCTGAGCGAAGTATGAAGCCTTGTTCGTCATGGAAGCCGCCCCCTTGCCAGACGTACGATGGTAAAAGATGATGCTAAAATGATAAAATGAAGAATAAAGACGTTTTTTTAGGTGGTTACAGTGAGAGAAATGATATCGATTGAGTTTTTCGTGTTGCTGATAAAAGCTGTTTTCGATTTCGGACTTTTCACTCTTATACAGCTCTTTTTTTTCTTTTTACGTTTGCGGCGCGTGTGGATTTTCGTTTCAGCGATATAATGCTTTCGTTTTTTATAGCTCTGGATTATTGCTACGTCGATATAAATTGATTCTGGCTGTCATGTCAGTCGCGGATAAATCTGTCTAAATGTCTGTTGGCAACTGCGATTTTTCCCCTTCATGGTCGGTTTCTGTTTTCGTGCGTCAATACCAAGCCAATGATTTGTTTATAGTTCTTGTCTTAGTTCCTTTAGCTTCAATGCATTTATAATAGTTGTTGGGTTAAGGTAGAATAAGTAAATCGTAGATTAACCGAAGTTGCAGGCAGAAACCTATGACTTGATCTTTGTATTATTCTCCGTCGCTCCAAACGGAGTCCAACTCTAGGCTGGGTTGACCAGACCAGACTGCTGTCTGCCCCTGCTCGCAGGGTTGCCAAACTGGCGCGTTTCACGCTAGATCTGGAGTTTTCAGATTTAATCTAGCGCCCTTGTTTTCCAATCTGCGCGGTCGCGCAATCCTAGAGATTTTTATGATTTTCTAGCGTGAAATTTGGCGCTTTATCGAAGGTAATGGAAAAATTATAAAAAATTTGCCCTGATGCCAATTTTACAAAAACAACAACTGGAACGTGTATGACACACCTTTGAATGTCTTTGAGTCAAACCCTGAGGCTATAATTATAAGATTATAGGGGTTGTTTTTCATTTCCAGGTACTTAAATCTTCCTGCATCCGCCCTGCCCTCGATCTCTCTCTCTCTACATCTTACAAACAGTCCGAGTGAGAGTTCTTTTTTATGGGATAACACATAGGCCCTCCAATCGCCTTTTTTTTCTAGAAAATACTTATTTATTTTTGTGTAGATTGCCTTTTCTCTGCTCTTTAGTTTATGTCTATAGCCATGGCTGTGAGATGAACAGGATCCAGGAATGAATTATTGTAAGCCGGTGTCAAGTCACTCTACACTTCAGTCAGGCCAGAACTTTGTTGCCATATCGTATTCAAGCAATATTCAGTCATTGTTTCATATCTATTATTTTGTCAAAGAGAGAGAGAGATGTCTGTATACGATTTTTATTTTCTCAATCGTCAAACTCACTTTGTTATGTTTTATTTCATATTACCTTGCTCACCAATTTATACCTACGATATTAAGAAATCAAGATATTTGTAGAGGAGAAATGCCTCTAGACATATGCGGACCACCGAAAGTGGTCCCTGGAGAGAATCTAAGCAGCTTATCCGAGGATTTAAACGTACGTGGAGCTGTTTGAAATATTGACGACACCAAAATCAGATGCCACGTTGTTAGAAAATCTGATTAGTTTCTTGTTATTGCATTAAAACTACCAGTCGGTGAACCTATGTAATTAATTTAAAATTCTCCGAAATGGAAAAGATGATATTTGATATCTGTTATTTGATATCTGTAATGGGAGAAATGATTTTACCTCTGTGTTGTTGTTATAAATTTGGTTGTTATAAATTTTGGCGGATATGCGGAGATTAAGCACACGTGGGAGGACCCAAACAGCTCCCCCAGAGTCAGAGAAGTCTGGTCATTTTGGAAATCTAGTCTATTGGTGACCTAGAAGAGGTTTCAGAAGAATCAGAACTTCAGTGAACCATTGGAATTCTTGTCTGCAAGTTTAGGTTACAATATGGGAAAACAGCAATACAAACAGCGCTTTCGTGCAGACTGGCTAAATGACTCGAGATATAAACAGTGGCTGAGGCGAGTTGAAGGAGATGATAGTAAATGCTTTTGCAATTATTGTAAATGCTTTCTAAATTCCAAGCTCTGTGATTTAGAGAGACACAGGAATACAGACAAGCATAAAAAGGCAGAAGAGCCTTTCAGTTCTATGCGGTCAAACTGGTGCTCACTACCGTTTAAGAAAAACGAATAGTGATACTAAAAGATCAGAGGGAAAATTAGCACTTTTTGTGGCAAATCATTGTTCATTAAGAGTTGCAGATCATTTATCCTTGTTTATCCGCATCTGCAAAGGAGTTTTTGGTGATAGTAAAAGGATGTAGTGATCTAAAGAAAAAAATCAAGCGATCGAAGTGCATTGGTGTGATAAACATGTTCATAGCGCCCTATTTCGATAGAGAACTTGTGTGCGACATTGGTGAGAGGAAATTTAGTTTAATCATCGATGAAACAATGACATTACCAACTATGAAAGTGTTGGGGATAGTCATAAGGTATTATTCTGATGCCAAGAAGCGAGTTGTTGTATCCTTTTTAGACTTCATCGAGCTGAAGGAATGTCAATGCAGCGGGAATTTGTGATGCCCTGAAAGCTGCTTTAAGCAAACGTGGGTTAGACTTACTAAAGCTCCTTGCTCTGGGGACTGATAATGCCTCGGTGATGGTGGGAATTAATAATGGTGTTTATGCAAAACTGAAATCAGAAAGTGCCAAATTTAATGGTTTTAGTTAAATGTGTGTGTCATTCATTCAACTGGCCGTGTCTCATGCAGCTAGTGTGTGTATGCTCGCCACCTGGATTATATGATAAAGGAAACATATAATTGGTTTTCCATTCGTCACTTCGACAGTCGAAGTATAGAGAGCTCTATGGTGTTCTCAATGATGGCACACAGACCCTCTTAAATTAGTGCAGTGCAGTGCAACAAGGTGGCTGTCAAATAGAGAGTGCAGTTACTAGAATTTTTAAATCAGTGGCATGAGCTAAAACTGCATTTTGAATTGTCCCGTAACCAAGAACGTTGCTACACAGCAGAACAATTGTATTTAATGTACACAGACAAAGAAAAACTATGTACTGCTCACATTTTTAAAACCCCATTTTAAAAGAAGTGGCAAGCAGTGAATAAGAACTTTGAAGCAGAATCGCAGGATCCAACAAAGTTGCTAAAGGATCTAATGCACTTGATTAACTCTCTGTGTTCTAAAGTTGTCATCCCTGAAAAAGAGTTTCAATGGACACTGTGATTGAAAATTTCTTGGATCCGAGCCGTTATCTAGGTTATGAATGTGAAAAAGAATTAACTGAGAACTGTTTTGCCTGCACCAACAGAACTGCGCATACGGGAGAGGTGCACTAATTTTGTGGTGAACTTGTGAACAGCTTCGTCAACGCCTACCAGATAACGTCGATGTTTCTGCAGTCAATGTCATTGCTCAGTGTCTCCGAGTGTCTGAAGCCTATTAAGCCTGACATAATTGAACTGTCTAAGATTCTTGTGGGAGATAATGCCGAATATCTTACCAGTGTTCACTTTCAATGGAAAAAACTCCATCTTACAAAGTGGACAGAGACTGCCAATACTTTGAAATTTTGGACGGAAGTAGCAAACTACAGAGACTCCTCAGGTGAAAATCCCTTAAAGAATTATCTGAAGTAGCGCTCTCGGCCTTAAGCTTACCACACTCTAACGCCGATGTAGAGCGCTCCTTCAGTCACATGATATGATAAAGAATAAGCTTCGTAACAGAATGCAAATCTCGACATTGAATGCCATAATGTCTGTAAAGTATGGATTAAAAATAAGTGAGAAGTGTTGCAATACATATGAACTACCAAATGAAGTACTCAAGGCAATTGGCACTATGGAGGCATACAATAGTTCCTTAGGACCAAACACTCAAGCTGGGCAAGAGGAACAGCCAACCCACAGTAGGGCTGCAACCTGTGATCTGGAAGAAGATTGGGAACCTTTTGATCTGGAGGAGGCCTAATTGTGGTGCTACTAGCAACTAAATGTTTTTCTTCCCCCCTCCTACTATTACTATATTGCTACTTAATTTTCTCGTATTAATTCCAATTCAAAATATACTACTTATGAAATTATAGTACACGAGTTTTTTTAGTCTATGCCTTGTTCAAGACTACAACATTTAAGGTTGAAAATAAAGATGTATCTAACGAGAGAGATGTTTTTTATTCAATTCACCACATTAAGATTGATAAGGAATGTCTAATAAAAAGAATGATTAACAAAGAGAGTAACCATATTATTATGAGATGTGCATGTATGAATAAACATCATACACATAGAGAGAGAGAGAGAGAGAGATAGAAAAGTCTTTAGTTAAACCAATCTTGTATTGGTAGCCAAAGAGCAATGGCTGATATATAATGTGCCAAAAGGTGGGGGTAAAAAGAAAACATACTTTATAGCCTTTATGTGACCCGGAATATTGAGAAATTGATAGTTTAAAATCTAGCGCTTTCCTAGCGCTTTTTAGGTGAAAATCTAGCGCCACCTCATTATTCCATTTGGCAACCCTGCTGCTCAGCCAGCTCGGTGTTTAGTCACAAGTAGACTTGTTGGACGCCGGGTGTGCGCCGTCTCTTGGCGAGCTGCTCGCTAGACTTATTCGGTATATTTGAATGAGAAAGCGTTTGTTCCGCCACTCTTAATACACAACCGTCTTGATCGAGTGCGAATTTTCCCTTCCAGTGTAATTTATTTCTTCAGAGACGAGTGTTATTGTTCTGGGAGAGAAAAGGTTTGATCGCCCGGAGGGAGGAGAAAAGTGTAAAAAAACTTGGGAGGGCTAGTACTACTACTACTACTACTCCTACTCCTGAGGAGGATGATAGGGACAATGCCTAGGTACTCTTCTCAGGGTTGCTGGGACTTTTAACCTGATCCGAGAGGTAAGAAGAAGAAGGCGGTTCGGGGAAAAAAAGGGGGAATATCCCCGGAAACTTAGTGACGTGCCGTGGCTGTCAGATCGACAGATGTGTTAGTATTAAGAATTGGTTTTATTTACGCTAATGTGATAATTTATTAATTTATGCAAGGGCGATCTTTGTTCGCCCAGTGGTTGCTGTGACACTGGTGCTGCCGCGCTGGTTCTTTGAAGTTTATAAGCAGTGACTGTTTAAACGGAACCGACTTGATTTAGGTTTAGAATTTTTCTTTTGAATTTTACTTTGTAATTCATATTGTTAGTATGTTTTGCATGCGTTGTGTGCAAAGTATGAAGTGTGTGTGAGTGAGTGATGCGCAGCTACGATTAATTGAATTAAAACAACATACGATCCACATTCGGAAATCTAAAAGAAAAGCTCCGTGCGCATTCCTTATTGGTGACCTCACGAAGTATAGCTTGTGGGTGTGTTGACAAAAATGTGATGGCCTTCCGGAAATGGAAATTATTATTATTATTATTATTATAT
>NC_061098.1:9638607-9687104 GCF_015104395.2 Macrobrachium nipponense
AAATGACAATTTGTCTAAAATTGCATTTTTCCTAACTATACAAACCTGAGGTCCTTTTACAATAGGAAGGTACTAGCGGCAGCTGGATAGGTCGTAAGCTTTCGAACAAGGGGTTCGGTAGTTAACTGCTTGTCCGACAGGCGCGCGCGCGCGCGACTGGGAGGTAAACAAATCACTTTTGCTTTTGGCCCAAGCAAAAACTGCAGAGTGAGGGGTGGCATGAGGTGGGCTATGTGTAAAAGGACCTCAGGTTTGTATAGTTAGGAAAAATGCAATTTTAGACAAATTGTCATTTGTTCCGACACGGAATACAAACCTTCGGTCCTTTTACAATAGGAAGACTCACTCTTGGTGGGAGGAATCTGAGTCTTTTGTGAACAGACTGGTGTTCGCCCAACCTTGGAAGCCTCCCTGGTCGTAAGAGCGAGGGAGGGATCCAAGCCTCTGTCCGATTGATCGGGGTGTGCACCGCAGGATCAATGGTCAGACCTCTGGACCGAGTACTAAGAGAGAGGCATGCGTATCTCTTCGTACCAGCAATGCAAGAACTTGTTCCTGTACAGGAGCAAATTATAAAGTCATGGGTTTGACTCTTGTAGGCATCCACTTCCCCCCCTTGTAGAAGGAAGTGGTGGATATTCTGCTCCTATCCCTAGTGAAAGGGATAGGATGGGGCTCTGTCATATAGCTCACCTGCATCTCGTCCTCATCCAGCGTAGTGACGACCATGGCCCTCTGCCCACAGGTAGAGGGGAAGGAAAGACGGGAAGAGAGAGCCAGTCACTCACTCACTCACACATCCACCACACAGTCACACCAGGACTCGATGCTGTTCAGCCTGCGAGGGTCTGGGTTAGCTACACAACTTGTTGAGCAGCCACCACGGGTCCCAAGGAAAAGGTATCCAAGGACCTGTGGGCAAATATCCCGAAGGTAGAAGGACGTAAAGGTAGTCTGGTTAGACCAGACCCCTGCCTTCAGGACCTGACGCCACGGAGAAGTTCTTGCGAAACGCCAACGAGGGGCCAATACTTCTGACTTCGTGAGCTCTCGGACGGGACGTACGGATGTCGTCACTACCATCAGCCTCATACGCCCTCCTGATGACCTCACGCAGCCAGAATGAAAGATGTTCTTTGGATACTTCTTTCTTGGTGACCCCCGGTGCTAACGAAGAGGCGTCGACACTCAGGCCTGAGGTGTCGAGGTTCTCTTCAGATAGCGCCGTAGCGCCCTCACAGGACAAAGCAGCATCTCATCCGCATCATTATCGGTGAAGTCCAATAGGGAGGGAATCGTGAATGACTCGAACCTGTCATCAGGGACTGAAGTTTCTGAGTCTTCGCAACGAAGTTCGGGACGAAATCGAGCGTCACGGATCCCCATCCCCTGGATGTCGTACATCATAGGAAAGACCATGAAGTTCCCCTACTCTCTTCGCCGATGCCAGGGCCAGCAAGAAGAGGGTCTTGAGGTCGATCCCTGTCTGACGACTTCGGAGTGGCTCGAACGGCGTTCGAGTCAGACTCCTAAGGACGAGAGTCACGTCCCACGCAGGGGGCCTGAGTTCCCTGGGTGGGGCAAGACCTTTCGAAGCTCCTCATAAGCAAGGAGATCTCGAACGAGTTCGAGATGTCCAACCCCCTCAGTTTCAGGACGAGCGCCAAGGCGGCTCTGTATCCTTTAACTGTGGGGACTGAGAGGAGCTTCTCTCGGCGAGAAAAACGAGGAAATCCGCTACCTGCTGAAGAGTGGCTCTGAGAGGAGATAGACCCGTCTACGACACCAACCACAGAAGACGGCCCACTTCCCCTGGTACACAGCTGCAGAGGACTGACGGACGTTTCCAGCCATCTCTGTTGCTGCGCTACGAGAGAAGCCTCTCGTTCGCAGAGATGGTGGATAACAGCCAGCGTGAAGACGTAGGGACTGGACTGCTCGGTGGTACCGCTCGACGTGTGGCTGGGCGGAAGAAGGTTGTGCCAAGGGGGACTCTCTCTCGGTTCTCCTGCGAGAAGAGCCAGCAGGTCCGGATACCAAATGGTGTGGCCATTTGGGAGCCACCAGGATCATCCTGAGATTCGGGGTGACCAGCGCTCGACTGATCACCTTGCGAATCAGGCTGAACGGGGGAAAGGCATAGGCGACGAGGTTGTCCCCACGGGTGTTGAAGAGCGTCCTCTGCAGCTGCCCATGGTCCTGGCACGGCCGAGAAGAACACCTGGAGCTTCCTGTTGTGCCGGGTGGCGAACAGATCCACGACTGGTCGCCCCCACAGTCGAAGAGCCTTTCCGCCACGTCCTGGTGTAGAGACCATTCGGTCCCTATCACCTGATCCCGACGGCTGCGTGTCTGCTACTACATTTCCTCTCCCTGGAATGTAGCGTGCCGACAGCTCTATGAGTGTGCCTGAGCCCACTCGTGCACCTGCCGAGTCAACTGGTACAACGGGAGAGACACTAGGCCCCCCTGTTTGTTGACGTAAGCCACCACCGTGGTGTTGTCGCACATCAACACCACTGAGTGTCCCATCAAGCGGTCCTGAAACTCTTGGAGGAGCGAGGAACGCTGCCTTGAGTTTCCAGAACATTGATGTGAAGGTGCTTGTCGTTCTCGTCCCACACTCCTGAAGTCAGCAACTCCTCCAGGTGTGCGCCCCATCCCTCGGTCGATGCGTCTGAGAACAGCTGCCATGTCCGGGGGGGGAGTGCGCAGTGCACTCCTCTTAAGAGGTTCCTGTCGTCGAGCCACCAGGCTAGGTCCTGCCTCACCTCCTGTGTCAGTGACACTGGAAAGCTTGGGGGATCCGTCGCCTGTGACCAATCTCCTTTAGTCTCCACTGAAGAGACCGCAGGTGAAGACGCCCGTGAGGGACTAACTTCTCGAGTGACGACAGGTGTCCGATCACGACTTGCCATCGCTGAGCTACCTGTTCCTGCGAGACAGGAACTGGTTGGCTGCCTCCCTGAATCTGCTGATCCGCAAGTCTGCGGGGAAGACTCGCCCTGCTACCGTGTCGATCAGCATACCCAGGTACTTCATCCTCTGCTTGGGCTCGAGATCGGACGTTCTCGAAGTTCACAACGATCCCCAGATCGCGACAGAACTCGAGCAGTCGATCCCTGTCCTGTAGCAACTGCGAGCGGGAGCTCGCCAGGATCTCACCAATCGTCGAGATACCTCATCAGACGTATCCCGTGCGAATGGGCCCAAGCAGACACCAGAGTGAACACTCGCGTGAACACCTGTGGGGCGGTTGAGAGACCGAAGCACAGTGCCCTGAACTGGTACACCGTCCCGTCGAGATGAAGCGGAGGTACTTTCTGGAGGACTGATGAATGGGTATTTGGAAATACGCATCCTTCAAGTCCACTGAAAGCATGAAATCGTTCTCCCTGATGGAGTCGAGCACTGAGCGTGCCGTCTCCATCGTGAACCGGGTCTGGCGAACAAACCGGTTCAGGGGAGAGAGATCTATCACCGGGCGCCAGCCTCCCGTAGACTTTTCCACCAGGAAGAGTCGACTGTAAAAGCCCGGTGACTGATCCGTGACGATCTCTACAGCTCTCTTGCTCAGCATGGTCTTGATCTCCTGTCTGAGTGCTACGTCCTTCGGTGACCCTGGAACGTAGGACTGCTGTTGGACCGGGTTGGAGGTGAGGGGTGGCCGAGATTCGAAGGGTAATAGATATCCCTCCCGAAGGACATTCTACAATCCAGGTCTCGCGCCGTAGCGCTGCCAAGTTGCCAATGGCTGGCCACGGCACCCCCCACTTCCGGCAGCAGGTGAGGGGGAACGCCGTCCCTAGCGTTTCCCCCCTTTCTTCGACTTCTTCCCAGAGCCTCCACGGGATGAGGAGGGCTGGGAGGAGGGCTGGTTACGGCTCCCCTTGTTAGAAGTCGAAGAAGACAGAGTCATTCCTCGGGGCTTCGACGTAGCAACCGTCTTAGCAGCCGAGGAACGCTAGCCGAGCTCTTAGATTGGCCGCAGTCCGAGGCTGCCCAGAAGCCTTCGAGGACTGCCTGGTGAACCAGACGGTCACTGTCATCAGTGCGTCGTCTGTCCACCGCAGCGTCCACCATCTCTCCTGGGAAGAGAGACGTGGAACTCCGTAAAGGTCCGTTTCTAAGCCCCAACGCCGCTCACGCCCGGCCGCCCTGGAAACCCGAGTAAGGACAGCGTCCCTTCGTCGGAGAACCAGATTGGCCCACAGTTCACCGTCTCGGTGGGCAAGGAAGGAGATGGCTCTTCCCCCCGACTGGCAAAGTCTCCTGAAGGTCGAGTCATCTTCGGGAGAAATTCCCACCGGAGTTGGCTGCGACCTTAGATACTGTGAGGGGACCACAGATCTAGCCAGGAGACGGCCTGGAAAGCTGCCATGGCGGTAGATTCCAGGCCTGAGTGCCTCTTGCTGCGAGAACCACAAGTTCTCGGACAGGAGCTGTTGCAGAGACACACCCGGAGTCAACCTAGCTAACTCCGGGTTCACCTGTTTTGGCGGCATCGGGTCTTCCGATGGCACGTAAAACCGCCGCTGTCGTAGCAGAGGAGGTGGAAGCAGCTTGCTCGACCTGCCAGACTTGAGCGAACCGTCTTGTCCGGAGACAAGCGATTCAACCTGGTCCAGCACTGAGTCCGCAAGCTCGGAACGCGGCAGGCCCACCGTCGGTCTGGGTTCCCTCTTCGGGCCCCAGAACGACTCGAGCCGGGACGTGGGCTCGGATGGTGGGAGCGGCGATCCTTCAGAGGTCGTTGTGCTGACGAATCAGCGCAATAACCTCGGCAAAGTTCCTCTGGATCTCGGGCGTGATAGCATCTTGTGGAGTCGGACCGTCCAGTCCCTCAAACAGGAGTACCTCCCGAGACCCTCCTCCCCCTCAAGGAGAGGAGCAGCGACAGACCCCTCTCGGTCTCCTCCAACCACCTGTGCGTACGACCTGGCTGGTCCGAGAACCGAGCCTGGTACGTACGACGACGTGGCGGGATCCTGAGGGGCGCACCCTCACGATCACTCCTCAATAACCTCGCCCCTCCCGTGTAACCCGAGGAGGTTGAAGGTATGGGAGAGGCAGACCTGACGCTCTCTCCTCGCTCACTGGCAGAACCAGCGGGCTTGGAGGACTGCAGGCGATCGCCAACCCGCGGTGGTGATCGAGCTGCAGACCTAGTCGAGCCGTCTCGCTGTGGAGAACGGCTGGACCGAGAACAGCGGCCCCGGTCTCGTGTGTCAGAGGAGCTGGTGCTGGTCGCCGTACCCGATCGCTCTCTGTGAGAGCGACGGTCAGGCGACCGGCGAGCTCCACTGTCACGGTGAGATCGGATGCGTATCCTCACTGGTGCGTCAGTTCGCTGGTACCAGCCGTGGCTGGTGCGGCGAACGGGGGGACCTCTTCCCATTACGCCCTCAGCCCGTGGCCGGTCATGGACCGTTCACGTCCGCCCGGGTAGCCAGCCGCTCGCCGTGAGAGCGAGAGCTGGTCTGGTGAGAGTCGCGGTGACGGCTGTCACCAGTTCTTCCGCTCCGTGCCGTGAACCTGACGCCTGAGGGCGGACTCAGAGGTCTGGTTCCTGGCTGCACGGTCGCTGGTAGGCGACCGTACACTCGGTACCTCTCGCGAACGAGCGGCCGAGCCGGATCCTGCTGCTGTGGCCGAACCACTAAACAGCAGGTGAGGAAGTGCCGGTGTTGGCCGGCACCCCTCTGGTCCCCGTAGTCTTCTCCCTTGCGGGAGAAGAGACGGGTCCTGCTCCCGAAGGAGCAGGGCGACCAGCGGAAGAACCCCCCGTCTCACCAGAGCGAGACGGGCCCTTAGAAGCACCCGAAGGAGACTTCTTAGGGGGGGGGGAGGCGACCTTCTTCTTCTTAGGCGGGGGAGCCTTAGAAGAAGAAGGGGAAGAGGCGGCAGACGACGACGACGACGAAGAAGACGATGAAGACGACGACGACACCTTCCTCCTCTTCTTCTTCTTCTTCGTCAACCTCCATCAGACCGACGTCAGATCTGTCATCCAGGACGGAGCCGGGGCTGCTGTTGCCGAAGCAAACAGGGCCGGACGTACCTTGTCCGAACAGACCAGCATCGGGAGCAGCGGCGCCAGGAACAGGAACAACATCAGCAGGTGCGAGCATCACAGGAACGGCAGTCGAGACGGCAGGAGCAGGAACAGGAACAGCAGCGGTGGTCACGGCAGGTACGGCAGGCTGTGTGGGCGGTACAGATGGTCGAACCAGCGGCAGACGTCATCGGCACCGGTGGGAGGTCCAGGGCGAGCTCTTCGGGCACATGAAGTCCGGTCGTGGCAGCACGGCAAACCCAGGTGGCGGCATCACACTCCCCCACGAGTTACGGCGACTGGCCCCTGCACCGATGTTGTGGGTGTTACAGAGACCGCGTGCTGGGTGTACACCAGGTGAGGAGGTGACGCGTAGCCGGTGTTGTCGTCAGGGTCCGTGGTGGTGGTTGTGACCGTTGCATGAGTAAACCGCCACGGAGCCAGCCAGATGATAGAGCAGCCCCTGGACACTCGGCACGCCCTGCAGCCCCAACGATGCCCACACCGTCCGAGGTCATCCTTCACGGCAACCGCACCTGAGGAGGCAAAAGTCGGGTGATTAGAAGGATCCTCTACCCGCTCGCGCGAAGACGAGCGGATAGAGGACCCAGAATACAAACTCTACGTCAGGGTATCTAGCGCCCTCCTCCACACTCGACACGTCAGGAGAGGAGAAGGACCTAGACACCCCCCCGAAGGGGAAGGCGCGAGACGTGGAAGTTGAGCGGGCGGCAGGAAAGAAGACGAAGTGTCCGTCACCAAAGGAGTCGCGGGAGAGCTTTCCGACGACTCCTTTGCAGGCCTTCGCTTCTTCCTGCCCTCATACAAAGTCACTGCGCCTCCGACCAGTCATTACACACAACACAGGGCTCGGCCCGGGTGCCATTCGCGCCCCCGACACCGAGCACGACAAAATATGAGGGTCAATCTCCGGGAACAGATCTAACTTCCCGCATTTGCGCCCTTCGATACCCGGGCAAAGTCTCCTTGGGGTAGCGAGGCGAGGAGATTCCCATCATTATTCACTTGAAAGCCGTAATTAATATATAAAGAGAGAATAATTGTACTTACAATACTCTTTCATACACAATTACAACCAAACTTAGAAGCAAAACGACGAGCAGCGGGCAGAGAGCGAACACACACGTCCATCCACTGTGAGGCCGAAAGCAAAAGTGGTTTGTTTACCTCCCAGTCGCGCGCGCGCGCCTGTCGGACAAGCAGTTAACCTACCGAACCCCTTGTTCGAAAGCTTACGACCTATCCAGCTGCCGCTAGTACCTTCCTATTGTAAAAGGACCGAAGGTTTGTATGCCGTGTCGGAACAAACCCACATAACCTAATCTAGGGCATGCAAATGACTAATAGCTAATGAAAGTGCACCATTACCAACTGCAGTAGACCTAAGCAATAACTCCCCTCATCTAGGGTAAACAACCGCAGTCAATCCATCATCAACGCGTGGCTCGGCCTTAATCACTCGATATTTAATAGGTAAAACAAGAATATAATCACTCTTTAAGTATACCATTCAAAAAATGACAATTTGTCTAAAATTGCATTTTTCCTAACTATACAAACCTGAGGTCCTTTTACAATAGGAAGATACTAAGGGGCGTCAGCTGGATAGGTCGTAAGCTTTCGAACAAGGGGTTCGGTAGTTAACTGCTTGTCCCGACAGGCGCGCTGCGCGCGACTGGGAGGTAAACAAATCACTTTTGCTTTGGCCAAGCAAAAACTGCAGAGTGAGGGGTGGCATGAGGTGGGGCTATGTGTAAAAGGACCTCAGGTGTATAGTTAGGAAAAATGCAATTTTAAAGACAAATTGTCATTTGTTCCGACACGGCATACAAACCTTCGGTCCTTTTACAATAGGAAGACTCACTTCTTGGTGGGTGGAATCTGAGTCTTTTGTGAACAGACTGGTGTTCGCCCTACCTTGGAAGCTTCCCTGGTCGTAAGAGCGAGGGAGGGATCCAAGCCTCTGTCCGATTGATCGGGTGTGCACCGCAGGATCAATGGTTCAGACCTCTGGACCGAGTACTAAGAGAGGGGCATGCGCATCTCTTAGTACCAGCAATGCAAGGAACTTGTTTCCTGTACAGGAGCAAATATAAAGTCATGGGTTTGACTCTTGTAGGCATCCACTTCCCCCCTTGCAGAAGGAGTGGTGATATTCTGCTCCTATCCCTAGTGAAAGGGATAGGATGGGGCTCTGTCATATAGCTCACCTGCATCTCGTCCTCTCAGCGTTTTAGTGACGACCATGGCCCTCTGCCCACAGGTAGAGGGGAAGGAAAAGATGGGAAGAGAGAGCCAGTCACTCACTCACTCACACATCCATCCACACAGTCACACCAGGACTCGATGCTGTTCAGCCTGCGAGGGTCTGGGGTTAGCTACACAACTTGTGAGCAGCCACCACGGGTCCCAAGGAAAAGGTGTCCAAGGACCTGTGGGCAATATCCCGAAGGTAGAAGGACGTAAAGGTAGTCTGGTTAGACCAGACCCCTGCCTTCAGGACCTGCGCCACGGAGAAGTTCTTGCGAAACGCCAACGAGGGGCCAATACTTCTGACTTCGTGAGCTCGACGGGACGTACGGATGTCGTCACTACCATCAGCCTCATACGCCCTCCTGATGACCTCACGCAGCCAGAATGAAAGAGTGTTCTTGGATACTTCTTTCTTGGTGACCCCAGGTGCTAACGAAGAGGCGTCGACACTCAGGCCTGAGGTGACGAGTTCTCTTCAGATAGCGCCGTAGCGCCCTCACAGGACAAAGCAGCATCTCATCCGCATCATTATCGGTGAAGTCCAATAGGGAGGGAATCGTGAATGACTCGAACCTGTCATCAGGGACTGACGGTTCTGAGTCTTAGCGAACGAAGTTCGGGACGAAATCGAGCGTCACGGATCCCCATCCCCTGGAGTGTCGTACATCATAGGAAAGACCATGAAGTTCCCCTACTCTCTTCGCCGATGCCAGGGCCAGCAAGAAGAGGGTCTTGAGGGTCAGATCCCTGTCTGACGACTCTCGGAGTGGCTCGAACGGTGTTCGAGTCAGACTCCTAAGGACGAGAGTCACGTCCCACGCAGGGGGGCCTGAGTTCCCTGGGTGGGCAAGACCTCTGAAGCTCCATCATCAGCAAGGAGATCTCGAACGAGTTCGAGATGTCCAACCCCCTCAGTTTCAGGACGAGCGCCAAGGCGGCTCTGTATCCTTTCACTGTGGGGACTGATAGGAGCTTCTCTCGGCGAAGAAAAACGAGGAAATCCGCTACCTGCTGAAGAGTGGCTCTGAGAGGAGATAGACCCCGTCTACGACACCAACCACCGAAGACGGCCACTTCCCCTAGGTACACAGCTGCAGAGGACTGACGGACGTTCCCAGCCATCTCTGTTGCTGCGCTACGAGAAAAGCCTCTCGTTCGCAAGAGATGGTGGATAACAGCCAGCCGTGAAGACGTAGGGACTGGACTGCTCGGTGGTACCGCTCGACGTGTGGCTGGGCGAGAAGGTTGTGCCAAGGGGAATCTCTCTCGGTTTCTCACTGCGAGAAGAGCAGCAGGTCCGGATACCAAATGGCCTGTGGCCATTTGGGAGCCACCAGGATCATCCTGAGATTCGGGTGACCAGCGCTCGACTGATCACCTTGCGAATCAGGCTGAACGGGGGAAAGGCATAGACGAAGAGGTTGTCCCACGGGTGTTGAAGAGGCGTCCTCTGTCAGCTGCCCATGGGTCCGGCACGGCCGAGAAGAACACCTGGAGCTTCCTGTTGTGCCGGGTGGCGAACAGATACCACGACTGGTCGCCCCCACAGGTCGAAGAGCCTTTCCGCCACGTCCTGGTGTAGAGACCATTCGGGTCCCTATCACCTGATCCCGACGGCTGAGCGTGTCTGCTACTACATTCCTCTTCCCTGGAATGTAGCGTGCCGACAGCTCTATTGAGTGTGCCTGAGCCCACTCGTGCACCTGCCGTGTCAACTGGTACAACGGGAGAGACACTAGGCCCCCCTGTTTGTTGACGTAAGCCACCACCGTGGTGTTGTCGCACATCAACACCACTGAGTGTCCCATCAAGCGGTCCTGAATCTCTTGGAGAGCGAGGAACGCTGCCTTGAGTTCCAGTACATTGATGTGAAGGTGCTTGTCGTTCTCGTCCCACACTCCTGAAGTCAGCAACCCCTCCAGGTGTGCGCCCCATCCCTCGGTCGATGCGTCTGAGAAAAACAGCTGCATGTCCGGGGGGGGGAGTGCGCAGAGGCACTCCTCTTAAGAGGTTCCTGTCGTCGAGCCACCAGGCTAGGTCCTGCCTCACCTCCTGTGTCAGTGACACTGGAAAGCTTGGGGGATCCGTCGCCTGTGACCAACTCTCCTTTAGTCTCCATTGAAGAGACCGCAGTGAAGACGCCCGTGAGGGACTAACTTCTCGAGTGACGACAGGTGTCGATCACGACTTGCCATCGCTGAGCTACCTGTTCCTGCCGAGACAGGAACTGGTTGGCTGCCTCTCTGAATCTGCTGATCGCGAGTCCGCGGGGAAGACTCGCCCTGCCTACCGTGTCGATCAGCATACCCAGGTACTTCATCCTCTGCTTGGGCTCGAGATCGGACTTCTCGAAGTTCACAACGATCCCCAGATCGCGACAGAACTCGAGCAGCCGATCCCTGTCCTGTAGCAAACTGCGAGCGGGAGCTCGCCAGGACTAACCAATCGTCGAGATACCTCATCAGAGTATCCGGGCGAATGGGCCCAAGCAGACACCAGAGTGAACACTCGCGTGAACACCTGTGGGGCGGTTGAGAGACCGAAGCACAGTGCCCTGAACTGGTACACCGTCCCGTCGAGGATGAAGCGGAGGTACTTTCTGGAGGACTGATGAATGGGTATTTGGAAATACGCATCCTTCAAGTCCACTGAAAGCATGAAATCGTTCTCCCTGATGGAGTCGAGCACTGAGCGTGCCGTCTCCATCGTGAACCGGGTCTGGCGAACAAACCGGTTCAGGGGAGAGAGATCTATCACCGGGTGGGCGCCAGCCTCCCGTAGACTTTTCCACCATTAGGAACCGCAGTCGACTGTAAAAGCCCGTGGTGACTGATCCGTGACGATCTCTACAGCTCTCTTGCTCAGCATGGTCTTGATCTCCTGTCTGAGTGCTACGTCCTTCGGTGACCCGGGGACGTACGACTGCTGTTGGACCGGGTTGGAGGTGAGGGTGGGCCGAGATTCGAAGGGTAATAGATATCCCTCCCGAAGGACATCTACAATCCAGGTCTCGGCGCCGTAGCGCTGCCAAGTTGCCCAATGGCTGGCCAGGCACCCCCCCACTTCCGGCAGCAGGTGAGGGGGAACGCCGTCCCTAGCGTTTCCCCCCTTTCTCGACTTCTTTCCCAGAGCCTCCCACGGGATGAGGAGGGCTGGGAGGAGGGCTGTTACGGCTCCCCTTGCCAGAAGTTGAAGAAGACAGAGTCATTCCTCGGGGCTTCGACGCAGCAAGAAACCGTCTTAGCAGCCGAGGAAGCGCTAGCCGAGCTCTTAGACTTGGCCGCAGTCCGAGGCTGCCCAGAAGCCTTCGAGACTGCCTGGTGAACCAGACGGTCACTGTCTTCAGTGCGCCGTCTGTCCACCGCAGCGTCCACCATCTCTCCTGGGAAGAGAGACGTGGAACTCCGTAGAGGTCCGTTTTAATTTTCGAACCCCCGCCCCAACGCCGCCTCACGCCCGGCCGCCCCATGGAAACCCAAGAGTAAGGACAGCGTCCCTTCGTCGGAGAACCAGATTGGCCCACAGGTTCACCGTCTGGTGGGCAAGGAAGGAGATGGCTCTTCCCCCCACGACTGGCAAAGTCTCCTGAAGGTCGAGTCATCTTCGGGAGAAATTCCCCCGGAGTTGGCTGCGACCTTAGATACTGTGAGGGACCACAGATCTAGCCAGGAGGACGGCCTGGAAAGCTGCCATGGCGGTAGATTCCAGGCCGAGTGCCTCTTGCTGCGAGAACCACAGGTTCTCGGACAGGAGCTGTTGCAGAGCACACCCGGAGTCAGCCTAGCTAACTCCGGGTTCACCTGTTTGGGCGGCATCGGGTCTTCAGATGGCACGGTAAAACCGCCGCTGTCGTAGCAGAGGAGGTGGAAGCAGCTTGCTCGACCTGCCAAGAACTGGATGCGGAACCGTCTTGTCCGGAGACAAGCGATTCAACCTGGTCTAGCACTAGTTCCGCAAGCTTCGGAACGCGGCAAACCCACCGTCGGTCTGGGTTCCCTCTTCGGGCCCCAGAACGACTCGAGCCGGGACGTGGGCTCGGATGGTGGGAGCGGCGATCCTTCCCCGAGGTCGTTGTGCTGACGAATCAGCGCAATAACCTCGGCAAAGTTCCTCTGGATCTCGGGTGTGATAGCATCCTGTGGAGTCGGACCGTCCAGTCCCTCGAACAGGAGTACCTCCCGAGACCCTCCTCCCTCAAGGAGAGGAGCAGCGACAGCCCCCTCTAGGTCTCCTCCAACCACCTGTGCGTACGACCTGGCTGGTCCGAGAACCGAGCCTGGTACGTACGCCGACGTGGCGGGATCCTGAGGGGCGCACCCCTCACGATCACTCCTCAATACCTCGCCCTCCCGGTGTAACCCGAGGAGGTTGAAGGTATGGGGAGAGGCAGACCTCGACGCTCTAATTCGCTCCAAATCGATCACTGGCAGAACCAGCGGGCTTGGAGGACTGCAGGCGATCGCCAACCCGCGGCGGTGGCGATCGAGCTGCAGACCTAGTCGAGCCGTCTCGCTGTGGAGAACGGCTGGACCGAGAACAGCGGCCCCGGTCTCGTGTGTCAGAGGAGCTGGTGCTGGTCGCCGTACCCGATCGCTCTCTGTGAGAGCGACGGTCAGGCGACCGGCGAGCTCCACTGTCACGGTGAGACCGGTGCATATCCTCACGGTGCGTCAGTTCGCTGGTACCAGCCGTGGCTGGTGGTGCGGCGAACGGGGGGGACCTCTTCCCAGCCTCGGCCCGTGGCCGGTCGTGGGACCGTCACGTCCGCCCGGGGTAGCCAGCCGCTCGCCGTGAGAGCGAGAGCTGGTCTGGTGAGAGTCGCGTGAGCGGCTGTCACCAGTCTTCCGCTCCGTGCCGTGAACCTGACGCTGAGCGGACTCAGAGGTCTGGTTCCTGGCTGCACGGTCGCTGGTAGGCGACCGTACACTCGGTTACCTCTCGCGGAACGAGCGGCCGAGACGGATCCTGCTGCCAGTGGCCCGAACCACTAACAGCAGGTGAGGAAGTGCCGGTGTTAGCCGGCACCCCTTCTGGCCCCCGTAGTATCTTTTCTTTCCTTGCGGGAGAAGAGACGGGTCCTGCTCCCGAAGGAGCAGGGCGACCAGCGGAAGAACCCCCCGTCTCACCAGAGCGAGACGGGCCCTTAGAAGCTCCCGAAGAAGACTTCTTAGGGGGGGGGAGGCGACCTTCTTCTTCTTAGGCAGGGGAGCCTTAGAAGAAGAAGGGGAAGAGGCGGCAGACGACGACGACGAAGAAGACGATGAAGACGACGACGACACCTTCCTCCTCTTCCTCTTCTTCTTCGTCACCCTCCTCAGGACCGACGTCAGGTCTGTCATCCAGGACGGAGCCGGGGCTGCTGTTGCCGAAGCAACAGGGCCCGGACGTACCTGTCCGAACAGACCAGCATCGGGAGCAGCGGCGCCAGGAACAGAGACAACATCAGCAGGTGCGAGCATCACAGGAACGGCAGTCGAGACGGCAGGAGCAGGAACAGGAACAGCAGCGGTGGTCACGGCAGGTACGGCAGGCTGTGTGGACGGTACAGATGGTCTAACCAGCGGCACAGACATCATCGGCACCGGTGGGAGGTCCAGGGGCGAGCTCTTCGGGCACATGAAGTCCGGTCGTGGCAACACGGCAAACCCAGGTGGCGGCATCACACTCCCCCGAGTTACGGCGACTGGCCCCTGCACCGATGTTGTGGGTGTCACAGAGACCGCGTGCTGGGTGTACACCAGGTGAGGAGGTGACGCGTAGCCAGGTGTTGTCAGGGTCGTGGTGGTGGTTGTGACCGTATCGTGCGTAACCGCCACGGAGCCAGCGAGATGATAGAGCAGCCCCTGGACACTCGGCACGCCCTGCAGTCCCAACGACGCCCACACCTGTCCGAGGTCATCCTTCACGGCAACCGCACCTGAGGAGGCAAAAGTCGGGTGATTAGGAGGATCCTCTACCCGCTCGCGCGAAGACGAGCGGATAGAGGACCCAGAGTACAACTCTACGTCGGGGTATCTAGCGCCCTCCTCCACACTCGACACATCGGAGAGGAGGAGGAACCTAGGACACCGCCCCCGAAGGGGAAGGCGCGAGACGTGGAAGTTGAGGCGGGCGGCAGGAAAGAAGACGAAGTGTCCGTCACCAAAGGAGTCGCGGGAGAGCTTTCCGACGACTCCTTTGCAGGCCTTCGCTTCTTCCTGCCCTCATACAATGTCCACTGCGCCCTCCGACCAGTTCATACAAACATCACAGGGCTCGGCCCGGGTGCATTCGCGCCCCGGCACCGAGCACACAAAACATGAGGGTCTATCTCTGGGAAAGATCTGAATTTCCCAAACGGTTTTGCGCCTTCGGTACCGGGCAAAGTCTCCTTGGGGTAGCGAGGCGCGGAGATTCCATCATTCAGCGTAATTAATATGAAAAGAGAGAATACTGTACTTACAATCTTTCATACACAATTACAAACAAACAAGAAAGCAAACGACGAGCAGCGGGCAGAGAGCGAACACACACGTCCATCCCACTGTGAGGCCGAAAGCAAAAGTGATTTGTTTACCTCCCAGTCGCGCGCGCGCGCCTGTCGGACAAGCAGTTAACTACCGAACCCCTTGTTCGAAAGCTTACGACCTATCCAGCTGCCGCTAGTACCTTCCTATTGTAAAAGGACCGAAGGTTTGTATGCCGTGTCGGAACAAGATTGAAGTTTTGTCAACATAGTAATGCGATATATGAAAGCGCCATACGAATTAAAATAAGCATGTGAGCTCTTCGTAAAAATAATATTATTATGTTTTCAAGGCAGTTTTGAAATCCAATATGGCGACAACCTCGTGACTTACCGTTCGTAACCACAGACAATCCGCCATCTTTCCCAGCACTCATTATTTGAACAATGTTAGCGTATATATGTAACACGTTTATTGATCTTACTCAAGATTGCAGTTATAATCAGCACAATAAAATGACAATTTGTCGAAAATTGCATTTTTCCTAACTATACAAACCTGAGGTCCTTTAACAATAGGAAGGTAACTAGCGGCAGCTGGGACGGTCGTAAGCTTCGAACAAGGGAGAACGTAGTTAACTGCTTGTCCGATCGTGCGCGCGGGCAGAATCACTTTTGCTTTAGGCCCATGCAAAAAGTTGCAGAGTGAGGGGTGGCATGAGGTGGGACTATATGTAAAGGACCTCAGGTTTGTATAGTTAGGAAAAATGCAATTTTCGACAAATTGTCATTTGTTTCCGATACGTAATACAAACCCTCGGTCCTTTAACAATAGGAAGACTCACTTCTTGGTGGAGGAATCTGAGTCTTTTTGGGTGAACAGACTGGTGTTCGTCCAACCCTGGAGTGCCTCCCTGGTCGTAAGAGCAAGGGAGGGATCCAAACCTCTGTCCGATTGATCGGGGTGTGCACCGCAGGATCAATGGTCAGACCTCTGGGCAAGTACTAAGAGAGAGGCAAGGCGTCTCTTCGTACCAGCAAGCAAGAACTTGTTCCTGTTTGCAAGAGACAATCATAAAATGATGGGTTTGTCTCAATTTGGCATCCACTTCCTCCCCCTTCCCGTTGTTGGAGGAAGTGGTGGATATTTACTCCTATCCCTACTGAAAGGGATAAGGATGGTGCTCTATTGAGTAGCTCACCTGCATCTCGTCCTTACCCAGCAGGGTGACGACCGTGTCCCTCTACCCAAAGGTAGAGGGAAGAAAAAAGATGGTAAGAGGAGCCAGTCACACTCTCATTCCTCATCCATTCTTACGGTCACACCAGGACTCGATGCTGTTCAGCCTGCGAGGGTCTGGGTTAACTACACAACGTGTTGAGCAACCACCACGGTTCCCAAGGAAAAAGATCCAAGGAAATGTGGGCAATATCCTGAAGGTAGAAGGAGGTGCATGCGGTCCGGTTGGACCAGGCGCCTGCCTTCATTACCTGCGCCACGGAGAAGTTCTTGCGGAACGCGAGAGAATGATGAAGAGGCGTCCACACTCATCCTGGGTGTCGAGTTTCTTCAGACAGCTCCGTCGCACCTTCACAGGACAAAGCAGCATAGCCTTCGTATCGGAGGCGGTGACGTCCATTAGGGCGGGAGGGTATTGTGAAGGACTCGAACCAATCGTCAGTTACCGAAGGGTTCTGAGTCTTCGCTACGAAGATCGGTACGAAATCGAGCGTCACAAATCCCCATCCCTTTGTGCTTGACTTCTCAAGAGAAGGTCATGCAGTTACCTAAGACGAAAAGAAGGGAATAGTCGTATGACCTATCCCTCTTCTCGACTTTGGTTATGTACAGTACTCATACTGACAAGCTATTAAGACGAAGTAATGATTGCTCTGGAACAACCGAACTAAGTCCCACAGCATAGTTCGTAACTGACTCGGACGCTCTGACAGCTGCCGATCGACTGGTTCGGAATCAGTAGAGGCAAGTTGTCCAAGCATCCGGGTAAGTCACGTGACCTTCGCCCTTTAAAGAGTTATGCTGAGAGACCAAACAAATAAAATATTTGTTAGTCACCGATGCCGGACGGCGCGGCGATGATTCTCTTAATGCATAAGCTCAAAAGGCGAAAGTCAATTGCCTTCAAAAGACGAGGTCCCTGATGGCAAGAAAATCTCATAGACGTTGAATCTCAGCTTAAGGAGAAACAACACTATGTGACGTTGAAGACGAAGGTAGGCAATGAATGCAACCTACGTCTTCCAGTTGAATCGAGAGAAGGAATCTCAAGATTCTAAACCTGTGCTTACAAATGACTGAAAACGCTAACCGCCATTTCATTGCTGTCCGTTGTGCAATGAAAGCGGGGGCGTTTCTTCAGTAATGAAACACAGGGGAGAGCCGCTTGAAGAACTGCTTCTCATGGGCTGAACGTTTGGAAGTAGAGCTGGCAGGTGTGGGAGTAGGCGATGTCTTTCAATACATCTGCTAATCCGGGGTGAACAATGAACAATTGTACACCTCCGAATACAAGATATTTTGAGGACAAACTCAGATTCCGCAAAAATCATTCGCATTATCGGGATACGATGCAGCAAGAGACTATTACCGAATTCTGTTACCGTGCGGTAAACAGAAAGATGAGAGTCGAATAGATATCTCTGTTTAAAATTCTCGCAATACCGAAGACGATGAATACTAGCGTTTCTCAGCAGAGATGGTCATTTCATGTATGCGAGAATCCCCGTTAATCAGAGACTTAAGTCCGTGATTGTTGGGCAGAGATACGGTTGTTATTCAATCAAAGCAGGTGGGAAAGACATAAACAACCGTCTATCTCAAAGCGGCAGCTGATACTGAAATGCCTCGGGCAATTCAATACGCAGTAGCTGTCGCTGACTCGTCATCCTGAGTTGCCAAGTAATCCTTTCCACGAAGGAATGCGTTCGGCTAGAACCACCGAGCATAAAAAGATATGCTCGAGCAATTATATTTAAGCGAAACGAATTTCGGTAAATATAAAAGCTAAAATGGTGTTGTTGTGACAACACCATAAGTATATAAAATTGAAACTGGAAACTCCTGGGAGGTTGCAGGCAACCCGGGTTTGCAGTTCAATTAGAATACTTTTCGTCTAAGTCGCAATCCGTAGAATAACTAGGATATGCGCCTACCCCTCGGACCATTCAACTGCTTAGCAGAATCATGTCGCGAGGTTAATATACGTAGTATATTTGTAGGATTCTGAACAACGATCTCCATCCTAAATTCTTTCCTTCAAGAAAACAAAATAAGGATTGGAGATCGACCACCTTCGTTCTCTATTAAAGAGAGTGAAGGAGAAGTCTTCCTCGAAGGAAAGCTTCAATGGTGAACAGAATACTAAGACGATAGTTCCGCCAGCAAAAAATGGATATTCCCGTCCGTTCTTCTCTATTCCAGGTTGGTCGCCTACTGTGAGATAGTCTTCTTTCAGCAGCAGTCTTCTTCCTAATGCTAGAAATTCCAGGAATTCGAGCATAGGCGAGGTTCCCGATTATCGTGTAACATATCGGGGATTCTCGTCTCGCTCACTTTGGACCGTGGTCTCGCCTAAGTGTTTGGAGATCGTAAGAAACTCTAAAAACACTGAATGCGCTAGAAATTCCGTAGAATTCTAAGCAGTCTGCGAAACACCGAATTCGTCAAACGATATCGGCTGGTGGTCCTCTCGATTCCCGTAGAAATCGAGAATGGGGCAGGATCCCTCCTCAACGACCGGGGCTTACGTCAGGTAGGACCCGAAGGTCCCCCCTGGTAGCGCAGTCCCCAACGTGGGATCCTACAGAGAAATCTCTGTAGGATCCTTCCCCTTTCCCTCGTAGCCGTAAGGAGAGAGGGATGGGGGAGGAATTGGATACTCGCTCGCCTTCCCAGTGGAACTAGCAGTTGGAGAAGAGTAGGAGCAGCCATCGCCTTGCGGCGATGGCCTCTCAGAGTCTGGGAAAACGTATCGTCAGGAGAAAACGTTTTTCCCCGAGGAGGGTTACGAACTCTCACTGTAGGTAAGGGTCTGCCGCCACTGTGAACGTCGTCTGGGTGGGGGTCTGATCGACACCTGACAGGAGAGAGCCGATACCGTCCTCCGACTCATTCCAGTCCTCGTCGAGGTCGAAACCTCTCAGGAGGACCGAAGGAGTATTTAAATACGGTGTCCGAAGACACGTAGAAACGCCGCTGTCGCAGTAGAGGAGGTGGAAGTAGCTTGATCGACCGGCCAGAACTGAGAGAGCCTTCTTGTCCGGAGACGAGAGACTCTGGTTCAAGACAGAATCGGTAAGCTCCGATCGCGGCATACCCACCGTCGGTTTGGGTTCCCTCTCGGGCCCCAAAAACGACTCGAGCAGAGACATGGGCTCTGCTGGTGGGAGCGGCGATCCTTCCCCCCGGTCGTTGTGCTGACGAATCAGTGCAATAACCTGGGTAAAGTTACTCTGAATCTCGGAAGTTACAGCGTCTTGAGGAGTAGGACCGTCCAGTCCCTCCAACAAGAGCAGCTCCCAGGACCCTCCTCCTTCAGAAGAAGGACCAGCAACAGATCCCTGACGGTTGCCTCCAATCACTTGCGCGTACGTCCTGGTTGGTCCTAAGACCAACCTGGCACGTGCGGCGTCGTGACGGGATCGTGAGCGGCGCATCTCTCACGAATCACTCCTATATACCTAGCTCTTCCTGGCGTATGCCGAGGAAGTTGAAGGTATCGGAGAGACAGAACTGACGCTACCCCCTCTCCCCCTGACGGTCGCCTCCAATCACTTGCGCGTACGTCCTGGTTGGTCCTAAGACCATACGTGGCACGTGCGGCGTCGTGACGGGATCGTGAGCGGCGCCACCTCTCACGATCACTCCTAGCTACTCGCTCTTCCCGGTGTAGCCCGAGGAAGTTGAAGGTAGTGGAGAGACAGACCTGACGCTCCCCCCCCGCTCGGCTGGCAGGACCAGCGTACGTGGGGGGCTGCAGCCGATCACCAACCCGCGGTGGGGATCGATCTGCAGGCCTGGCCGTGCCGCTCACCTGTGGCGAGCGGCTCGACTGAGCACGTCGACCCCGGTCCCGTGCGTCAGACGAGCTGCTGCTGGTCACCGTATCCGCCTGGTCCCTGTGGGAGCGGCGGTCAGGTGACCTGCAGAGCTCGCTTTCGCCGTGAGACCGGTGAGCGTCCTCGCGGCACGTCAAACCGCTGGTACCAGCCGAGGCTGGTACCGTCGGTCGAGGGGGACCTGGGGGACCTCTTCCCAGCCTCAACCCGTGGCCGGTCAGAGACCGTCACGTCCACCCGAGGTACCGGCTGGTCGCTGCGAGAGCGGCCGCTGGCCATGGCGAGAGTCACCTGAGCGGCTCTCGACAGTCTTCTGCTCCGTGCCTCGGTCATGACGCTGAGCGAACTCAGGCGTCTTAACTTTGGCTGCACGGTCACCCGAAGGAGATCGTACACTCGGAACTTCTCGCGGACGAGAAACCGAGCCGGTACCTGGCTTAGCAGCAGAGCTGCCAAGACCAGGCGAGGGTGTACCAGCGGTAGCCAGCACACCCCTTGGTCCCCGTCTTCTTCTTCTTCTCAGAAGGGGAGACGGGCCCCGTTCCCGAAGGAACAGGAGGACCAGCAGAAGAACCCCCCCGTCACACCGGAATGTGACGAGCCCTTCGAAGTTCCCGAAGGAGTCTTCTTAGGGGGAAACAAAACCCGGTTACCAGCTGGTCGCTGCGAGAGCGGCCGCTGGCCTGGCGAGAGTCCATCCTGAGCGGTTCTCGCCAGCCTTCTGCTCCGTGCCGTGGTCTTGGCGCCGAGCGAACTCTGGCGCCGAAACTTTGGCTGCACGGTCTCCCGCGGGAGAGCGTACACTCGGGATCTCCCGCGAACGAGAGGACCGAGCCGGAACCGGCGTAGCGGCATCGCCTGCTAGCACCAGGCGAGGAAGTACCAGAGCTAACCGATACTCCTCTGGTCCCCGTCTATCTCTTCCTTACGGAAGGGGAGACGGGCCCCGCTCCCGAAGGAGCAGGAGGACCAGCAGAAGGACCCCCGTCCTCCCACCGAGGTGGGACGGGCCCTTAGAAGTTCCCGGAAGGAGACTTCTTAGGGGGGGAGGCAGCTTCTTCTTCTTCGGCTTATGGGCCTTAGAAGTCGAAGGGGAAGAGGCGAGCAACAGACGAAGATGACACCTTCCTCTTCTTCGTCAGCTCACGCAGGACAGTCGTCAGGTCCTCCATCCAGGCCGGAGTCGGGCCTATTGCCGAAGCAACACGGCCCGACTGCACCTGTCCGGAAGGACCTGGGACTGGGGAAGACACACCATGGGCAGGACCAGCATGGACAGGCGCAGGAACCAGGAGCGACAGGAACAGCAACCAGCTCAGGAGCGGCAGGAACAGCGGCAGCGGTAAACACAGAAGGGACAGCCAAGCCAGTAGCGGGAACCACATCAGCGACAGGTACGGCAGGCCCAGCCATCGCCTCGTAGAATCATCGGCAGCCAGCGTGGTACTGGCGGCCGGTCCAGGGGCGAGCTGCTGGAACAGCGGAAGTCTGGGGCAGGCAACACGAGAAAAACACAGGCGGCGGCGGCATACCCCTCCTCGGTACGGGCGGCGACCGGCCCTAGAAGCGGCAGACGGCGTCACCGACACAGCATGGGGAGTGTAGACCAGCGGGGGAGCAGCATAAGCGGCCGTGAAGGTTGTAGTGGAGACCACTCCAAGGTCACCGCCCCAGACCTCGCTAGACTCTGCAGCAGATCGTGGATGCTAGCACGCCCTGCAGCCGCAGTGGTCCATACCTGTCCAAGGTCGTCTCCCACGGCTGTAGCACCTGCGGTAGCACAGACAGATTAGTAAGAGGGGTTCCCTCACGCACGGGGGGGGGAGACATGCCCCCACCCCGAACGGAAGGAAGACCCCAAAAACAAAATACGAGGAAGCTGAGCAGGGGGGGCAGGAAAGAAGACGAAGAATCGGATACCAAGGGAGTCGCGGGAGAGCTTTCCGACGACTTCCTGGCAGACCTTCGACCTTCCCCCTACCCCCGCACAGCAGTGAAAAGTAATATGAAAATGAAACAGAATACTTGCACGTGCGATTACTTCATAGAACTTAAAGAGGGAAAAATCAATTCCCGGTAAGAGCGGAAACTTGATCCATAATAATATGATGCTATCATAAATATATATGAAAATGAACAATACTGCACTTGCTATTTTCACTTTCACAGCAATAAATCGTAAGGATTAATTCCCGGGTAAGAGCGGAAATTGATCCAAAATTAAATTTGATGCAATTAATAAATGAAAATGAAAAGAAAACTGCATTGCGAATCCACTTTCATTGCATTCTATTCATACAAAAAAAGAGGCTCTTGCCGAGCGCAATCAAGCTCTCGGCAACGAACGCACAGGGCAAAAATATAATGAAAAAAAGTACTTACATCTTTCAATTACACACTTTCGCCCAAAATACATGACTCGGCGTGAGTGCGCCCGCCCTCGGCACCGAGACATAATTCAAGGGTTCAATTCATGAAAAGAGCGGAAATCGCCGTCTCTACGGCGATAGCTCCATGTTGATTCATAATTAAGTAATGAAAATGAAAACAGTGTACTTACAGTTTCATTTTCAAGTCAACCAAACCATTAGTAGAAAACACAATATAAACAAAGCATACGACGATGAAGCGGGCAGGCAGAGAGCGATGACGAACACGTCCTTCACACCCGCGGCCGAAAGCAAAAGTGGTTCTTCACCTCTCGGGCGCGCGGGCGCGCGCACGATCGGACAAGCAGTTAACTACCAGTTTCCCCTCCCTCGTTCGAAGCTTACGACCGTCCCAGCTGCCGCTAGTTACCTTCCTATTGTTAAAGGACCGAGGGTTTGTATTACGTATCGGAACAAACAACATTTTGTTGCCTATATTAGTGAAAGTATGAACATTTTTACTCCCGGGGTCATGGTTTGAACTGAAATTCATTTTTACCTTGTAATCGGTGGTTTTATCCTTACTGCCATCGCAACTGAAACTCCACAGAGCTTATTTGATTGTAATCATACACATTTTGGTCTTAATTCATTCCAAATAACACTTGAACCACGTTGCTGTTCCTGGTTCCTAAGCACTCACTCCACAAACACAGTTACGAGCAGCAGATGACTACACTGTTTATGAGGTGCAAAGCTTTATTCCCTTAATTGTTTACTTTGCTCAGTATTTAGTTTAACTTAACTTTGTTACTTCAAATGTTTATTTAAGTCATGTCTATTATCCCTTTTTTCCAACCAAATTGCCCCTGAAAAATTACAGATATTTCTGAAGTACAAGCAGACGACAGCAAAAAGACTCATCGTTGCCAATGTACTGGAGCTTCACATACACCAATGCATTTACAAATCGTTTCCATGAATTCTAGTTGTCATAGTAATGCAGTAATGATAAAATTGCGGTAATATGTATATATACTACACATAGATACGCTAATTTCACTTATTTCCCCGGTAAGTCTTATACCCAGTTTGGAGGGTAAACACATACCAACTGACAACACTGATAAACAATTGAAGAGCGCAAAATGCTGCAAAGAATGCTGTAGTCCCCTTGAGGTCGGGTTTACAATTGTTGTGATGAAAATGCCCTAGCGTCTATGGGTACAAGTGGTGTGCGGATTTAGCACAGGAAATGGGAAGTTTGTTGACACAAGCGATTCCGCAAACATTGAGATGGCGTCAATCTTCTAAAGTTTTTTAATCATAAGCAAAATTTTCTAAAGCGTTTTGGGGTAGTGTGCACTGCGTTAGCCACACTTTGGTAGATCTAGGGTACCTATCTGCAGCGGCCCAGACTATGGCAGTTGCGGTTTTTCTATACAGTTTTACCTACTGAACAAGAATTTTAAGTAATATTTGTTCAGACGACTGTAATTAACCCCCAGGGGCCAGTACTAAACACTGCGAAATACATTGGACACCCCAATCCCTAGTGGATGTCGTATCGGCGGTTACATTTCTAAAGAATAGTTCCACACGAACTGCAAGGAACGTAACCACGGATACGACATCCACTAGGGATTGGGGTGTCCAATGTATTTCGCCGTGTTTAGTACTGGCCCCTGGGGGTTAATTACACTCGTCCAAATAAATATTACTTTAAATTCTTGTTCAGTAGGTAAAACTGCATAGGAAACGTCAATTGCCATAGTCTAGGCCACTGCGGATTGCTTCTGTAGAAATACCCACACTTTTCATTATCCTCTATTAAAATCTTAAAATATGGCCTTAATTTATTTCTAACTTTGGAGAAAAAACTTACTTAGAAAGTAGAGTAGAGGTCTTGACAACAACTCATGACTGATGACCATCTCCGGTGTCAGGACGCATTAAAAGTACTTTTTTGGAGGGTGACCAAAACCGCGGTAGTCAGTGAGTTGGCCATTCCACTCGGCTGTTTACCCTACCTAACACTGTTCAAATGAGTTTGTTTGTTTGTATGGTGCTTTTACGTTGCATGGGACCAACGGCTCTACGTGACTTCCCAACCATGTCAAGAGTGAATTTCTATCATCAGAAATACACACCTCTCACTCCTCAATAGAATGGCCAAGAATCGAACCCGCGACCACCGAGGTGGGACGCCAACACCATACCAACCACGCCACTAAGACGCTTGTTCAAATGAGTGCTGGGAAGGCTGGGAAAGATGGTGGATTGTCCGTGGTTAGAACTGCCAGCCACGCGATTGCTGCCATATTAGATTTCAAAACTGCCTTGAAAACATATTTTACGAAGAGCTCACATGCTTATTTTAGTTCCTATGGGGCTTTCACAGGTAAGACAAATGAAAAAGAACATGACAGACGACACTACCTAGCACTTGTCTACATCAACAACATGGCCTACCGTACCTACCTACCTACTAGCCAGTTTCCAACTCTCCTCAAGAAATCTCCTTATATAATATCATATGAAATGGTGTATGCTGAGTAACAACTGTATCATGTGCGTATATACATTATGAATAACTTTGTAATACCTTAATTGGACGTTTTAACAGTTCGCAATAGTGTAGACAGGATCACATGTTGACATTAGCTGCTCTTCTTCTTCTCAAATTTCAGGCGCAGAACTTGAACTACAAATCAGATTCTTAGCTTTGTAACGGCAACTCATTCTACCCTCCAATAACCTTGTTGCCTATGATAATATTGCTTCCTTAGAAAATTAACTGAACCTACGCCAAAAAGGATATTGAATTTCAAAACAGGATATTTTCTAGTACACTCTAACACTTAGTCTCTACGAGGTAGACGCTATCTAACCTTTCACACTACATTATGGATAGTACAGTAGTAACAGAATTGTCAGCTCAACCAGCCTTGAGTAAATAATTTCTCTGGCTTTTTTTCTTTCTTTTTAAGTTCTGGACACTTCCTACTTTATTTTTTTAATATAAGATTTACCTTTTCTGAACTAAATTACTTTCATTGTATAAGAATTTACCAGCTTTTTCACGGGTCTCTTCATACGATAGTTGTAGTGCCACTACCACACTACTTTCCTTTTAGTATGCCAAGCCACATTTTTTTTAATTGACAAGTCCTTCTTGGCATCTGTTCATGGCTTTCAATTTTAAAGCAAAAGTCTTTACTTTTTCTTTAATTTCTAATTTTCTTTTCTTGCATTTCTAAACTAGTTTTATTGCCCATCTTCTTTTCACTAGTTATTACCTGTGTCCAGTTTTGGTTTTGATTATCATATTTAGGTATGCTTAAGCAAATAACTTATTCCTCGTTTCCACCACTTATCTCCTTTTCCTTGGAAGTGACTGGTCATCATTCTTATTTTCTAAACTTAGGGTAATGTTTTACCACACTTGTTTCAACAGGTTACTCCTGTTTGACTCATGTAGCAAATGCTACTGCAATTTCAGTGGCACCTAATATTTTGCAATCCTTCAGAGCTTTTCACATTAGGTCCACAGAAGGAAAAGAACACTTAAAAATTTTAATGACCTTACTTCCCATACACTGAAAACATCTTTCATGAAGGTCTCTCTCACGGGGAAAATGAATACAGTATCAGACTCTTGGTCACTGAGAGATGGCCATTTCCCTTAAAAGGTTAGACAAGACAAAAAAGGTTGGAAGGATATTTATTATCAAAATACAGACTCACATGACGCATACATGTATGCCAAGACAACACTGAAAAATGTGCATCATTTACAATGCTGAATGTATAATACTATATTAAAATGAATGTCAATAAAAAATACTGTGCCTGAGTGAAGAGGAAGGAACACAGTAAAGTGTGTCAAGATATGCATACAAATACACATGCAGGATAGCCTATATGCTAGGTATAAACATCAAATTTACATAAAAACTCAACCATGTATGATTCAATTTACGGGCATTCATTTTCTAATACACAAAATTAACTAATTTCCTATAATTAGCCAACAACTTGTTATTTTTTTGTGTGTGCAAATTCAAGCACTCATAAATTCACAATTATCTGTTAGTTATCCATCAGGGGCAGAGAGGGAGGGAATACTAGTTATAATATGTCTTCTGCTATGCCTAAGCTGCATTTGTTTTCTCTTGCACATTACAGTAAAATTACTATCTAGTTGCATGCTATGTCCCTGCTTTTTCTGCCATATGGTAGCTATATAGTGTGATAACATTTAATACTTACCTGTACACACAACAGCTTTTTTTCTCAAACTTTCCTTGTTAAATTGGGAAGGTCTTCTATACCATGTGGCATAGAAAGCTTTAAATTTAAAACTCCAACAATCAACAATAACCCATTATTTCTATGATGCTTAAAAAAATTACTGCAGCAAAATACTTAAAATGACTTCAATAAACCACAAATAAATAATGTACTGTTATAAAACTTTTACTACCATCTCATTAGTGGTTTCAGTTTCAAGCACTGTTGGTGTACAAATATCCCTTAACACTAAATTTCTTTCCATTTGATTCTGACTCGGTCTCTTGGTATTTCAGTGTCCCACTCTCCTAGCACAATTAAACGAGCTGCAAGTCTTCCAATTTCAGGACACGATTTGGCTGCATAACCATTGCCACCAAGAGCAACTCCAAATCCTTCTGCAACCATGTCAATGTATGGTTCATAATCAGGAGTGTGAGCAGTGACACACCCATCTCCGAAAACTTTCTCCACTTTCAGTCCTACAACAAATGACATTGGAAAATTGCACTTCAAAAAAACTGATTGAATAATATGAGTAAATATTTTATAATAAACATATGTACAAAAACTACAACACACTATGAATTTGAAAAAACTCTAAATTTAATGAGAATTCAAAATGTCCTAAGTCTAGTATGATGATCCATATGCCTTAGTGTATAGTAATGAGACATTTTAAGCAATAAGGAAAACTTCCTTGATGGCAAACGACATAACAAAGGAAAGGCTGGTTTAAAAATAATGTCCATTAATGTGAACCACAAAACAAATTAAAGTCAGGTTTAGAAATAAACTTCATGAAAGATGAACCACAAAACAAGGAAAGTTTTGTTTAGCTATAAAGTTGATGGTCAAATTTTAGGATTTAGGGCACCGGCTCCTCTCAAAGACTGAAAATCAGCAAAACTCCCAACTCCCAAGCCTATAGTCTTAATACTTTAAAGTGCATCACTGGCCATAAATTTTATATACTATATACTAGCTGGAAGGCTAATAAATATTCAATCAAATGAAAATCCTGCATGAACTAAATCTGCATACCACAGCCCTGCAAAATTTGAGAGTGAACTTAGATATGCAATCATTAGAGATGCAAAACTATTTTCAACAATTTCATTAGTTTACCTTATCCTGCTAATTCCTCTTAACAAATGTTTAACATAATTTGTTAGGTATTGCCAACCAGACTTTGATAGATCATGATTACATTAAGGGACACATATGGATGTAGGACTCCTTGTATTAAAAAGCAAACACATCTAAAGATATGTGTAAACAGTCCACCTTACCTGGTATCATGTGACAAATATACTGAGCCAGTTTCTCCACGCACTCTGGAATACCAGTGCGTTGCCTGAACCATTCTGCTACTTCTTCAAGTGTTTGTTTCTTACCCTCATATGCTCTTGCATGGCCAAGTTTCAAATACCAGTTACCTAATAAGGAAAATAAGTCTTAACATACAAATGTAATTCAAATTTCATCTTTTAGTAATATTACACCAATTTCAATCAAATCTCATCTTTTTGGCAATACAGAACCATACATTACCATCAGGATATCTAATAGGAGGTATTATGTAGGCACCATCAAGTGTGTCGAAGCTGAATTTCGTTATAATCGTGGGCATACACCTTGAAAAGCAGAAAATCTTCATTATAAGCTACACATTACAATTTTTAAGAACTTCACCTGATTCAAACTGGTAAACATACAAAATATACTTTATTGCAAATGTATGCCTGTAAAAATGGCCAACCGAAACACAATTTATCTACAAAATATTCAGTTTTTTTCTAAAAAGTTTTTCCCATACATATCAATTACTTTTAGTATAGCCTACTTCATACACCTTGCAATGTTAGAAGATAAAAAGATCAGGAGACCCAAGTAGGTAGGTAGGAACATTTACTTATGTTCTTTTGATCCTATAATGAAAGGGAGCTGAGGATGACAAATTCTGAAACCTTTCACGAATTGTAGTCTTGTACTTTACATACTGCCCAAAAGTAGACTCCAGCTCTCCTACGATGCTGTGGGAAAATAAGATCTAATGACCTGTTGCAAAAATTCACCATCATCTCTAAAGTACTATGAGGTTCAGGATACCTCCAAACATTTCTGGTCCACAGAATTGAAAGTTCCATCCCTGCAGGAATCACATGAAAAAATATTTCAATTGGTTATTTTTCAGTAATTCGAGTAGGATGATGAATGTCATCTGTGGTATGAAACACTATACTATTTATAATAATAATTTAGTAACATAAACTAAAAAGAAAATACTTACTTTAACCTTTCGACTTCTTCATTAGGGACCTGGAGGAAGGCAACAGTCTGTGTTCTGAGGTCTAAATCTGGAACTTTATTTGGTGTGACACAGTCAAAAAGCTGTTTAAATCCTGCATAAGCACCAGTAGCCACAAGAACTGATTTTGCATGAAAGACATTCCCTTCTTCAGTCATCACTTCCCATCTGAAATGAAAAGATTACAATGTTTATTGGTCTATATACTTATTATCTGTTTACTGATTCATGCAAAAGTCAGTGAAACATCCAGTCAAATGATTTATTTAGCTCGTAGCTCAGGTATAAAGAAAAGAAGCAAGGAAGCAGGAAAGAAGGGGGGTGTGGCTTACTTATGAATAAAAAAATGAGATTTATAAAAGTCATGAATAACAGCATTTCAGTTTGGCATTATGGGGAAAACAAACAACTACTGAACACTGAACAGTGAGGATTTTAACCCACTAAATAACAGAAGTGTATGATTGATGTATGAATGTTAGGATTGATGGCTTTGGGATGAGCTAGGCCCTTGGCTATGGGAATGTGGAGCCTTGAATAATACAAGATCAACCAATAATTTGGTGGTGAAACCACTCTAAGGCTGAGACTGATAGGGTTAACTTTCAAAATATCCATTTCCTACCATATGCCAAAGGGAATGGGAGATACCATCTTTCCTTTCTTTTAGGTGCCATAAGTTTCCAGCTGATGGCCAAAAAGCTACATTTAACTAATGAGTTCAATAGGAAAGTTAAACCTTGGCAAATGTTATTCCTCACATCTTAAAGATATGGCATGCTACTTAAGCACATTATTCGCAATTACATAAAACTGCGACATATTAAAAATACCTCTTCCTTTTACCATACCTGTAAGTGGCTGACTTTGAAGAGGCCGGTTTTATAGTATATACTACTTCTGGAATCAACTTCACTCCATTTTCAACAGCAACCTTCTGATGTGCCTTTACTAACCTTCGCGCACTTACATAGCCAGTTCTATAACAAAAGCATAACAGACATAACACAGAATGAGAAAATGCAAAACGCAAGCTGTCATCCACCCACAATGGATAATTCAGTATTGCATATTTAGTATATATTAAACAAATACTTTACTAACTAAAATGAGAACACTATAACAACTTAACAACTCATTTTCTAATTCCATCATAATTTAATAACATAAATTTAATGAGCAACTGAATCATTCCCTCGTGAAGTGAAATTTGTACAATATCTACAATACATGTATACGTACAGGCAGTCCCCAAGTTACGTCGGGTTCAGGTCACATTGTTCCAGACTTATGGCACTAGGCTCACAGTGCCATTAACCCTGATTTTTCAGCAACATAAGTGGATTTACAGCACGTTACCCGCTTTACGTCACCATAACCTGGTATGGTGCTGTATTATAATTATGATGCTTCGGGTTATGGAGGTTTTCAGCTTACGGCATGCTGCCGGGGACGGATCCCCGCCATAAAACGGGGACTGCTTGTAGTACCATTGATAGAATTCAATTAGAAAGTTTTAAACCTAAAATTCTGCAATATCAATATAGTATTTGGTCATTTCAGGTAAAAATCATGTCATAAGCCAGCAAACTCATTACATCAAACACACCTTCAAATATAGTATGTACTTTTACTGGATTGCCATTCGATGTGAAACAAACAATTAACTACAAAAAGCTACTACAGTTCATATGCAGTATTAACTCACCCTTCTCTTTCCCAGATGATAAAAGCATCTTTAGGTAGATTTAAAAATTCAAAGTAAGTCTTCCAATCTGTTGATACATCTTCAACCTGGAGACCACACTGCTCAATAGTATTCATAGTTTGCTGAGCAGATTCTTCATTTTCCATTACAAAAATAAATCCAGTCTCATTGTAGAAGTCAACACCTACAATTTAATAAGTACCGATGAAAATAATTACTCCACCGAAACACACACATCTCAAATTGCACGCTTAACAAACAGATGACATATATTACTTTCACTTTCCCAAGACCCCTGCATCCCTGAAACTGTGCACTCTAGTATAACAGAAAATGCCTTAACAGAACACTCTACACATGCCTACAATCAAACAAACTGCTTATACCCATATAAACCCTAATACCTCTTATGGTAACCATTAATCATTATACATGGCAAAGAATAAAAGATAATCATGGATGCAGTACTCCTTATGCAATAATAAGAAGAAAAAAAATGTTTCAAAGTAAATGAACAATTTAAGTAACACTTTTTTTTCTTTTTCTTCCTTTGAAGAGGGAAATTGTAATTGGCATTTGCCTTTGCCTTTTGAGCTTGTCTTGCACCTGTAGTAGTGGCCTCTCCTATAATTTTAAGTTTTTTTTTAGATTAAGTCAACGCCTAAGTTGTTTCAACCATTCCTATTGGCTGCAAATGGCTTGCTTCCATCTTAATATCAGCCTTACTGCACAAATGCTTTATTCAATTTGCTAGAGATCTAAGCAAAAGATATTTCTTCTACCCAACTGTAACTAACACTTCTAACCTTTTCTGGTCAAGAAGATAAATTATCAACCCTCTAAGGCTTGATCTCACTAGCACTAGAAACACTTCTAGCACTTTGGAACCACTGCAATTTAGTATCAACCTGCTTTGTGTAACAAAGAAAAGACTGAGCACAAAGACTGCAAGGGAGATAAGCCACAGGAAAAGGCTACATACAAACTGAGTGTGGATCATGTATGGTACTGTAGATGTGGGCGCTGAGGGGGAATAAGGGTGATGCATGTGTAAATACTGGACGTAAAAAGGGCAACACGAGGTTATTAGTTGTAGACATTTTGTTCTGAGTGTGCTTTTGCTTGGTGTTATGGTGTGCACAATACGAATTTTGCTTTAAAAAAAATTTTTCCCTGCAACAACCTCTGCATGAGCAGATTTACAAAAAGTGGACCTGAAATTGCTATAATTTGCATATTCTGATACGTATATCTAGTGTATGGATAGGGATTGTTCTGTCATTCCAAATAATAAGAGTAAATGATTACAATATATGTACAGTATACTATGTACCTAATGATAAATGCCTCCAGAGTTAAGTATCACCTTAAGGAAAAGAAAGGAAGCAACAGGAAAAGATTATGAGATTCAGTCACACAGTAAAACTATGCTTTAACAGCGAATTATCAATATAATAATATTGAATTTGGGCAACTGAATACATTCAACTGCCAAAAAGTTTTGTAAAGAGACTTAGCATATAGTCACAGGTATCAAGAGATGTTCAATGCATTGTCCAGAATCTTTCCCATCGAAATAAATAATACCTGCTGATCATGTGCTTTTCAAAATATAGGTGACCACTGGAGACATTCAACATGAAGAAAATGTTAATGCCTTAACCTTTTTGTGCAAGTATCATACAGACAAGGTCATATTTCACATTTCTGTACTGTAAACCAAGGGCCAGGTGCATGAGCATGCTTCCGATACTGACCTGATTCGTTTTCAAGTTGCCTATACTTCAGCATTGACTGCACTGCAAGGACAGACCAAGTGTGGGAATCTGATGCTCTGCGACACATCCGTCCTTCGTCATACCAGCTACCAAAGATTTGCCAGTCCTCCCGAGTCTTGAAATAACATTTTACTTTTAAAGGTAAAATTGAAACAGATATGCACTGGAATTATTTGCTAAATATTCAGCTACTATAAACTTTTCTTCATGCTTTTGGAACGACTAAATAAACAAAAATCTTCACTAATTTATATTTACTAACTGTACCTACCAAAAACAATTAAAAATTCTATGATGCTTCTATTTTGTAAACCATGCATCTAGCAGGGCCATCAGTGCACTGTGCAACCCCTTTCATTCCTTTTGCTGTACAGTACTGTACCTCCATTCATAGCCTCTTTCTTCCATCTTACCTTCCACCCTCTCCTAACACCTGCTTCATAGTGCAACAACAAGTTTTTCCTCCTGTCCCACCTTTCAAACTGCCTTTGCTCTCAATTTTTCTTTCAGCCCTGAATGACCTTATAGGTCTCAGTGCTTGGATTTTGGCCTAAATTTTATATTCCAATTCCAATCCGTAAAACATAAAAAAAATTTCCACGAATAATGTATACATATATGTATATGTTCCATAGAGAAATCCGCAAATCAGTGAGTCCGCAAATCCAGAATAGGCAGGGGTTGAATATGAAGAGCAAAGTAATAAGCACTGTCGTATATTAATATATAATGAAATTAACAAAATATGAAAACATATTACAGGTAAACATCTGAATCATAAAGGTCATCACCATTACATTACCCTCATTCCTGCTTCCAATCTGAAACACAAGGGCAATTCTATCCAACATAGTTAACACTGACCATTCACTGGTCCCAAAAAAAGGTCCCTGGATTACTACACTAAATTTAAAGTTAAAAACTTTTGACACCATAAAAAAAATATAAGGTATATTATTTCAGTTCTTACCTTAGGTTCAGGAGGACCAATAAGACACACAGATTTCCCAGTTATTTTAGAAGCATGATAAGCTGCAGCTGACCCAATCATACCAGAGCCAATTATAACCAAATCGTAAGCCTCCATGGTAATTTCACCTCTCATTCATCACTGAAAAATTCAAACTAACTTTTAAAAAATAATCATAGGTATTATGAAAGGGTACAGACCCATCATTTACAGTCACTGGATTACCATTAATACTGTAATATCTTCAAATATGACAATTTGTCTAAAATTGCATTTTTCCTAACTATACAAACCTGAGGTCCTTTTACAATAGGAAGGTACTAGCGGCAGCTGGATAGGTCGTAAGCTTTCGAACAAGGGTTCGGTAGTTAACTGCTTGTCCGACAGGCGCGCTGGCGCTGCGCGACTGGGAGGTAAACAAATCACTTTTGCTTTTGGCCCAAGCAAAAACTGCAGAGTGAGGGGTGGCATGAGGTGGGGCTATGTGTAAAAGGACCTCAGGTTTTGTATAGTTAGGAAAAATGCAATTTTAGACAAATTGTCATTTGTTCCGACACGGCATACAAACCTTCGGTCCTTTTACAATAGGAAGACTCACTTCTTGGTGGGTGGAATCTGAGTCTTTTGTGAACAGACTGGTGTTCGCCCAACCTTGGAAGCCTCCCTGGTCGTAAGAGCGAGGGCGGGATCCAAGCCTCTGTCCGATTGATCGGGGTGTGCACCGCAGGATCAATGGTCAGACCTCTGGACCGAGTACTAAGAGAGAGGCAAGCGTATCTCTTCGTACCAGCAATGTAAGAACTTGTTCCTGTACAGGAGCAAAGTTGAAAGTCATGGTTTTGACTCTTGTAGGCATCCCCCCACCTTTCCCCCCCTTGTAGAAGAAGTGGTGATATTCTGCTCCCATCCCTCGTGAAAGGGATAGGATGGGGCTCTGTCATATAGCTCACCGGCATCTCGTCCTTATCCAGCAGGGTGATGACCGTATCCCTCTACCCACAGGTAGAGGGGAAGAAAAAGATAGAAAGAGAAGCCAGTCACTTTCTCATCACTATCTATTCATACAGTCACACCAGGACTCGATGCTGTTCAGCCTGCTAGGGTCTGGGTTAGCTAGACGACGTGTTGAGCAGCCACCACGGGTCCTAAGGAAACCGATCCAAGGACCTATGGGCAATATCCAAGAGGTATAAGGAAGTTGCCGGTGGTCTGGTTGTACCAGACCCCTGCCTTCCATACCTGCGCCACGGAGAAGTTCTTACGAAACGCCAACGAGGGGCCAATACTTCTGACTTCGTGAGTTCTCGGACGGGACGTACGGATGTCGTCACTACCATCAGCCTCATACGCCCTCCTGAAGACCTCACGCAGCCAGGACGAAAGAGTGTTCTTTATACTTCTTTCTTGTTGACCCCGTTGCTAACGGAGAGGCGTCGACACTCAGGCCCGAGGTGTCGAGTTCTCTTCAGATAGCGCCGTAGCGTCCTCCCAGGACAAAGCAGCATCTCATCCACATCATTATCTGCATGACGCTCCCGTACTCTCTTCGCCGATGCCAGGTCCAGCAAGACGAGGGTCATTTGAGTTCCCTGGGTTGGCAAGACCTTTGGAAGCTGCTCCTAAGCAAGGAGATCTCGAACGAGTTCGAGATGTCCAATCCCGTCAGTTTCAGGAGGAGCGACAAGGCGGCTCTGTATCCTTGACTGTGGGAACTTAGAGGAGCTTCCTCGGCGAAGAAAAAACGAGGAAATCCGCTACCTGCTGAAGAGTGGCTCTGAGAAGAGATAGGCCCCGTCTACGACACCAACCACAGAAGACGGCCCACTTCCCATGGTTACCACGAGCTGCAGAGGAACTGACCGGACGTTTCCCAGCCATCTCTGTTGCTGCGCTACGAAAAAAGCTTCTCGTTCGCAAGAGAAGGTGGATAACAGCCAGCCGTGAAGACGTAGGGACTGGACTGCTCGGTGGTACCGCTCGACGTGTGGCTGGCCGAGAAGGTTGTGCGAATGGGGAATCTCTCTCGGTTCTCTTGCGAGAAGAGCCAGCAGGTCCGGATACCAAATGGCCTGTGGCCATTTGGAAGCCATCAGGATCATCCTGAGATTCGGGATGACCAGTGCTCGACTGATCACCTTGCGAATCAGGCTGAACGGGGGAAAGGCATAGGCGAAGAGGTTGTCCCACGGGTGTTGAAGAGCGGTCCTCTGCAGCTGCCCATGGATCCGGCACGGCCGAGAAGAACCCCTGGAGCTTCCTGTTGTGCCGGATGGCGAACAGATCCTCGACTGGTCGCCCCCACAGGTCGAAGAGCCTTTCCGCCACGTCCTGGTGTAGAGACCATTCGGTCCTTATCACCTGATCCCGACGGCTGAGCGTGTCTGCTACTACATTCCTTCCCGGGAATGTAGCGTGCCGACAGCTCTATTGAGTGTGCCTCGGCCCACTCGTGCACCTGCCGAGTCAACTGATACAACGGGAGAGACACTAGGCCCCCCCTGTTTGTTTTGTGACGTAAGCCACCACCGTGTGTTGTCGTACATCAACACCACTGAGTGTCCCATCAAGCGGTCCTGGAACTCTTGGAGAGCAAGGAACGCTGCCTTTAGTTCCAGTACATTGATGTGAAGGTGCTTGTCGTTCTGCGTACCACACTCCTGAGTCCGCAACTCTTCCAGGTGTGCACCCCATCCCACCTCGGTCGATGCGTCTGAGAGCAGCTGCATGTCCGGGGGGAGAGTGCGCGGAGGCACTCCTCTTAAGGGGTTCCTGTCGTCCAGTCACCTGGCTAGGTCCTGCCTCACCTCCTGTGTCAGTGAACCATGGTAACGGCTTGGGGGATCCGTCGCCTGTTACCAACTCTCCTTTGGTCTCCCTGAAGAGGCCGCAGTGAAGACGCCCGTTAGGGACTGGCTTCTCGAGTGACGACAGTCCGATCACGACTTGCCATTGCTGAGCTACCTGTTCCTGACGAGACAGGAACTGGTTGGCTGCCTCCCTGAATATGCTACCGTGTCGATCAGCATACCCAGGTACTTCATCCTCTGCTTGTGCTCGAGATCGGACTTTTCGAAGTTCAGAACGATCCCCAGATCGCGACAGAACTCGAGCAGTCGATCCCTGTCCTGTAGCAACTGCGAGCGGGAGCTCGCCAGGACTAACCAATCGTCGAGATACCTCTCAGACGGTATCCCCCGCGCGAATGGGCCCAAGCAGACACCAGAGTGAACACTCGTGTGAACACCTGTGGGGCGGTTGAGAGACCGAAAGCAACGTGGCCTGAACTGGTACACCGTCCCGTCGAGGATGAAGCGGAGGTACTTCCTGGAGGACTGTTGAATGGGTATTTGTCGATACGCATCCTTTCAAGTCCACTGAAAGCATGAAATCGTTCTCTATGATAGAGTCGAGCACTGAGCGTGCCGTCTCCATCGTGAACCGGGTCTGGCGAACCAACCGGTTCGGGGAAGAGAGATCTATCACTGGGCGCCAGCCTGTCGTAGACTTTTCCACCAGCAAGAGTCGGCTGTAAAGCCCGGTGACTGATCCGTACCGATTTGTCTACAGTTCTCTTGCTCAGCATGGTCTTGATCTCCTGTCTCAATGCTACGTCCTTCGATGCCCTGGAACGTACGCCTGCTGTTGGACCGGGTCCCAATGGCTGGCCAGGGCACTCCCCCACTTCCGCAGCAGGTGAGGGGGAATGCCGTCCTTCCACTGTGAACGTCGTCTGGTTGGGGCTGATCGAGACCTGACAGGAGAGAGCCGATACCGCTCCGACTCATTCCAGTCCTCGTCGAGGTCGAAACCTCAGGAGGACCGAAGGGATATATAAATACGATGTCCGAAGACACGTAGAAACGCCTCTGTCGCAGTAGAGGAGGTGAAGGAGCTTGTTCGACCGTCCAGAACCGAGAGAGCCTTCTTGTCCGGAGACGAGGAAGAGCTACCTGGCTCAACCCAGTCGGCAAGCTCCGATCGCTGCAGACCCACCTTCGATTTGGATTCCCTCTCGGGCCCCAAAACGACTCGAGCCGAGACGTGGCTCTGCTGGTGGGAGCGGCGATCCTTCCCCAGAGGTCATTGTGCTGACGAATCAGCGCCGTAACCTCGGCAAAGTTCCTCTGGATCTCGGAAGTCACAGCATCTTGCAGAGTGGGGACCGTTAAGCCCTTCGAACAAGAGCATATTCCGAGAACCTTCCTCCTAAGAAAAGGGGGAACAGCGACAGCCCTCTCGGTCTTCCCCATCCACTTGCGCATACGTCCTGGCCTGGCCGGTCCAAGAACCGTGCCTGGCACGTAGGGCGTCGTGGTGGGATCATGAGGGGCGCACCCCTCACGATCACTCCTCAATAACCTCGCTCCTCCCGTGTAACCCGAGGAGGTTGAAGGTACGGGAGAGGCAGACCTGACGCTCCCTCGTCGCTCGCTGGCAGGACCAGCAGGCTTGGAGGGCTGCAGGCGATCGTCAACCCGCGGTGACGATCGAGCTGCAGGCCTGGTCGAACCGTCTCGCTTGTGGAGAACGGCTGGACTGAGCACAGCGGCCCCGATCTCGAGTGTCAGAAGAGCTGGTGCTGGTTGCCGTACCCGATCGCTCTCTGTGAGAGCGACGGTCAGGCGACCTGCAGGCTCCACTGTCGCAGTGAGGACCGGTGCTTGTCCTCACGGCACGTTCACGTCGCTGGTTCCAGCCGTGGCTGGCACCGGCGAACGGGAGGACCTCTTCCCACCCAGCCTCAGCCCGTGTCGGTCTGGACCCCCGTCACGTGCCCCGGGGTGGTAGCCAGCTGTTCACCTCGCGGAGGTGAGAGCTGGTCTGGTGAGAGTCGCATGAGCGGCTGTCACCAGTCTTCCGCCCCGTGCCGTGAACCTGACGCTGAGCGGACTCAGAGGTCTGGTTCCTGGCTGCACGGTCGCTGGTAGGCGAGCCGTTACACTCGGTACCTCCCGCGGAACGAGAGGCCGAGACGGACCCTGATGCAGTGGCAGAACCACTGACACCAGGCGAGAAGTACCGGTGTTAGCCGGTACCCCTCTGGTCCCCGTAGTCTTCTTCCTTGCGGAAGAAGAGACGGGCCCCGCTCCCGAAGGAGCAGGAGGACCAGCGGAAGGAACCCTCCCGTCCCACCGAGGTGAGACGGGTCCCGAGAAGCTCCCGAGGAAGCTTCTTAGGAGGGAGGAGGCGACCTTCTTCTTCCTCGGCTGTAAAGCCTTAGAAGTCGAAGGGGAAGAGGCGGCGGCGACGACGATGAAGAAGATGAAGACGACGCCCACGACACCTTCCTCCTCTTCTTCGTCAGCTTCCTCAGGACAGACGTAAGATCTGCTATCCAGGGCGGAGCCGGGGCTGCTGTAGCCGAAGCCACAGGGCCCGGACGCACCTGTACAGACAGACCAAAGTCTGGGGTAGTACCACCACGAACAGGGACGACATCAGCAGGTATGGGCATCTCAGGAACAGCAGGCACGGCCAGCACATCATCGGTAGGGACCGCCAGCGCAGCAACGGCAGGAACAGCCCGCGCAGCAACGGCAGGGACAGCCAGCGCAGTAACTGCATGGACAGTCAGCCCAGAATCGGCAGGTACGGCAGGCAGCACCGGAAACACAGGAAGTGGAGCAGCAGCCAGCAACATCCTGGTACCGGCGGCAGGTCCAGGGGCGAGTTCTAGGGCATCGGAAGTGTGGTCGCTGCAGCGCGGCAACCACGAGCGGCGGCGGCACGCCCCCTCTCGGTACGGCGAACGGCACTTCACAGCGGCTGTAGGCAAGACTGTTACCACGTGAGGCGAGTACACCAGGTGAGGAGGGACGTCGTCACCTGGTTGCGTGGTCACACTCCATGGGTGACCGCAGTAGGCCCAGACATAGAAACCGCAGCCCCTGGACACCAGCACGCTCTGCAATTGGAAGGACGCCCATACCTCACCAAGGTCCACTCTCGTGGCAGAATTAGCACCTGCGGAAATAATAGTAGTAGCGATTAATGGGGGGGAAATCCCCTCTTGCGGGGGTTTGATCCCTCCCGCACGAGTGGAAGACCCCTAATACAATTGTACATCGGGCACCGAGCGCCCTCCCCCGCGCTCGACGGATCGGGCGAGGAGAAGAACGCCGATAACCTCCCCCCCCCCTAAGGGGAAGAGCCATCTGTGGGAACTGAGCGGGGGGGGGTCTCGTTCCCCACCCCCGCACAGTACCCAATGTACCCAACAACAAAATAAGAGCCCTAGAGCAATCGTGCCATCGGCACGAATACAAGGCATAAGGATCAATTCCCTGACTGAGCTGGAACTCGAACCAAATAATATTGATGCAATCAATAATAAGGAACAAAATTAAAATGCATCTTGCAAACGATTCACTTCACAATGAAGAAAGGGCTCGGATCGATCGTATTTTGCGCCCTCGGTACCGAGCGCAAGGGTGAAAGGTTTCCATTCCTTACCTTTATGGATCAAGGTTTCTGGAAACCTTGATCCATAATGAATTGATGCAATCAACAAATATATGAAAATGAAAAGACTACTGCGCTTGCGATTCACTTCATACAAATAAAAAAGGGGAAGGATCAATTCCCGTGAATAGCGGAACATTGATCCCAGTCAACAATGCAATCTAAATAAAAAAAAAAAATGAAAATGAAAAAGAACTGCACTTGCAATTTCACTTCATTCAAAAATAAAAAGGGGGAAGGATCAATCTCCGAGTAAGCTCGGAAACTGATCCAAAATGAGTATTGCAACAATAAAAAAATAATATGAAAATGAAAAAGAATACTGTACTTGCCGATTTCCACTTTCATACTGAATAAGTTTCCGTGTCGAGCGCATTCGTTCGGCAACGGGCATACAGGTCAAAAAAATATAATGAAAAGAGCACTTACTTACGATTTCATCTACACATTTCCAAACCCAATATACGCTCGGAGCGAGCGCTCCCGCCCCCGGCACCGAGCATACACAATCCGAGGATCATTCTGGGAAAATGAATTCCCGCAATTACGCCCTTCAGTCCCGGCACTCGGGTAATCGGAGGGCGTTGTGAACCAAGATTCCTTTAATTCACAATTGAATTCAATGAAATGATTGTACTTACAATTCAGTTTCACTAGATACATAGAAAAAGAAAAACACAATCATGCGAAAGCAAACGACGATGAAGCGGGCAGAGAGCGACGATACACGTCCACACGCCAGCAGGCCGAAAGCAAAAGTGATTTGTTTACCTCCCAGTCGCGCTGCGCGCGCCTGTCGGACAAGCAGTTAACTACCGAACCCCTTGTTCGAAAGCTTACGACCTATCCAGCTGCCGCTAGTACCTTCCTATTGTAAAAGGACCGAAGGTTTGTATGCCGTGTCGGAACAAACATTCCTTTATGAATCTAATACTGTACATCAACACCTTGAAGATGATCATGATCACTGATACAGCCAGGTGGGTGCAATGGAGTTGGACGCTAAATTATTAAATTCTTATTATTATAATTTCACTAAAACTACATCTTGGAGGTAAGTACGTACGAGGAACCAAAGACCAATGGTTTGTCTAAAATTGCCTTCAGGGCAACAGCTTGCAAAAAAGTATTGAAGCTTAAGAAAGCATTGTAAAAAAAATTGCAAAATTACATAAGTGGATAATTGCCTACCATGGTTAATAGTTGGGAGAGGTTAGGTACCTAAGGTAGACAACCGAACGGTGACATAGCAGCCACTGATCCCTCCCTCAATGCGGACACCTTCCTGAAAAAATACTTGAATGACTGCCATGAGCATCAGTCAAGAGTTGTGACCTATCTTAGCAGCCCACCGAGACCTCTATTTTCCTCTCAAAATACAAGTTTTCTCCTAAATTACAAAATAATGGCATAGTAATTACCATGCTTTTTCGGGAAGTGGCCGCCTTCCAAGAGAGGTGGTCGCTGTGTCACCGTTCAGTCATTCACCCTAATTGAATATTCTGGTCATCTTACATAATGGGATTTAAAAATAATAGTCAGGCATTCACTAGGAACGGCAATGAATATGATTTCTTACGGCTTAAATATCTTTAAGCGAAGTTGGTCTTACTTTTCATTTACTATTTCCTTGTATCAACCTGAGTTCCTGGATTGGGCTTTAAAAGCAGGGTAAAATACCAAATGGCCGGCCTATACCGTAGCGTGACCACCTTCCCAAAAAAGTATACTTTAACCTGTAACCCAGGATGGACATTAGTCAAGAGCCTGCGTCCGTCGAAGCAACACCTTGAGACCTCTACATTCCTCTCGAAGTCAGTTTTTATCTCCCAAATCACAAATTAAGGCCATAATTTCCGATTTTCGGGAAGGTGGTCACGCTATGGTAGAGGCCAGGTGGCCATTTGGTATTTTACCCCAATAGCTCGTCCAAACCAGACTACACTTTCCTTATTTGGGTCAGTTAAAGTATAATGAGCCTGGCATGTTTGCCAAGGCTCCAACTGCAGCAGGAGATCCAAAAACAAATTTAGATTCAGCAGGAGAACCAAGCTTGGTAGAGAACTGCTGAATCATGAACATTTTATGTGTTCACTACCTATGCATTCACATGGAACCTAACCTAACCTAGGGCACAAAATCCTGTATTAGTATAACAAGAACAAAGATAAATATTAAGATACAAGTCATATAAATGCTAAATACTGTCAGCATCTCGGGAACTATACTATACATTTGCAGGGACATAGGACAAAAAAAAATAATAAAAAAAGCTACTAGCTACCTAGTAATTGTGTTGATGAGAGTACCTTAGTAGGTATACGATAAACTAAGTCATAGGTAGCATTGGTTGCTTAGAAGTTATCTTTTTCTCAGGTGATGACATACATCGAGTATATTTTTCTTTAAAAAATATATTAAAAAACTAGTCTTTCCCAGTTTAGGCCTGTCCAACAATTTACTAGGTAGCTACTATTATTGTCATAGTTAGGAGTAACTTTTGGGTACCGTCTTCACAGTTATCTACAGGGTGGCAATACGTTACAGCTACTTTATGCAAGATCGAGGGCTTTACTTTACCTACAACTTTTTTTAAATTCATCATAAAGGTGAGCCAAAGTCTCCTTGAAATTGCACTTGACAAAACATAAAACTTTTCATGTGTCACTTTTCCGGTAATGCTTAAGCGATCAACGAACAATACACAGTTCCGCGCACATTACGCTGTAAAGATTTTTAAAAGTTTTTCTTTCTTACTGTTTAAACGTTATTTAAACTGAGACCGAATTATTTACACTTTCAGTCGTCATTACTCATTAATATCAAATTATTGAATTTTACATCCACCTGTTTATTTCAATCCTTGAACATTAAACCTTTTCTGCCACAAGAAACTCAAAAAGTACGAGGTGTTACTAACCCTTTTTTTTTTACGAAAATAAAACTCCTGCAGCAGCAAGAGAGAGAGAGAGAGAGAGAGAGAGAGAGAGAGAGAGAGAGAGAGAGAGAGAGAGAGAGAGAGAGAGAGAGAGAGAGAGAGAGAGAACGCAATCCAAAACTACTACATTGCTACAAATAGAAGTGCTATAGCTATCAATATATTATCGTTGAAGATTAGATTTTATCAATAGTACTGATGTGACCTACTACTAAATTAGTAATATTTGATCAATGCAGTTATAACTAAACCCGGAACAGCATACTTACAAAGCTGCAACTTCAACAGAAAGACTACAGAAAGGAGACTGAAGAAGAATTTCTTGATAAGCAACATAAGCCAAACTTGCCAAGTCACGCTGTAGCAATTGTCAACATGACTCTAAAGAATAGGTAGGGGTAACCATAGCCATTGTTAACAACAATAGGTAGCTACGTTACGCAACAACCTTAGATGGTGCCACAATTTATATAACACAAATATATATATATATATATATATATATATATATATATATATATATATATATGCTGCTTCAAAAATCACAGTAGATGCACGTGAACTTCATTATATTAGGCGAATACCAAAGGAAAATCATAGGCAGATCAATACTACCTTCTGCCTACATGATTTTCCTATGGTATCGCTATCTATCTAGCTATCTATCTATCTATATATATATATATATATTATATATATATATATATGTGTGTGTGTGTGTGTGTGTGTGTGTGTGTGTGTGTGTGTGTGTGTGTGTGTGTGTGTGTGAGAGAGAGAGAGAGAGAGAGAGAGTAGAGAGAGAGAGATTGGTGCTACGGATGTTCGGATGTTCGGGGTACTACGAGACATAATTCATGACATGAACTAGGTTCAGGATGAATCAGATCAACTATTAGTAGGTTCCGTTATATAAGGGGAGGAGAAGCTTCCTTAAAAGGTTGTAAAAAACGCAAAGTTGACTTGGGTATTTCAACGTGAAATTGTGTCAGCGTTTACTTCTTATAACGAAGGTATTTTTTAAATTAACCGGAAATTTGTCCCCCTACTTATCCATAAAATTATTTTACTACACTTTTTTGGATGAAGCACTGACCAATTTATCAACTTTACTCGCAGGATAAAAAAAGAACAAAGCACACAATTTACCATACACATACTTTTGCTATAAATGCATTAAATTTTCATAAACACTTATTTAACCGAGTTCATTTTTCTGTACCTAAAATTTCGACTATTGATTTTCACTACGAATTGAAACTAAATGTAATACTTCATTTTCATTTATCCTACTGTAGGGAAAAGTAGGGGAAAATTACTGATGGTGTAGGGAAAAACGCCTTTAGTGCCGTGGCAACACTTCCTCACACGAATGGGTGTGAACAAAGGGAGAGAAAGGGCAGTCTTGGAGGAGGGAACCAATATTATTTGGCAGTAACAAAGACTGTGCAATCCTGTTTGAAGAAACTGGCGAACATCTTTTGGCCTTCCTCCACTGCTGAGGACCCTCTCCACTTCAGAGTTCAGATACCAGTCAGAAGGCTCCTAGGACTAATGCAGAAACCAACTCTGTTACACTGACACTGTGGACTCAAGTCCTTCATGCCTTTTGTTGTTCAAATCCACGTTGAACAAGAAAAACACAAACACCATCAAATCAATAAAGAAGTTTCAAGTTTAAGTCTGAAAGAGAGCAACAAGAAATCTTACCTCTACTGTAGCTGAAGAAGGTTACCCATTTGCAACAAATTCCATCTCCTGCCAAGGAATATTCCAACACGAAAATAGATTGTACTCCAGTAGGAACAAAATTATTAAATTTCTGTTGTGCATTAAGCCTTTCCCTGAATGCAGTGGGTCCTGAGAAAAGATAACGCAATTTTCATTACTGAATCATTGACGAATCTCATAGATTTTATCATCTGGTTGTGTCTGCGTCCTATAGAACAAGAGATTCAGCAACGGGACTAAACGGCTTTACGTGACATCCGAACAACGCCGAGAGAGAACTTCTATCACCAGAAATACACATATCTCACTCCTCAATGGAATGGCCGAGAATCGAACCCGCGACCACCGAGGTGGGACGCTAATACCATACCAACCACGCCGCTGAGGCGCTTGTAGGTGTTTTGACGTTGCATGGAACCAGCGGTTATTCAGCAACGGGACCAACGGCTTGACGTGACTTCCGAACCACGTCGAGAGTGAGCTTATATCACCAAAAATACACATCTTTCACTCCTCAATGGAATGGCCGAGAATCATAATGTACTTAATAAACAGGCTTTACTTCCACAAATTAGAGTTGGTTCAACAATCCTTTCTTATATTAAAACCTTTGCTTCCACAGACAAACTTCTTCCCAGTCTTTTACACACATTCCGCTTCCTTCTTAGCTCCACCTATTTTGACACCATTCTTTTCCTCATTCTACCTTGATTTAACATGATTTATTAAAAAAAAAAAGATTAAATGTAACTGTTTCCAGAAAAAATACACATGACTACTGTCTCTAAATACTTTACATTATAAACTTAACCTTTTACACTATCAGTCCCTGCAGTTTCCCTATCATCTAAAAACCAGCAAATAGCCATTCTGCAATCCATTTTCCTACCTCCACATTTTTTGTACTTTTACCTCACAAAGTGCACTAAATTACCTTAGTTACATTTCCCCCTATATTTCAAAGTAATTCTACAGAAGCAGTCCGCACAGACGGCAAGGAACGTAACCGCGGATACAACATCCACTAGGGATTGGGGCGTCCAATGTATTTCGCCGTGTTTAGTACTGGCCCCAGGGGGTTTAATTACAGTCGTCCGAATAAATATTACTTAAAATTCTTGTTCAGTAGGTAAAACTGCATAGAAAAACCGCAACTGCCATAGTCTAGGCCTCCGCGGATAAGTACCCTAGATCTACCATCAGGAGTACCTAATAAGGGGACATTGTGTATTTCCAACATTCCGGCTCCATTCCAAACACATTTTTAAAAAACAATCTACTCATTTCTCAAAGGAATGCCATCTCTGCTCACAATGAAGTCTCTCTATTCCCTGACTTGGCATTTTAAATCACACAGCATTCTTTCATGCTTCCCACACCCAGCATGACAAATATTTCACTTTCATACCTTTCAAAGCTGGCCCATACACACTATAATGCACGGTTTGTTCTCCTTGCTCATAGTTCCACGTTGGCCGAGTGCATTTCGCGCTCGGCTACCAACCTGGTGGTCCGAAGTTAGATTCTCGGCTCGGCCAACGCGGAACCAGAGGAATTTATTTCTATGATAGAAATTCATATCTCGATACAATGTGGTTCGGATACCACAATAAGCTATAGGTCCCGTCGCTAGGTAACCAATTGGTTCCTAGTCACGTAAAAATATCTAATCCTTCGGGCCAGCCCTAGGAGAGCTGTTAATCAGCTCAGTGGTCTGGTTAAACTAAAATATACTTAACTTGTCTCCTTTCTCATTCAAGCTTACCAATGAAGCTATTAATATGAAGGTAGAGGTTATAAGAATAAGCTGTAAAGAATGTTTTTATTTGAATTACAAAATCCAGGTCCCTAAGAATTGTTCAGATATAAGTCACGGTAAATACTTTGTATTTAACAATTTTGAAATATATTAGTAAAAAAGGATAACTATGCCTTATGAACCAAAAAAATAAAACAGGCTTGAATTACTACATACCAACAAAACAAAGTAGGAAAGGACTCTGTTGAACAGATCTCTTGGCTATTTATGAAAAAGGCATTTGCGGAATGAAAAAGATGCAATGAAACACTTCTGTGACGAGTAACTTCATGAATCTGTAAAAACTGTTGTACACCGCTGATTTACTCGAAGACATCTAATTTCAGCGTCGCCTCCTTTCTTTTTTATTCCTGAAAAAAGAATTTAATATGAACAGCTGACATTATTTAAAATATTTTTTTTTAAAAGATCTTCTATACATAACTGCCAAGTTCAGTCGTACTTGTGAAAAATTTTCCTCAAGCCGTTCACATAAGGTACTTTGCGAATGAGAGTAAAAATGTGTATAATATACTGACTCAAGAAACACACAAAGGTTATATATTTATAAACTTCCAAAAGCAAGAAACTGTCATATCTATTATTGGTCAAGTCTAATAAAACTTACTTAACTATTTAATAGATTAATGAAATTTTCGACAGGAATTTTTCACTCACTTCTAAGAGCATATTTTCCATTTTGGTCAAGTTCTTGTGTCCCTATGTTTGTTTGTATGGTGTTTTTACGTTGCATGGAACCAGTGGTTATTCAGCAACGGGACGGCTTCACGTGACTTCCGAACCACGTCGAGAGTGAACTTCTATCACCAGAAATACACATCTCTCACTCCTCAATGGAATGGCCGAGAATCGAACCTGCGACCACCAAGGTGGGACACCAATACCATACTAACAACGCCACTGAGGCGCTTTGTGTGTCTATGAAACCTAAATGCCCATTGAAATCGCCAAGGACAATACCAGGCAGGTCTGTGGCTTTCTCTATTGCTACATGAAAAGCCCCGTCCACACGGTCGAACTTTGCCCGACAGATCTGACGTCACATTTTCCCGCTTCTGACGTCACATCGAACAAAGTCTGTCGGGCAAAGTTCGACCGTGAGGACGGGGCTTAAGGCACTTATTATTCGTTTATTTCTTTCTTTATCACTAGTTGACATGTAGACTAGAATTATGTTAAATATTGCTGTTCTATAATTAACCTTTACTATTAGAATGTCTTTGTGTTCCGACTTTTCTTTTTCCATCTGGATTTCTCCTTTGGCTCTATACATTATTAGTAATCCTCCTCCTTTAGTGTCGTCTTCATCTCTCATTAAATCTACCACTCTGATGCTTGTTGGGAATAGTAATTTTTGCTGTTTAAGGTGTGTTTCTGTGATGCACATGTCACGAGCGGATTTTTCCCGCCACGACATTACCAGGATACGAGAAGAATAAGACTACTAATATACATATGCACTGTTGTCAGTCTTCTTGCCTGGAGACACAGGTCGGAGAATGGTACTGTCATAGTTGACACGGTAGGTATGAAGACTAACGTTTGCGCTGCCTGGAAAATAGGGTAGGCCTGTCCTACCTGCTATTACATGATACCTATTCCTTGTGTGTATGGGTCTTACTACTGATGAGGCCAGGTGATGTCTTCCCACTGGGAGGCAATTGAAGTGATGATTTCCATTTTAGGGGTATTGAAGAAAATTCCTGGTATTCCGCTTGTTTCTTTATTACTCATTACATCATGCCAAATTTCTCCCAGGCCTAGTCTCCTGGACTTGATTAATTTACCTAGTCTTCAGAACTCCTGAACTAGAATTCTGGACTAGATCCCTTGCAAGGGATAGATAATCATTTGTATTAACAATTTGGTAAAATAGCCAAAATGAAAGGGTGGACAGTTTGACGTCCTCACACTCGAGAGCATTCGTGATTCTTACATGTGTTGCTAGTGTTACCAAAATGCAGACGAAAGATTCAGGGCAGCGCTCCCATACTCAGTGAGAAAAAACAAAACAAGGGACTGGCTACACTGCCACACTCGTCCACAACAGAAACGAAAACTCTTTATAGTTCCAATCATTTACAATAGCAGTGTAAAGATATTAGAGGAGGATGATGAATCAATTCCTAAATAAATCACTAATAATTAAAGGAATATTTTTCCCATTACACACACAATTGTTTTCTTTTGTTATCTCCACTATATAGCTCGATTATTTTTGCTTTTGTCAGTCCCTGGGTGTTTATAAGCTTTATTTCAAGATTTCTT